>NW_026606110.1:727500-1210000 GCF_029834395.1 Sorex fumeus
GATACCAGAGTGGGAGGGGGGAACAGGAGGAGGGAGGAGGCGCTGACCCTGTGACCCTCTCACAGTGCCAAGTGTGCTTCTGCATCCTGGGCGCTACCCCTGGGACCCACCCCCCAGTGCCATCCCTGAGTCAACACCTCCACCCCCAAGAAGCCAGTGGGACCCCAAGCAACATGCCCCACCTGCTGCAGAGGACAGGCCAGGCTGGTGCTGTGTGGCCCAAGGCAGCCCTGGCCCCCATGGAAAGCTCCAGGGCCCAGGTAGGTTTTCCCCAGGGGATGCATCAGCCTTGGGCTCCAGGCCACAGAGACAGTGATGTCATGACTTGTCCAGAGCTGGGGTCACGGTGCCCTCTGGGTCAGCCTGTCCCCCAGACTGCACCGGGCATTCCTCTTTCTGCCCACGGGGCTGGCAGGGGTACCACTGCTGTCCACAGAGCAGCTGCCCTCAGCAGGAACAGAGCTCATGGCACCTGCATCCTTCACAGAGGGTCTGCAGCAGGACCCCGCCCTCTCACCACACAGCCTCCTGTGGGGACCCTCCCCTCGCCCAGACACACAGCTGCTGTGACCTTGGTTCTGTTCCCAGGACATCAGGCCAAGAGCATCCCAGCAGCAGGCCCAGTGGCTTCCAGCGCGGCGGCGCCCCCTGCAGGCGCCTGGGAGCCTCGCTGCCAGTCTCTGGCCGCTGCTCTGCCAAGCCCGGGTGGGTCCGCAGCGCCAGGAGGGCTGGTGTTGAAAGCCAGGATGATTCATCTCTGCTAACGATTTTCTGCCTGGCCTCCTGGGCGGGCGCCTTTCAGTAGCTCTAACCACAGTCTCGGCCCGAAGGGATTCCGGGCCCGGCCGCAGGCCTCAGGAATTGATTCCTTCAGAGGGAGGCAGTGACGTCCTGAGAACCCCCACCTTGCCCTTACCAGCCTCTCCTGCTTGTCTTCCCTCCCTGGGCCTCCCTCTCTGCCCCCCAACTCTGACCCCCACCTCTTGCCATTCAACTAGGAATGAGAAAAGATGATCCGAGTCCCGCCCCTCACCCCAACACACACACACACACACACACACACACACGGTCTCTAGTGACCCCCATGACTCCATCGACAAGTTGTGCAACTGGTTCACATCTAGCCAAGATCATCTTCCCCAATTCTGCCTCCTCCAGCTGCAGCGCAGGGTCGGCTGTCCCGGCCTCGGGGGGGCAGGCTGAGCAGTGAGAAGCCCCCGGGGTCTCTGGAAACACAGACGTGGACAAAGCAGGACGGTCCTCAAGCCACTTTCCCACCTGTCTCGGGGACAGCCTCGCCCAAACGCAGCCCTCTGGCTGCTGTCTGTTCCCTCAGTCATCTGATTCATCCTGACACTACCCACACACTCCACACTCCATCCTAGTGGCCCCTTCCCAGGGACGCAGCCCCGGGGACTGGCCGGTCCCCATGCAGCCCCCTGATGCATCAGACTGAGAAAACTGCGAGGGAAGCACAGGGAGAGAGTTCGCGGAGAAAAGGTGCCCCAAATAGCGGCATCCACACCCTGACTCCGGGGCAGGTCCAAGCCCGCCCCCTTCCCACAGCCCACCACTGGCTGTGTTCGCCCATGACGCAAAGGGAACCCCGCAAGTGATGGGGATTCTGAGGCCTGTGCAAGCCTGGAGGATCTCTTCTCCCTTCAGACTCCTGGGAGGAGGCCGCCGTACCAAGCTCACCCTCTACCGCCTAAGATTCTCACAGATGTTAGAACCGTGCTACCTTTGCTCCTGTTCGCTTCTAACCCGAGTACGTCACGGGGAGCGTGCCAGGCTCTGCCGTGCGGGCGAGATCCTCTCGGTAGCTCGCCGGGCTCTCCGAGAGGGGCGGAGGAATCGAACTCGGGTCGCCCATGTTGGCTGCGTGCAAGGCAAACGCCCTACCGCTGTGCTATCGCTCCAGCCCGTGACGTACTCGATATGCCAAACACAGTAACAACAAAGTCTTCAAGGGAGACGTTACTGGGCCCGCTCGAGCAAATCGATGAACAACGGGAGGACCGTGATACCGTGATACCGTTTCTAACCCAGACCGGCTGTTCTGAAGTCACACACACACACACACACACACACACACACACACACACACACACATACACCTTGGTAAACAAACCCATGTGTGGAGGCAGATAACAGAAGTGGATTTTTGTGGAAAAAGAAATCCAGCGGGCAGGAAGTTCTACCACATCCCGCTGTGACACTGAGCTCGCGCTGCATGCAGAGGGCACAACAGCTTGGGACAGGACCAATACAAGTCACGTGACATGAGACGGCCAGAAAGGGGGGGACGTCCCCCGCTTCTCCCCACCACCCGACATAGTTAGACCATGGCTCGTCCCAAGTAACACCCATTTGGCCTCCCTTGCTCCCTAGCTCTTCGTTCTGCTCCTCTGGCTCACGCCGGACCACCCCCAGCTTCTCCTCCAAACACTCACTGTGCCCTCGTCCCCAGAGAGGCCTGTCTTGGCCCCGCAGAAGGGCAAGAAGCTAATCTGATCTCTCCAAGATTCTGACGTTGCTGTCAACTTAAAAATCAACACTGGCTTCCAAGTGATGGTACAGCGGGGAGGGCACTTGCCATGCACACGATCAGGCTGGGTTTGATCCCCAGCATCCCATACAGTCCCCTGAGCCCACTAGGAGTGACCCCTGAATGCAGAGCCATGAGTAAGCCCTGAGCACCACCAGGTGTGACCCCAAAACAAAACATTATCCATCAACACTGACGAAAGCAGCCCTGGGAGGTCCAACTCTGGCTGAAACCTCTCCCGTCCCCACATCTGGCTTCCGGGGGTTAAGCTGTGGTCCATGGGATCAACTCAGCCACACAGTTTGGAGTGGAATCACAGTTTGGAGTGGCCCGTGGAATCAACCCAGACACACAGTTTGGAGTTCCTTCCATTTTGAAGGGAACTACCAGAAATTAAGGTGGGCATCCTAGGACTTTGGAGTGGATTTTGAATTGGGGAGACTAGCCCTGGCGCTACAAGTAGGCAGGGGAAATGGTACATAGTGACACATCCAGGCAAGGTCAAGACGGTCATTTACTAATGAGTCCAATGACCAAAGACCTCTAGGGTGATTCCAACATGAAAAGCGGGGTCTGCAGAGGGACACTTGACTAGCACAGGAGGGCGTCTTTTCTCTCTCTTCAGGGTCCCAAGGGGCCACTGGGGGAAAGATGAAATACATGTGATCGGGGCCAGAACAATAGCACAATGGGGAGGGCATTTGCCTGGCATGCAGCCGACCTGGGTTAGATTCCCAGCATCCAATATGATCCCCTTATTACCGCAAGGAGTAATTCCTGAGTGCAAAGCCAGGAGTAACCCCTAAGCATCTCTGTGTGTGACCCAAAAGGCAAAAAAAAAAACAAAGAAGAAGAAGAAACACACGTGATTGTTTTTTTCTGACCACAATCTTGGGGACTTGGCAGTGAAGTGGGGAGCGAGTGAGGAGTAGAGGTGTGAGAGGTCTGAGCAGAGTGGAGCAGGGAGGAACAGGGTGTTGCAGAATTAAGGGCATTTCTGGGCTTGTTCAACTGATCATTTTCATGGACACGTTCATGCAAAAAACAGGGCCAATACCCCAGGAATTCTCCAAAGGGAGCTATATTGGATTCAGACTTTGCATCCAGAATAGGACATCACCAGGAACCCAAACAAGGGTGGAGTGAAACTCAAGGCTATGTGGCAGAAAGTGCTGGAAACTGTCGCCTGAGGGCCAGGAGGGAACTCAGTGTGAGAACTCTTGCCTCACAAGAGCCAGGCCCTGGGTTTGATTCTAGGCGTCACACAAAAAATTACTAAAACGCTGCATGGTCTCTTGACTCTTGATCCTACACCCCATCCGCAAGATGCTTTATTCCATTGTTGAATGTTTAGCTGACTGTGGTTGACCTGCCTGTCAGTTGTTCTAGATAATGCATCTTGGTTGCTCTACTTTTCTGCTATGGTAGAATAAAGATGCATTAAAGACAGGGAAAGTGAGGCATCATTGCAGGGAAATGACACGTTTCCTGGCTGCCATCTGCAGGGAAATTTGGTGATGGTCTCCCATCAACCAGAAGCTCAAGCTTCTTTGGGTGCTCCATGGGCACAGGTGGAGATGAGATGTTTGGGTGATAACACGTCCTCCTCCTCCTCCCTCAGTCAGGCTCAGCAAAATTAAAGCATCCTTCTTCATGAGGCTTTCGGCCACTGCCACGATCCACAGAGGAAGAAGCTGACTGGAGAAGGATCGTGTCCCCTGAATCTGGGACTGAGGAAGGAGGTTGAATAGGAGGCACTAGGGCAGGCTGCCTGGCCAAGGGGCCCCCAGGAAGTCGGGGGACCATGGGAGGTTGGGCTAGGAAGGCAGACCCGAAGTGCTGGGAGCTGCCTGCATCGGCTGCCACATCCTTGCTGTCCTCTGCATCCTGTCCTCGGGCGCTGAGTCCCTTTCTACTCATCCTCCCAGAAATTACACTAACTCCAGGGATCCAACTTCTTCCTTCCTTCCTTCCTTCCTTCCTTCCTTCCTTCCTTCCTTCCTTCCTTTTCCTTGTTTTTTAAAAAAATTTTATGAGGTAGTTCACAATATTTGATTACAATTAATATTCGAACACCAATCCCACCATCATTACACCTTCCCACCACTGAATTTCAGACGTTTCTATCCCAAACCTTAATCCCTGTCCCAAAACGAACCAAAATAATGTATTTTGTATTGTTTGTTATGAAAAACTACTGAATATGCTACAAAAAGAGTATCCTTAAAAGAAAGAGTGTGAAGATTGTTCTATTTCAACCGGGGCCATTAAGACCTTCTATAAGAGATCACTAACATGTTGTTAAAGGCTGAGCCTTATGTATATACATCTGTAAAAAAGAAAATATATATATATATATATATATATATATTTGCTTCCCTCTAAGATTGGTTGCCTGCTACTGTGAACCTCATCAAATGTGGTGCAGTACCCTTGGAGTATGGGTGGGGTGTGTCCTATGAAGTGTCCAGAAATAGGTTCACTCATGGGCAAGGCTCAGTCCGAGCGTGAGGAGAGCTGCCGTGAGCGTGGCAGCAGTTGGGTTCTGGAGGTTTTTGGCTGCCGGGGCTGGGTCCCTTGGGGCGGGGAGGGTTCTCACCTAACCCCCTCTGGGGCACCCCAGTGAATCCGCCTGGCATGGGGTCCAGCGGCATGGTTATGGCGAGCGGCATGTTCTGCTCCCTTCCAGGAGAGAAGGACATGCGATCTGGATGGTGGCCGATGATAGACTGTCTGGTGCCAGACAGAGAGGGGATCCTACTTCGACCAAATCCCTACACCCTGAGTCGGCTTCAGAGAGTCATGCCGAGTTCCCTCCCACAGAGCCAGCAGCCTGCCTGACCTCCACTCGCCTCGCTGAGGGGTTGCCAAAAGCTGACATAGGCAATCCTACTCCCATTCTGTCCCTAACGCCATCCTATCTTGGGGGTCTCGGAGCAGGTGCGAGGGTCTCCCAGGAGTGGCCCCTGAGTACAGAGCCAGAGTCAGCCCTCAGCACCGCCAGCGGTGGCCCAAGACAAAAGAACAGAAGCCAAAACCATCCTGCTTTTCCTGCCCACGGCCTCTCCCCTCTACCTAGGGCTGTTAGCCTCTCCAGCTCATCCTCTTCTCCCCACGCCCCCTGCAGGCTCCTCCTCTCACTCATCTCCCTCCTCTGAAAAGGTTCTTTCCTACTTCCCTCATCTCCACCAGTAACTGTCCAAACTCTTCGCCCAGCCATGGTGGGACGATGGCTTCTGGGACAAGGGCCACAGCACAGGTCTGGCGCAGAGACCTCAGTTCAACCCCTGGTCCCATGTGGTCCTTGACATGTCTAGGTCCTAGTGACCCCCAAATCACCAGGCTAGAGCATCACGGGGCCAGGTCTCAGCAGCAGCACCTAGATCTATGAGAGTATCCAACCATGAGATGCTTGGGAGAACCAGAGTCTCTTTGGGGGGCTTGGGAGACCCCCACCCCAAAAACAAATAGAGAAAGATCCCTTCTGAGAAAAGATCTCTGTGGGGAGGAAATACCAGAATAAATGTGATCGCAGACAATGCTATTGTTCTAGAGAACTGTAGCACTGTCCTCCCGTTGTTCACTGATTTGCTCCAGTGGGCCCAGTAATGTCTCCATTGTGAGACTTGTTGTTACTGTTTTTAGCATATCAAAGACCCCACAGATAGCTTTCCAGGCTTTGTGTGAGGGCAAGATACTGTCAGTAGCTCGCCGGGCTCTCTGAGAGGGGCGAAGGAATCGAACTCGGGTCGGCCGGGTTGGCCATATGCAAGGCAAACGCCCTACCCACTGTGCTATCCCTCCAGCCCTCTAGAGAACTAGATGGAGAAAATCTCCATGACCAGGACAAGAGGAGAAAGCAGGAAAATAATGAGGGGAAAACAGGACAAAGAGTACTGCTTCAGGGTACAACATGGTCTCCGACTTCAAGGTGGAAGGGGTGGCCCTTACCAGGTAAATGGATAAAGGAATCGTGGCACGAGGCTATGATTCAGCCTGGGTAAGAAGAGAAACTGTCACTTCAGTGGCAAAGTGGAGATGATCCTGCAGAGAACACGTGCCCCGTGCCTGCCGCAAATGCCGCACCGCTGTGCTTACATGTGGGACCTGCGGGGTCACTATGGTCACAGCTATGGTGGCAGCCTGCACGAGGTAGGGAATGCTACTCTGGGGTAGGTCTTGGTGGGATGGAGTGAACAGACTCCAGAGTCCCCCCGACAGCCGTGCCTGAATCAGAGCTGCAATGCACACTCCAAATACAGGAAGGGGGGCCGGAGCGATAGTACAGCAGGTAGGGTGTTTGCACCTGGGTTTGATCCCCAGCATCCCATGTGGTCCCCTGAGTACCACAGGGCGTAATTCCTGAGTGCGGAGCCAGGAGTAAGCCCTGAGCATCTCCGGGTGTGACCCCAAAATTTAAAAAGATAGATTAAGGGTAGGGCCAGAGCCAGAGTGCCACAGGAAGGGAGCTTACCTCGGATGCAGCTGACCCAGGTTCAAAACCCGGCACCCCCCAAGAACAAAAAATTGTAAATCTACAACTGTACCTCATGGTGTTTCACTAATTAAAAAAAAGGGAAAAAAAACCCGGCACCCTATATGGTTCCCAGCGCTCCCCAGGAGTGATCTCTGGGTACAGAGCCAGAGTCAGCCCTCAGCACCACCAGCTATGGCCCAAAGACAAAAGACAAAAGACATTAACAGGGTCGATTTCCTGTTACATGTGCTCACGTTGGAAAATCCTCATAACCAACCTGTTTCCAGTCTATTTGAGTGTTATCAGTATGCTATGGGGTCATGGGTGTATGGATATTATCAAGTCCCTAAAATGCAGATATTAAGGACAAGTCAATTTTTTTTCTTTATTGCAACAAAATCTGTTTGAATGAGCACAGGGGTCAGGGAGATGGCTCAGCTGGGAGGGCCACATGCCAGGCTTCTGTGAGGGACCCAAGTTTGAATCTCAACACTCCACGGTCCCCTAGCACTTGATGTGGTCCCTGGAGCCCAGCACTCCTGGATCTGAGCATTTGATACCCTGGCTCAGCTCTGACATCCAGGCTGGTTGTTGGAAGTGGCCCTGCACCCCTAGAACACTGTTTGTGGGGTCAAATAAGTAATTTTAAAAAATCAAGGGCAAGAGTGATAGAGAGGAGAGGACAGTGGTTAGGGTGCTTGCCTTGCACATGGCTGACCCAGCTTCAATTCCCGGCGTCCCATGTGGTCCCCTGAGCACAGTCAGGAGAGAGTCAGGAGTAAAGAGTCAGGAGTAAACCCTGAGCACCACTGGGTGTAACCCCCCCAAAAACAAAAAACATACATAAATAGTGAGATTTGAGTCACAGCCGGCCATGCTCGGGGCTACTCCCAGCTTGGTGCTCAGGGGACCATACAGACATCAAATGTAGGCCTCCAGCTCGCAAAACACACTCTCGGCCCTTTGGAACACCTCCCCATCTGAATAGAAGAAAAGTATCACTGAGTTCTAGAAAGGAGCTTCCAAGTGCCTGACCACTATCCACCCTCATGAATGATCTCATTCTTCATATGGTGTATTTAGAGACAAAACAGAAATACGTCAACGTTTCTAATGGGAAACGTTTTTTTTAATTCATTTTTTATTGAATCACCAAGGCTGGAGCGATAGCACCGCGGGTAAGGCGTTTGCCTTGCAAGCAGACAATATGGCCGACCCGAGTTCGATTCCTCCGCCCCTCTCGGAGAGCCCGGCAAGCTACCGAGAATATCTCACCCGCACGGCAGAGCCTGGCAAGCTCCCCGTGACGTATTCGATATGCCAGACACAGTAACAACAAAGTCTCCAATGGAGACGTTACTGGGCCCGCTCGAGCAAATCGACGATCAACGGGAGGGCCTTTACCTTTTTTACCTTTACCACCATGAGATACAGTTACAAAGCTTTCACAACTGAGTTTCAGTCATACATTATCAAACGCCATTCCTCCACCAGTGAACATTTTCCAGCACCAATGTCCCCAGTGTCCTCCTACCCCCACCCCACTCCACCTCCTGCCTCTGTGGCAGACAATTTCCTTCTTACTCTCTCTAGCTCTACTTCTGAACATTAAGTAAAGTAAGTAAGTAAAGGCCCTCCCGTTGTTCATCGATTTGCTCGAGCGGGCCCAGTAACGTCTCCATTGGAGACTTTGTTGTTACTGTGTTTGGCATGTCGAATACGTCTTCCCATTATATAAGGGCTGGAGCGATAGCACAGCAGTAGGGCGTTTGCCTTGCACGCAGCCAACATGGCCGACCCGAGTTCGATTCCTCCGCCCCTCTCGGAGAGCCCGGCAAGCTACCGAGAGTATCTCGCCCGCACGGCAGAGCCTGGCAAGCTCCCCGTGACGTATTCGATATGCCAGACACAGTAACAACAAAGTCTCCAATGGAGACATTACTGGGCCCGCTCGAGCAAATCAAACTTCTGAACATTATGGTTTGCAAATACAGATACAGAGAGACCATCATGTTTGGTCCTTTATCTACTTTCAGCACACATGTCCCGTTCTGAGCAATCCCTTCAACATCATTGACTTAGTGATCCCTTCTCTATCCCAGCTGCCTTCTCCCCCAGCTCATGAGGCAGGCTTCCAACCATGGAACAGTCCTCCTTGCCCTGGTCTCTATTGTCCTCGGGTTTTAGTCTCATCTTATGGGGAAACTGTTTTAAATGCAGAGTCAGTGTCTCAGCCAGCTGGACTTAATGTGACAAGATGAAACAAAACTGGTTTTCAGATGTGCAAAGAAAAAGATTCACACCTCTCTAAATGAAGTGTCTGGGATGAGTGCTGAGCCAGTATTTCCAGGGTCTGTGACAGCTCTAAACAGTCAGGTCTGGTCCAAGCAAAATTCCAAAGCTCTTTCTACCACGTGGCAAGCAAAATGATGAAGAGAATTCTCTGCTACAGCTAAAGAAGTTGGAGTACCTTTTATAGAGGACCACGTTGCAGAAACGTTCTCTCTCTAGAGTAGGCTAGACTTCGCTTCTTTGAAGCACGTGACGCATTTCAGAGCCACAAGAGACAGCCTCGGTTTCCCCACTCTTCGTTCAATACTACACTCAGTCTTCAGGTGATATTGACATACTCTTCCTGTTGCTTTAAACTTCTGCCCAAATCATGGCCACACAGGTTCTGCAAATGCTCCCAGGCCTCTGATGTGGGATTGCTTCCTGGGTGCTTACAGGTGAAGGGTCCCAGCCCTAGACGGAATTTCCAAGCTATAATTCCAGCACAGAGGTTACAGGGCTGTGATAAAGTGGGGACTCCTGGGTTCAGAAAGATAATACAAGATAATGCATGCCCTCCGGTTCAATCTCTGACACTACATATGGTTCTTTGAGCCTCCAGGAGTAACCCCTGGCACCAAGCCAGGAGTAAACCCTGAGCACATCTGGATGTGACACCAAAAAAAAATTTTTAATGGGAAATTGGAATCAGTGAGAGAGTACAGCAGGTAAGGCACTTCCCCTGCACACAATCAGTCAGGATTTGATCCCCAGCACCATATACGTCCCAGGAGTAAATTTTGAGCATCACCAGGTGGGGCCCACAAAACAAAAAAATAGTGGCTACCCAGCAATGGCAAAATAACATCTGGCAACTGTCCTTGAATACAAAGGAGCATCACAGGAGAGCAATCAAGTCTCAAGCGAAAGGTTTCAAGGAGGGTCTGCGTTGATTCTTTCTTCAGCTTTGCAGACATTACAGGACAGGACAGTTGGAGAGCACCTAGCCCATGGGCTGGAAAGACAAAGGCCACGATTAGTGTGCAGTGTCCAGTGCCCGGCTTTGCTTTACTGCTGGCTGTGACATGGTCACCGGAAGGGGACTTAACCTCCATCATACCATAGCAGAAGCCTTTGGGGACCTGCTGCCATTTCCATTTCACTCTGACTGTGCGGGGGCTTTTTCAGCCTGATTTCATAGAAGCATTTCCTGAGTCTTTTTATTTTCCTTTTCCAGAATGCCAGCTTTGCTCTGTCCTGGTTAGACGACTTATTCCCACCAATTTTCATATACTCTTACTAGCTGTCGTCCCCCGGTGTGGAATTATAATCTTCCCAACCCTGAAAAGGCCTCTTTCCCCTGCAAAACAAATCATAAACTCTCTCACACAGAAGTAGGACCTGTTGGAAATTCACGATTAGACACATGGATCTCTGCAGTCGGGCAAATAATGCCCCCCCCAAAAATGGTCCAACTCGTAACCCCCAGAAACTGTGAATAAGCTTCCATCTGTGCTAGAACAACTGTAATGCAACTGCTTAGCAGTGGTCACTAGAAAGCGGGAAGGGCAAGAACACAGCCCCCACAAGGGCCAGCTTTGCCCAGCAAAACAAATTCCATACTTCTTTTTGTTGTTGCTGCTGTTCGTTTTATTTTGTTTTGGGACCACACCCAGCAGTGCTCAGGGCTTATTCCTGGCTCTACGCTCAGGGACCAAGAGTGTCTCACGGCCCCTCTTGGGTGTGCTCTGGGGATTATATAGGCTGCCAGGGATCAAACGCAGATTGGGTTGGCCAAAGGCAAGTCAAAGGCTTTACCTATTGTACTATGACTCTTGTCCCCCAAATTCCATACTCTGGCCACCTACCCACCCCCACCATACAAGGGGAAAAATGTGTTCTAAGACATATCAGCTTACAATTTTTTGCTATTGTTGTTTTGGGGTCATGCCTGACATGCTCACATACGTGAACTATAAACACAATGAATTAGCTACACAAAATAACTCTTAGACTCTATGAAAAAAAATATATGTCGTGCAACACCCAATAAGAGAGAGAGAACAAAAGAGAATGCCCTGCCATAGAGGCAGGGTGGGATTGGGGGGTGGGGGGTGGGAGGGATACTGGGATCCGTAGTGGTGGGAAATGGGCACCAGTGGAGGGATGGGTATTTGATCATTGTATAATTGAAACCCAAGCACAAAAATGTGTAAGTCTGCAACTGTACCTCATGATGTCTCACTATTAAAAAGATTTTTAATAAATATATATATATATATGTGGTGACTTCCAGAAGGAAGGGGGGGGGTGGGGGAGGGAAGTAGTAGGTAGGGAGGTCTTTGGGGGCTTGGGGGACCTTTTGGATGGTGGGTGTAGCCAAAGATCTCACACACAGAGGCCTGACATTGCACTACGAAAATTTCATTGTCGTTGTAAACCAATAATAAATCAATAAAAATCTCTTTTGCCAAGTCAGTTGGGTATTGGAGCAAGAGTAAGAAAATAATTCAAAGAAAGAAAATAGTTGAGATACAATTTAATGTATCCATGAAAGCTTCACACATATTAAAGAGCTTTTGTGGCTGGGGCTGGAGCGATAGCACAGCGGTAGGGCGTTCGCCTTACAAGCGGCCAACATGGCCGACCCGAGTTCGATTCCTCCGCCCCTCTCGGAGAGCCCGGCAAGCTACCGAGAGTATTCGATATGCCAGACACAGTAACAACAAAGTCTCCAATGGAGACGTTACTGGGCCCGCTCGAGCAAATCGATGAACAACGGGAGGGCCTTTACTTTACTTACTTTAGTGAGAGAAAAATGGTACGTGCGTATACCCATCTAAAACGTCTTGCATCCCCATATTACTCTGTTTCCAAAAGCATAATCTAGGTATAGCCAGGAATTAAGCATCAGAAATAAAACTATAAAATTCTTAGTTTGCGTGGAGGGGCTGGAGAGATAGGACACTGGGCCTTGCACATGTCACCCCATACTGTCCCGAGTCCCACCAGGAAAGATCCTGAAGCAATGCTGGGTGTGGTCCTAAAACCCAAAGGAAAAGAAATAATGGAAACCACAGATACCATAAGGAAAGAAATTGGAATACTGAGAAAATAAACTTTTTAAATGTTTCTGTGTGTCTGCAATTGTTTGTCCATTGCAGCACTCTTTACAATAGCCAGAATCTGGAAAAAACCTGAGTGCCCGAGAACAGATGACTGGTTAAAGAAACTTTGGTACATTTACACAGTGGAGTACTATGTAGCTGTTAGAAAAGATGAAGTCATGAAATTTACATACAAGTGGTACTACATGGAAAGTATCATGTTAAGCGAAATGAGTCAGAAAGAGAGGGATACACACAGAAAGATTGCTTTCATCTGGGGAACATAAAGCAACAAAACGGGAGACTAACACCCAGGAATGGCTGAGATTAGTACCAGGAATTTTGCTCCACGACTTGAAGGCCAGCCACACGCTCTAGGTGAAAAGGAAGCTCAGATAGAGAAGAGAGCACCAAATGAAGGGTGTTGTGAGACCCTCCCAGGGTGGGAGAAGCATGCTAAAAGTAGTCTATAGACCAAACATGATTGCCACTCAAGGCCTCTCTTGCAAAACACAGGACCCAAAAGAAGAGAGAGAGAACAAGGGGGAATGCCCTGCCACAGAGGCAGGGTGGGACGGGGTGGGGGGGGAAATGGGGGGGGATACTGGGACCCGTGGTGGTGGAGGAGGGCACAGGTGGAGGGACGGGGCCTTGATCATTGTATAACTAAAACCCAAGCACAAAAGTTTATAAGTCTATAACTGTACCTCATGGTGTTTCACTAATAAAAAATAAATAAATAAATAAATTTTAAAAATTAAAAAAAAATGTTTCCATGTGTTAATAGGTATCACAAGAAGGTTAGAACCTAATGTGAATATCGTGTTGGGAGGGAGGGGGGTGCGGGGATGGGGATATTTGCAATAAATAAGGAGATGAAGGATTAATATCCAGATCATACAGAGAGTTTCAAACAAATGCATACAATAACAACAACCAAGACTTTTATTAAATAGGGTAAAGGTTTTAAAAAGGCCTTTCAAAGAAGAGAAAATACAAATAGCCAATTGAGACTTAAAACTGATGACAAAACTCAGGAATAAACAGGAAATCCCAAATTCAAACAACGCTTGATATATTTTTATCCATCGTGTTGGCACAAATCTTAAGCAGGAAAATCCAGGGCTGGGCGGGGGGAGTATGGAAAAGTGTTCTCATGGGCTTTTTCTTAGGATGACAAATTAGAAATGCCATTTGTACCCAAAGCAAAATACACGGCCCCTGCCCCCAGCATTCCTGGGAAGCCGTGTCAGTGAGAGACATGCCCACGTGTGCCCGCGGAAGCCTGGCCCTGGCAGCGCAGCTCAGAATAGGAAAAATAGGGAGGAAAAACACATTTCCAACAACGAGAAATATTTTGTGGAAGGGGAATGTAAATGGTCCGGTTTGTAGATCAAATGTTTCATGAAGATGCTGGGACAGGCGGTCAAAATACCTTCATGGCAAACAGAGATGCAGCACGTGAAATATAGATGATGGATTTTTAGTTATGAGTGAGAGGGGCATCCAGAAAGGGAAGGGGAGTTGTGCGGGCTTTCTCTGGCCAACTCTGTCTAACCTGAGCGTGTGTTTCATTTTTAAGGTCTGAAACAGCAGCAGGACCTACCCAGTGTAAAAATTCCTGACGATTCTCAGGCCTGAAGGAAAGGCTTTCTACTCTCAGAGGGAGAACAATTTTAAAAATAATAATCAATGCGAAGGGGAGGGGGAAGAAAAGAAGAGAAAGAAAAATCCTTTCAGTTATTCCCACAAGCCATTTCTCACACCAATTTATTGCCCAAAATACTCAGTATCTAAGGGAGTATAAATAATTCTCGAAGCAAGCATTTATTTGAAAGTGATTCTTAACTGGTAATGCCGTGCAATGCACTGCAAGGCAAAAACTCCTGGGAAAATGACTTTTCTCTCCCTCTCTCTTAAGCACACACACAAAAGTAGATGAGCTTTGCATGACAAAAATTCAGTAATCCCACAGAAAGTTCCATCATCAAAACTGAGAAATAGCTAAAATAATAGCGAAAAACAGAACCTCCCCTGAAAGAATTTAAGTATGGGAATTATCGGTCAAAACTTATTGACTAGTTCTGCTTCCTGTGACCTAAGAAAGCAGACAGAGTTGACAATTGTGTCTGACAAATAAGAAACTATAAAAAACAAGACCAAGATGACTTTGACAATACCAAACATTTTTTTATTTATTTATTTTTTAATTTTTATTAGTGAAACACCATGAGGTACAGTTCTAGATTTACAAATTTTTGTGCTTGGGTTTCGATTACACAATGATCAAATACCCATCCCTCCACCGGTGCCCATTTTCCACCACCATGGATAATATCCCTCCCACCCCCATCCCCCTCATCCCACCCTGCCTCTGTGGCAGGGCACTCCCTTTTGTTCTCTCTCTCCTTTTGGGTGTTGTGGTCTGCAAAAGAGGCATTGAGTGGCAAACATGTTCAGTCCATAGTCTACTTTCAATATGCATCTCCCCTCCTGGGAGGATCCTCCAAACACCCTTTATTTACAAAACATTTTTTCATGAAAAAAATCACGATTAGCATTTCATACTCAGTTAATAGATTTAACATCAGATAGCGCTAACCCAAAGACAAGATAATTCCTTTTAGAGGACAGGCTAAAAAAAGTTGTTCTGGAGGAGACAGTGTACAAAAGATATGGAAAAGTGAACCAGTTAATAAGGAAGGTGACTGGAACAGAAGAGGTATCACTTGTACGTGGCATGTAGAATAACTGGATGAGAGAATGCAATGTTTGAAAGGGAAGATGCCCCAGATCAACCTTGACCCCAGAGTATAGGGGGGGGAAGGAAAGAAAGAGTGGAGGGAGGGGAGAAGAGACAAACGAGAAGCGCTAGGGGGCAGGTCAGGGGTCAAGATACTAAAGGTGGTGTTACAGAACGACAGAGCCGACTATCCGAACCACAGACTCAAAGCACTGAAACCAAGAGACCCAAACTTCAACTATAAATGACTTTGTAAATCACAGTGCTTTAATAAGATCTTTTTTCAAATCAGAGACACATAAGCGTGGGACTGGGGTTATATAAACAAGCCCCGGGTTCAAACCCCAGCACCAAGTGGTCCCCAAAACACTGTGAGCAAAATGGCAGCCATTGAACTGAGGCTCGATTGGCTGGGCTCAATGTGTGCCTGAAGCACTGCACCCTGTTTCTGTGTGGCCACTCAATTGGTGGTGTCGAAGGACCTGCAAGGCCCTCCCTAGCGAACCACACTGAACTACCCTCCCATGTGCACCTGCCCACATAACAGCACACAGAGATGAGCAGAGGGATGCTCCAGACAGGCTTTTTAGCATGCCCCGCCAGTATCCTGCCTCCCAGACCATCTCCTGTAGAAAGGACCCCAGAGTCTATCCAAGTTGCTTTTCGCTCTGAGTCAGTCCAGTCTTCGCCCCAGAGAACCCCAAAGCACTGCTCCAGGGGCCCTAATAGAATAAAGTCTCTCCCCACCCCCCACCTTCCCCCAGGTCCTTCTTTTCTCCCTGTCCTTTTTTTAATTGTTATTTGTTATTGAAGGGACATTTGAGTATTTGAGTCTTCTCTTACACTCTTTTATTGATTGACAGCACTGAAACACAGTTTCTCCTGCTGAACTTGGAAGTTCGATACTGAGCCCAAGGCTGACTCTCACCAAGGATGGATGACCTAGAACTGCATCATAAGAAGCAAAATCTGACACCCACCATATTGCCAGCAGAGAAGCAGTACAGCCTATCTCAAAAGGAACATGATGTGGTTGAACCTTCCCTCTGGAACCAACCTTGCAACCTGGGCTGAGAACTCTGGGCCTTCCAGGAATGGGGGCAGTGGATTTCCCTTTCTGTCTGAAAGCATGACAGCGTACAGCAACCAACCCCCTCCTACACAGGAATGCCCAGCTCCACAACTGAACCTCATCAAGCTGCCAAGCCACCAAATTGTTCCTGCACCACAGCCCCTGGACCACGCAGCCACACACACGGCCATGCAGCTCCTCCAAATTCCATAGTGCTGCCAGCCCAGTAGGGTCACAGCAAACCTGATGGGAAAGTTTCATAGAAGACCACCGGGTTCAGTGAGCCGAAACAATAACACAGAAGATTCAACTTGCACTGACCCACCGAGGAATTCTTCAATGACTTCAGTAACACCACTGTGAGACATAGCAATGATCACAAGTTGGCTTTTATTGGTCTAAGATTTCATCATTCCATTTGTCTTTGTGTTGTAGCAAACAATATGAAGTAAATTTGTTTTGCCTGCTAAGGGGGGCAGCCGGGGGGTGGGAGTGGGAAACTGGGAACACTGGTGGAGGGAAGGGCACCCTGAGGTGGGGTTGCGGTGGGAACACTGAATGCCTGAAACAACTGCATTGTGAGCAACTTAGTAAATCATGGTGTTATATATAATAAAATGGTAACAATATTAAAAAGAAGAAAAAACAACTTTATAATGGAGGTGATTTCAGGGACAACTTTAAATATGTAAATCCCTCAGAAAGTGAAAGATTCTGCCTTTTGGGATCATGAGATATTTTTCACACTTCAACCTTTGCAAGCAAAGTGGGGAAAGAAGACATAAATTAGTGATGCAATTTGCATCTTGATCCATGCATCGCTTAGGGGTCCCATTCTAAAGTTAGTTGCCAGAGTTCAATAGCAGATTTCGTGAAAAGCTGGACACCTTGGGCAAGTCGCTCTCCCTCTCTGTGCTTCAGTTCCTTCTCTGGATAGCAAAACTAGCAAGAGTTGTTAGTCCACATCTTTGCTGCAAAGATAATACATTACATATCAGGACCCTAAAACAGAGCTTGCTCACAAGGAATGTTAAGATGGTGCTTTCCAGCCAATTGTGGGGAATAATATTCTTATATATTAATATGTATTAATATATTTATAAATATATTTAATATAATAATCAAATATATCTATTAGCACACAAGGCCCAACCTTTAACAACATGTTAGTAATCTCTTACACAAGGACTTAACGGCTCCAAGGGGAAATACGACAATCTTCACACACTTTCCTCTAAGGAAACTTTTTTAGATCATTTTTAGCAGATTATTCATGAAAAGCAATACAAAATAAATTATTTAGGTCCTACTTTGGGGGCAGGCTTTAGTGGCTGGGGTGGAAACCTTCGAAATATGATGGTGGGGAGGTGTCATGATGGTGGGATTCATGTTGGAATATTAAATGTAATATTATTGCGAACAACTTTATAAAAATAAAATAATTTTTTTAAAAAATATGGTGCTTTCCATGATCAAAGGAAACATAGTAGGGGACTAATAATGCCCAAAGGCAATAGATACGAAGAGCAGGAGGACTGGTCCTTAGCAGGAAGCTTGGCACTGTGGAACGGGGGAACAGGTCAGGGAGGGGACATGACAACGTGATAGAGGGAAGTGGTCACTCTGGACAAGGACTGGGCACTGGAAGGAGGCAAAGGACATGCATGGCATCCATCAGGAATAGTACTGCAAACCACAGCAGTGAGCAGAAAAAACAGTGCCTCCAGAGAGGCAGGTAGTGGAGGAAACAGGAAATATTAGGAGAGGGAAGAAAACGTGGATGAAGGGACGGGTGTCAGACATCACACACCTGAGACTCAGTCATGAACTACTTTGTTCCTTGGGGATTCAATTAAAAAAGAAATTTCTAATGAATGCATTTGCTTTGGATATTTTAATTATTCTACTGCAGGTAAGAAGAAGTGCTGTTCATCTTCTCATTAATATTTGAATGCAGTGGCATGTAGGGTGAGAGAGAAAATGGAATAGATAGCTCCTAAAATAACATGCTTTCAGTATGCATAGAGTAAAGGCGATTTTGAATGATATAGCAGAACAAAAAGCAGCCAAGACAAGGGTGCTGATCTACAAGAGAAGCTGTCCGCTGGTGACTATCAGACATGGTGGTGAGATTATTCATGGGGAAAGGCTGATGCGGCTTAAGTTGACTCTCACACCAAGTTAAACGACACAGACGCTGCTACAGTCTAAAGAGTGTGGACTGATGATCACTCTGGAGTAAATGAGAACTCTCTAGAGAAGTGAAGCGACCCGGGCAGAGACAAGGCGGAGTCATTCAGAAACGGTTAGATGCTGCTTCTCATGGTGCTGCGTGCACATCTGGGACGTTAGGCATCCAAGATCTTCATAAACAAACTTAGAAAGCTGGGCTAAATGGTTCTTCTGTTCAAAAGAATCGCCCCGAGATTAAAATGTTTCATGTTCATGTCTCGGGGAGGGGCGGGTGGGGAAGGATCGCCAACAAGATACTGAGGCCAGGCTCGGGCTCCCGCCCCTGGCCCCAAGGGCCCACTGAGTCAGCCCGGCTTAGCCATCATCAAGGCGATTCTCATCTTCAACAACCACGGGAAGCCACGGATCTCCAAGTTCTACCAGCCCTACCGTGAAGATACACGACAGCAGATCATCAGGGAGACATTCCATTTGGTATCGAAGAGAGATGAAAATGTTTGCGATTTCCTAGAAGGAGGATTGTTGATCGGAGGATCTGACAACGAACTGATGTATAGACATGGAACATTGTATTTTGTTTTCTGTGTAGATTCTTCTGAAAGTGAACTTCGCATTCTAGACTTAATTCAGATCACTGAATTCTGCTGTGGGAGTGCTGGACAGGTATGACTTCACAATATCCTTGCAGAAATAGTGATGGAGGGAATGGTCTTGGAGACCAATATGAACGAAATTTTCACACAAATCGATACACAAAATAAACTGGAGAAATCTGAGGCTGGCTTAGCAGGAGCTCCAGTCCGTGCCGTATCAGCTGTAAAGATTATGAATCTTCCTGAGATCCTAAGAAATATAAACATTGGTGACATCAGTATTCAAGTGCCAAACCTGCCCTCTTTTAAATAAAAGATTAAAAAGGCCAGGTAAAGTCCAGGGAAACAAGTCACCTAGGTTTACCATGCAGTTGTTTACCAAAACAGAGGAGAGGAGAGTCTTAACTTTTGCTCTTGGATTTAAGTCAAGGTATTGCAGAGAAGTTGTTTAAGTCAGTATGGAAGTTCAATGTTGCTTTTCTTGCTCAGTGGTTTTAAAGAAATTGAGTGGTTTTGGTGTAATTTTTCTTTTTCTTTCTAAACTGCATTTCTCTGCCCATCTAAGGCATGCCTCTGTGTATTGGCTACCACAGTATTTCAAAAAGTGTCTGAGACATTTCTTTAAATTATGTACAACCCAAAATGTTTGGTGTTTTGTATGGATTACAAGTGCCGCATTCCCTAATTCTTTCTGTACTTGTCATAATCGTTAAAGAACCAAGTATGTATTGCATGAAAACATGACCTTTTTCTCTTAGTTGAAATAAACTCCAAGGTAACTGGACTTCAAAAGCAAAAAAAAAAAAAAAAAAAAAAAAAAAGAATCTCCCCAAGTCACTGGCACCCTGGGTTATTTTATTTGGATCTCATAGTTCATCAGTTTCCACTTCCTGCTTCACCCCGGCTTTCGAGGCCGTTGCGGGTGTGTTAAGTGTGTTTATGGCCTCCAGAACTCAATGCACATTTTTCTAATTGAGAAGCTGTATCATTTGGCCTCTTTTTCAAAGAGGATGTTTGTTAATAAAACTGGCATGGTGTGCTGTAATTTTCAGCACTCCTAATGAACTAAATTTGAAACCATAGAGGAAAATCAACAAAATGCTCAACATATCCAGGGGGTTCAAAAGATTTTATTTGCCTTGTAAGCGGGATATAAGTAATCACCCTATCTGCCAAATGGTCCCAGTATTGTTACAACATATCAAAGAGAACATTTCCAATGAACAGAGCCCAAATGAAACAGGATTAGAGATATTATTACAACTCCCTTCTGCCCTAAACTTTTCATTTTTAACTTTCCAAAAGAGAAATTGAAACATGAAAGAAAAACACTTGGATTACAAATCCACTTTCTTTTCCAAACCCCTGATTTAATCATTGAGCTTAACTTGGTGTTGCCCAAGGAGAATAAATTATTGCAGCTCAGTCATTCACACTGAAGACCGATTATATGACTTAACGCTTGTGTTTATCATTTCCTATTGAGATCGAACATGAATTCCCAAAGTTAAATAGAAAAAGTATGTGGCTGATATTATCACCCACAGTGTGACCCACTTGGGTGAACTAAATTCTCAGCCTCAACCAGATCGAAAACAAAAGTGGTGATCAACACTTCGCCTGGTGAAGCTGGATTCTCGGCCCTATAAATCTGGGGGCAGATGGTTTATAAGCAGGAACGCTCAGTGATCACCTCCCACTGTCTTTAAGTTTACTTGTTGATTTGAAATGATTATTATTTGAAATTATTTCCATGATGCATTTAGGACTTCGTCATTCCTCACTTAATCTTTGATAAAGGAACAAAAAATATGAAGAGGAGCAAGGAAAGCCTCTTCAACATGTGGTGCTGGGGAAACTGGACAGCTACATGCAATAAATAAATAAGTAGATAAGTAAATAAAAGAACTCAGATCTCTTTCTAACTGCAAGCACAGAAGTCAGATCAAAACGGATTAAAGACGTCAAGATCATGCCTGAATCCACAAGGCACGTGGAGAAAAACACAGGCAGAGAAGCTAAAACTAAACCACTGACCAAGGGAGTGGAAGCAAAGATAAACAAATAGAACTACCTTAAACTAAGAAGCTTCTGCACCTCAAAAGAAATAGTGGCCAAACCATAAGTTGCTCCCCCTCTCTGCGCTGCAGTTCCTTATCGGGACAGCAAAACTAGCAAGAGTGGTTAAGCCATAGCTTTGCTGCAAAGATAATATCGGGACCCTAAAATAGATCCTAAAATAAAGGAGAGAGAAAGAGTAAGAGGGAAGGTGCCTGCCACAGGGGAGTGGCAGGAGGGATCCTGGGAACACTGGTGGTTGAGAATGGGCACTGGTGGAGGGATGGATACTTGATCATTGTATGACTGAAAGGGAACCACGAAAGTTGATAAGTCTGTAAAGAAAATTAAGAAATAAAAAAATTAAGAAATAGCAGCCAAGATACAAAGACAACCCACAGAATGGAGAAAATTATTTACTGAACATCCATCTGAGAAGGGTGAATATCAAAGGTATATAAGGCACTGGTGGGACTTAATAAGAAAAAAGCACCCAATCCCACCCAAATATGGGGAGGAAAATTGTCCAGCAGCCCACGGCCAGGAGACGTTCAGAGGGCGACGGTGCGTTAAAATGAGATCTGGGAGATTCCTGCTGTACCAGGCAGTGTAGACACAGAGTTCGGGGAGAATAAAGGAGACACAGATCCCATGGGAGAAGGAGGAGGGAAGCGAAGGGAGGCAGGGAGATGCGGCTTCCTTGCAGGAGAAAGGACAGCAGACAGTGCCCACGTGGGCTGGACAGGCTCTGGAATCAGCAGTGATGGGACAGTCCCAGGTGATCGCGCTGACCTGGCTCACCCCAGAGGTCCCTCTCCAATTCAAGTCTCTGCGCTTCCCTGAGTGGGGCAGTCAGACGCCCCTCTGTGGAGGACCTGTGTCTAGCTTCATCTCAGAACAGCTCTGGCTCCACGGTACTGAGACAGAAAACATAGCCCACAGGAAACTCTTGGGGGTCTGAGCTTTTCCTTCTGGTTTTGCAGCTGAGGGTCACACTTACTGCACTGATGAGCAAACCCACAGGAAGACTCTGGGCTCCCCAGATCCCAGACAATCAATGCTGAATATCTGAACCTCAAATATTTACTGAAATATTTCAAGCCACCAACTCTGTTCTAAACCTAGAGGGGATGGCGCAGAAGAGCAGCTGTCTGGATGGTAGGACATCGAATTCAATAGATCTAAAGACACCACTTAGCAACCATCTAGTTGACCAACGTACATTTGAAATTACCTACTGTAGTGCAACTTTATAAGTTTGGATTTGTGTTTCTTGGAGTGCTGTGGCTTTGTTTGTTTTGTTTTTGTAATAGACTGTAAGTGAATTTGCAGTTCAGCATGTGAATTGAGAACAGGGTTTTTGCCTTTCACACTTTGTCCTTTGTGTTCCATAGGAAAGAATATGCCTCCAACTACTCATTACGGTAAGCAGTATATTTGCGTATTATTAATAATAATTATTAATTTGCATATTATGATTGTTAAGGTTAAAAAATATTGCTAAATGGACTCCCTGAAACAGTACCCCCTAAGACCCTGTAACTTGGATTTGGGGTTTTTCATTGAGTGATGGAAAGTAGTTGGTTTTCGTTTTAAAATCTGTTGCCCATTTGGGATAGAGAAGGGACCATTATGACAAAGATAGTGGGAGGGGCTGGAGCGATAGCACAGCGGGAAGGGCGTTTGCCTTGCACGCAGCCAACATGGCCGACCCAGGTTCGATTCCCAGCATCCCATATGGTCCCTCCCAGCACCGCCAGGAGTAATTCCTGAGTGCAGACCCAGGAATAACCTCTGTGCATCGCCGGGTTTGACCCGAAAAGAAAACAGAAACAAAAAACACCACAGGGCTGGAGAGATAGCACAGCGGGTAGGGCATTTGCCTTGCACGCGGTCGACCCAGGATCGATTCCCAGCATCCCATATGGTCCCCTGAGCACCGCCAGGAGTAATTCCTGAGTGCATGAGCCAGGAGTAACTCCTGAGCATCGCCGGGTATGACCCAAAAAGCAAAAAAAAAAAAAAAAAAACCAAAGATAGTGGGAAATGATCACTCTGGACAGAAACTGAGTGCTGAAAGGAGGTAAAGGAACAATCAGGATAACCTCTCAGTATCTGTGTTGCAGATCAGAGTGCCCAAAAGGAAAGGGGATGGGGGGGAGAAGGAAGAAAAGAGGTTGGGGAAGGGGAGAAGGACGGTGCCTGCCACAGATCCATAGAGCCAGGCTGGGGGAGAGAGGTGGGCTGGGGGAGGGATAATGAACATGGAGCAAACCCAGCAAGAGAGCTCAAGCCACTAGCCAGCCCTGCAGCTCCGAGAGCCGACCTTCCCTCTTCACCCTGGGTTGGAAGCCCGGGGTCAGGAGTGAGAGGAAACCCAGGGCCAGGGGCCAGGGGCCAGGGGCCAGGGGAGGCAGCCTCTGCCTCAGTTGGCTCAGAGTCCCACCGCAGAGACAGAGCTCCACTCACCCACTCCCTCACAGAGCCCAGGCTCCAGCAAGAGCAGGCAGCTGGTGGGGGGGGGACAGTAAATGAAAAATTCTGAAAACTGGTCACCAGTGTGCTTGCTTCTGTTTTGCCCCTGCAACAGAGTTTCCTTAGATGACCCCTCTGCTCAGGGATCTGTCTTCCATAAGTCCCAAGAGAAGCTTAAGAAGTACAGGCTTTATTTGGTGTTCCCTTCTCTATCTGAGCTCCCTTTTCCCCCAGCATATGCGGCAGGCCTCCAAGCCATGGAGCAAAATTTCTGGTACTAATCTTGGCCATTCTTGGGTATTAGTCTCCTATTTTGTTACTTTATGTTCCCCAGATGAATGCAATCTTTCTATGTCTGTCCCTCTCTTTCTGACTAATTTCGCTTAACATGATACTTTCCATGTAGTACCACTTGTATGTAAATTTCATGACTTCATCTTTTCTAACAGCTACATAGTACTCCATTGTGTAGATGTACCAAAGTTTCTTTAACCAGTCATCTGTTCTTGGGCATTCAGGTTTCTTCCAGTTTCTGGCTATTGTAAAGAGTGCTGCAATGAACAAACAATTGCAGATGTCACTTCGACTATACATTTTTGCCTCTCTGGGATATATTCCCAGGAGTGGTATTGTTGGGTCAAATGGGAGCTCAATTTCTAATTTTTTGAGAATCGTCCATACTGTTTTCCAAAAGGGCTGAACCAGTCGGCATTCCCACCAACAGTGAAGGAGTGTTCCTTTCTCGCCACATCCGCACCAGCACCGGTTGCTTTTGTTCTTGTGGATATGGGCCAGTCTCTGTGGTGTGAAATGATATTGCATTGTGGTTTTGATCTGCATCTCCCTGATGATCAATGATGTGGATCCTCCCAGGATGGGAGAAGCATGCTGAAAATAGACTATAAACCAAACATGATTGTCACCCATTGCCTCTTTTGCAAATCACAACACCCTATAAGAGAGAGAGAACAAAAGGGAATGTCCTGCCACAGAAGGAGGATGGGATGGGGGAAATGGGGGGTGGGAGGGATACTGGGATCTGTGGTGGTGGGAAATGGGCACTGGTGGAGGGATGGGTGTTTGATCATTGTATAATTGAAACCCAAGCACAAAAAATGTGTAAGTCTGCAACTGTACCTCATGATGTCTCACTATTAAAAAAAACATCACTAGACTCAAGACTAGTATAAGCATGTAACCCAAACTACAACAACAACGGGTCATGGGCTTCCCATTGTTCATCAATTTGCTCGAGCAGGCCCAGTAACATCTCCATTGTGAGACTTGTTGTTACTGTGTTTGGCATATTGAATACGTGACGGGTAGCTTGCGGGAGAGATACTCTTGGTAGCTTGCTGGCTCTCCAAGAAGGGCGGAGGAATTGAACTCAGGTCGGCCATGTTGGCCGCTTGTAAGGCAAGTGCCCTACCACTGTGCTATCACTCCAGCCCACAACAACAACAAGAACAAATATATATATGCACATACATATATATAGAGAGAGAGATGAAGAGAACCTAAAGTCATTGGTAGAGAAATGCTAACACCGGTGGAGGATTTGGAACCTTGATATGCCTAAAACTGTTATCAAAATTTTTGTAAATCATGGTGAATAAGTGTTTTAAAAGACAGGTTAATTTCTTTGTTTGTGGTGACTATTTTGATGTTAACTTGTCCTGGTCAAGAATGCACAAAATAAAGGCCATTTCTGGGTATGTCTTTGAGCTTCTGACTGGATTGGTAACTGGATTCATTAGCTCAATAAAATTTAACACCCTCCCCGAGTTGGGGATGAACTTAAAAAAAAAAAAGTACAGGCTGTGAAAACCTGTGCTCACCTCTTCCTGATGCCAAACATTCGCCTTCCACACTGTTCCAGGAGCCTGGAGTGAAGAGCAAGACCCTAGAATAATCGCTTCATGGTGGAGTTCCAAAGACGACTGTGGAATAATTTCACCACCACCTGGGGTCCATGTTCTCCAGCCCAGCATGGAGTTACCTTCCCATGGATGAGCTCACAAGTGTTTTGCACCAGGTGAGAGGGTGCAAGCAAACTCACTTTAAATGGAAAGGTAGCTGACACTAAGCCGACAACACCTGTTTTATACCAAAATTCTGGGCTTCAGACAAAAAAAAAAAAAAACATTAAGTTGCAAACAGCTGTAGGGAGCTGAGCTTTCTCTCTGTCAACAATCTGAGCTCATGCCAGTCTTCAAGAATTTTCCTGATTTCAAAATGCCTTTAATTAGTCTGTGATAGAGAAGGGACCACTAAGTCAGTGATGGTTGGAGGGATCGCTCGGGATGGGAGATGTGTGCTGAAAGTAGATCAAGGACCAAACGTGATAGTCTCCCAGTATCTATGCTGCAAACCATAATGCCCAAAAGTGGAAATAAAGTATGGGGTAAATTGTCTGCCACAGAAGCAGGGGAGGTGTGGGACGAGGGAGATACTGGGGACATCTGTGGTGAAGAATGTGCACTGTGGAGGGATGGGTATTTGATCAGTGCATGTCTGAAACTCAAACATGAAATTTTTGTAGCTGTATCTCACACTGATTCAATTTTTAAAAATGCCTTTAATGGCCTGTAAAGGGCTAGAGGAAAAATACTGAAATTCGTCCCCAATAATTCCCATGTTCAGCAAGAAATGACCACATTAGGCTTTGTGCTGACCCAGAATCCTTGTCCACAAATAAGCTCCTGCTCCCTACATTAGCTCTGGAGCACATGGTGGGACAGGAGACCGGGCATTATAATCCACACATTCCCCCGGCCACCACCCTTCCTTGGCCCTTTCTCCTCCTCTTCCCCCTGACTTCCAAGGTCTTTCATACAATGACTTACGTGTTTTCTGCATGAAAAACAATGTGTTTCTTAGTCTCTAAAGTGAATCTTTCATGTAATATGCAATCTCCTGACTATTAAAGAAAATTCCAGAACCATCTTTGAGCATCGACTCTGAAACCACAGACACACCAAAGATTCCATTCTTGGGCCCAATCCTGACTTTTGGGAACCCTAAAATGAGGGGAGACGTCCAAAGCACTCGCTCCCTCACTCACACTAAAAAGTCACGTGCAAATCAGCACAGCAGAAAATCATAACCCTCCATAGTCTGATGTGCCACTGACCTTGGTCATCTCCAGAAGCGGGGCTGGTTGATACCCACCCACCCTGACATGCAGGACAAGCAAACAGTACTTGTGAGACCCTTCAGTCAGTGCTCTCTGGACATTTGTTCAACTTTATAGATGTAGAGAAGAACTTACTTTATTTCTTTTTTTTGGGGTCTGTTTTTGGCTTTGGACAGAATTCTACAGTGTTCTGGGACTCCTCCCTGCTCTGTGCTCAGGGGTGACTCCTGATAGTCACTCCTGACAGTGGTCTGGGGGACGTGAGGTCCCTAAGATCATATCTGGGTCCCCCACATGGGAAGCCTGCACTCAACCCATTGAACAGTCTCTCTGATGGCAAGAAACTCAATCTCTTTCCTTTGGATGTGTGTGAGGGGATGGATGTGTCTCCCAAGCAGTGCTCAGAAGGTCTGGAGGCTCCTATCAGAGATTCCCAGCCAACCTGTCTGGTGGCAGTTCGGTGCTCAGGTCTAAGGATGCAGGGGTGCTTGGTAGAGCTGTGGGTCTCCAGTGCCATCCCACAGGGTTCAGGGACCCCCCAACCCAGCAAAGTGTGGGAGACTACGCGATCCGGGGGATTGAACTAGAATCAACCACATGAAACATGAGATTCTTTTTGGCTATGTTTTTTTGGGGGGTGGTGGGCCATTCCTGGCTATGCTCAGGGGTTCCTCCAGGCCCTGCACCCAGGAATCACTCCTGCTGGGGCTCAAGAGACCATATGGGATGCCGGGGATCGAACTCAGACCATCCACATGCCAGGCAAGAGCCCTTCCAAGTGTCCTATCCCTCCAGCCTCTGGAAGGTGAGATTCTTATATATGTATATGTATATGTATATATATATAATTTTATTTTTATAAAGCAAGGGCTGGAGAGATAGCAGAGTGGTAGGGCATTTGCCTTACAAGCGGCCAACGTGGCCGACCCGAGTTTGATTCCTCCGCCCCTCTCGGAAAGCCCGGCAAGCTACCGAGAGTATCTCGCCCACATGGCAGAGCCTGGCAAGCTACCCATAATGTATTCGATATGACAAACACAGTAACAACAAAGTCTCCAATGGAGACATTACTGGTCCTGCTCGAGCAAATCAATGAACAACGGGAGGTCAGTGACAGTGACAGTTTTATAAAGTAGTTCACAATATTTTATTACATTTAATATTTGAACACCAATTCTACCACCACTATACCTTCCCACCACCATATTTTGAATGTTTCCATCCCAAACCCAAACCCCTGCCCCAAAGCAGAACCAAAATAATTTATTTTATATTGTTTGTTGTGAATAAACTGCTGAATTTGCTTCAAAAAAGTTTCTTTAGACCAGAGCGCGTAAGTATTGTTACACAATTACCTTATTGTTACACAGGGGCCATTAAGCCCTTCAATAAGAGATCACTAACATGTTGTTAAAGGTTGAGCCTTGTGTGCTTTTACAGATATATATATATGTATAGATAGATAGATAGATAAGTGGACTGGAGCGATAGTACAGCCGTTGATCATTTGCCTTGCATGCAGCCAGCCCGGTCGAGCTGGATTTGATTCCACTGCCCCTCTCAGAGAGCCTGGCAAGCTACCGAGAGTATCTTGCCCGCACGGCAAAGCCTGGCAAGGTCCCCGTGATGTATTCAATATGCCAAACACAGTAACAACAAGCCTCAAAAATGGAGACGTTACTGGGCCCACTCGAGCAAATCGATGAACGACGGGAGAACATCTATCTGTAAAAATATAATTCCCTCTAAGATTGGTTGCATTCTAATTTAAACCCCATCATATAAAGTAACAAAGTATGAGATTAATACCCAAGAATAGCTGAGATCAGCACCAGGAGGATTACTCCATAACTTAGAGGCCAGCCGGGTATCCTAGAGGAAAGGGCAGTTCAGATAGAGAAGGGAGCACCAAATAAAGGATGTTTGGAGGATCCTCCCAGGAGGGGAGATGCATGTCGAAAGTAGACTATGGACTGAACATGTTTGCCACTCAATGCCTCTTTTGCAGACCACAACACCCAAAAGGAGAGAGAGAACACAGGGGATTGCCCTGCCACAGAGACAGGGGGGATGGGGGGATGGGGGTGGGAGGGATATTATCCATGGTGGTGGAAAATGGGCACTGGTGGAGGGATGGGTATCTGATCATTGTATAATTGAAACCAAAGCACAAAAAATTGTAAATCTACAACTTTAAAAAAAATAAAATAAAATAAAGGGTAAAAAAAAAACCATCAAACGTGGTGCGCTACTCTGAGAATATGAGAGGTGTGAGGTATGAGATGTGAGGTCTGAGGTCCAGGAATACGTTCATTCATGGGTGAGGCCCATCAAAATGTGTGGAGAGCAGCCATGAGCATGGCAGCGGTTGAGTTCTGGAGGTTTCGGCTGCCGGGGCTGGGTCCTATAGGGTGGGGAAGGGTCTCACCTGCCCCCCCACAAGTGAAACAGTGGAAGGCGAGATTCTTAACCCTATACTATCTCTCTAGCCCTGAGGAACTCATTTTCTACTAAGAAAAATCATCTTCTTTTCCATGATCCAAACTGGGGAGCTCAGAATCAAAATGCCTCCAGAGCAAATAGAATCATGTCAAGAGAATAAAGCAAGTCAGCCCAGGAATCAGAGGGCTGGAGCACATGTAGAAGCACCAAGTTCTGTAACATCTGGTACTGGACAAAGCCCTGAGTACTGAGCTAGGAATAGCCCCTGCGCACTACAGGGTGTGACCCCAAAACCACCAAAAAAATCAAAAGAATGAAATAGAAGAAATATAGAACAAGATGGGGTCGGGATGACAGCACAGTGGGGAAGGCGTTTGCTTTGCACATGGCCCACCCTGGTTCGATCCCTGGC
This sequence comes from Sorex fumeus, assembly GCF_029834395.1. Lineage (NCBI taxonomy): Eukaryota > Metazoa > Chordata > Mammalia > Eulipotyphla > Soricidae > Sorex > Sorex fumeus. Next base: position 757,028 of record NW_026606110.1, read on the forward strand.
ATCCCATATGGTCCACCTGTGCACTGCCAGGAGTAATTCCTGAGTGCAGAGCCAGGAGTAAACCCTGAGCATTGCCAGGTATGACCCAAAAATAAATAAAATATAACTTGGATATATCACTTGATCACTTGACATCCCGTTACTCATCGATTTGCTCGAGCAGGCGCCAGTAACATCTCCATCTGTCCCTGTCGTGTGCTAGTGTAGCCCAATGGCATCTGCTCATTCTAGAAAAAAGAAAAGCCTCAAACCAATCATTCAGGGTCTTGACGAAGAAGTCTGACCATCTTGTAGGTGGGTGGCCATGCAATCTTTTGACGTCCTGTGGAATCCAGTCGGTAACCACTCTAGTCCAGAGGTCGTCTCCAAATCTCATTACGTGTCCAGCCCATCTGATTTTCGATGCTTTGGCAAACGAGACAGCATCCCTGATTCTTGACCATCGAAAGAGGTCTTAACTCTAGATTCTTTCTCTCATTTGAGTGAAACGTGATACTCCAAGCATAGCTTTTTCTATTTCTCTTTGGGAGACCTGAATGGCGTTCTCATCCTGTTTTCATAGAGCCCAGGTCTCTGAGGCATATGTTAATGCAGGAAGAACAGTGGAATCAAAGAGATATGCCCGGACCCGGAGGTTCTTTGTCCTCTTAGCTATTTCTTCGATGCTCTTGAAGGCGTTCCAAGCTGCTCTCTTCCTCCTGTGCAACTCAGGTGCCAGGTCATTCTTCATGTTGACTTCTCAACCTAGGTACACATAACTGTTGCATTTGGAGATGGTCGTTCCGTTGAGAGTGAATTGGGCGTCAGGAACGATGCTGTTTCTCATAAACAGTGTCTTTGTGAGATCCAGCTGTAGTCCAACCTTTCCACACTCACGGTCAAAGTCGGCCAGCATTTGTGCCACTTGGCTGATGTTTGGTGTTATTAGAATGATGTCATCAGCAAAGCAGAGGTGGTGTAGTTGCCAACCGTCTATCTTCACTCCCATTTTTTCCCATTCCAGTCATCACATGACGTTCTCGAGGGTGGCACTGAAGAGTTTTGGTGAAATGGTATCACCCTGCCGAACCCCTCTCTTGACATGGATGATCACTTCTTTGTAGAATGGTGAGATCCTGGTAGTGAATCCATAATACAGCTCACGGAGAATCTTGATGTATTGAGTTGGTACTTCCTGATTGGCTAGGGCTTCAATGACTGCTTCCGTCTCAACAGAATCAAAGGCCTTCTTTAAATCAATGAACGTTAGACAGAGAGGCATCTTGAACTCCCAAGAAACCTCAATGAGCTTGGTTATCCTGTGGATATTGGATATACACATATATATGTGTGTGTGTGTGTGTGTGTGTGTGTGTGTGTGTGTGTGTGTGCACTGCTGTCTGAGGGAAAGCGTAACCCTGGGCAGCCTGACTCCCTGCCAGGTGGCCCCCAAGCCAACTGCTCCACCCCAGAGCCCAGTCCTGCCCCTCAATGGCCGCTAGTGCCAGGCAGCTCCCGCCATCCTCCTGTTGACGTTTCCTCAGTGTGCGTGACGGACGGTCAGCGTACGGATGTGAGTGTGTGCCTGAGTGCATCTGAGTGTGGGAGTGAATGTAAAAGTATGTGTGTGTGTTGTATGAAGTATACATATGGGGTTGAGTTGCATGGGTGTGTATGAGTTGTGAGTGTGTCTGTATGTTGTGTGAACTGTGTGTAAGGTATATTTTGTGGTGCGTCTGAGTTGTGAGTGTGAGAATCATATCTATATTTGTCTGTTGTGTGAAGTGGGAGTGTTGTGTATGTGCACATGTGTATCTAAGGCATGTGAGTGGGTATCTCTGTGTGTTATGTGGGGCTGTGTTGCATGGGTGTGTCAAAGTGGTGAGAGTAAATGTGTGTGTACGTGTGTAAGTGGCTGCTAGGTGAAGTGTGTGTATGGTGTGTCAGTGTTGTGTGGGTATGTCTGAGTTGTGGGTGTGAGGAATATATACATATGCAAGTGTTGCGTGCACTAAGGGTATTGTGTGTGGGGGGGGGTTGTCTGCATTGTATAAGTGTGAGTGAATGAATATATACATGTGTGAGTGTGCTGTGTGAAGTGTGTGTGTCTGTGGTGTGATGTGTCGCTGTGTCTGAGTTGTGACTGTGAGAAATGTATACATGTATTGTGTGTATTGTGAAGTGGGAAGGTGTTGTGTGTGCACATAGATGTTTCTGAGTTGTGAGTGGGAGTGAATTGTGTGTGTGTGTGCATGTGGGGTGTGCATGTGGGGTGTGCCACGTGATCTAGCACCAGCCCACAGGCCGAGTACACACTGCAACCAAGTGTGTGTCTTTTACACACATACACACCCACACACGCACATGCATGCATGCACACACATACACACACACACACACGTGTACTGTAACAGAGAAGAGGTGAGGCATTTGTGAACCGTGTGGACCGATGAGACAGGAGAGAGGGAGGAAGGACGAGAGCGGCAGACCCAGGTCAGGTCCAGCCGCCTCCGGGCCAGTGGCCGCCCAGTGTGCTGGGGACGGGAGAGCCACCGGGCGCTGCCTTGGAAAACGCCACTGTGGATGAAGCTGGTGAAGAAACTCGTCCACACTCGCTTTCAGAGTCGCCCCCCTCCCAGGAGCAGGCCCCCCAGAGACGCAGTCTGCCAAAATGAAGACAACACTCAGAGCCCCCGCCCGCCCCGCCAGCCCTCCCCACCCAGCCTTGGTGCCCCCCTGACTGTATGCTCCGTGTGCCATGTACCATCACGTGAGGCCTGACCATGAGTCTCATCTCCCCGGCCCCGCCGGCTACTCTGCACAGCTCTGTGTCAATCTGCCTTTCCTCCTCGTTCTTCCTTCCCCCCTAAACTCGCCCGCCTTCCCTTCAGAGCCGGCTGGTCCCGTTTTCTCTCTCCGAGCCTCACCCGACTCTCTCCCGTGGGGCGGGGGGCGCCGGGCCTGCATCATCGCCTCCAGGAGGGGAGCAGGCAGAAGCTGCTTGCCAGGAGGCCCTGGCGGTGCCTTGGGGGCTCCGAGGGATCAGAGAGACGCTCACGAATCTGTAGGAGTGAATCACTTGGAGGTGATTCCCTTTTTCCTTCTCTTAAAATTTTTGGAATAATTGCCTAGTCTTCCCTGAAGCTCAGTATTAATGCCAAATCAACCAGCCAAATCCATCATCCGTGTCTTTGGGGGACACACCACCCCCCATAACTGGGAGCCCCTCTCATCCGTTCACACCCAGGTGTTTCTGGGATGGGATGCCTCCTGCTGCAGCTGCCAACATCCCAACCAGACTTTCAGGGAAGAGCCAGAGCACCTGGAAAGAAGCACCACTCGCAAGAGCAGCTCCAACTTCTGAACTCGAATATTATCTTGTTTTTGTTTGGAGGGGTCAGACCCGGCGATGTTCAGGGGTTACTTCTGGGAGAGTTTGGGGAACCAGAGCCAGGGTTCAAACTTGGTTGCATGCAAGGTAAGTGCCCTCCCCGCTGTTCTATTGCTCCATCCCTGAGAATATGATTTTAAGCCTCACGCTCTCTCAGCAAACACGGTTTCATCCACCATGTCAGGAAACTCCGAGCCGATGTTTGGTTAGACCTGCGCTCTCTAGAGGTCTGTTTGTCCTGGAATCAAGGCAAGACACACAGTTTGGGACGGAGACGTCCAAACACGGATCAAATTGTGACCGTGAGTGTAGAGCAAGATGAGAGATGCCCAACGGACTGAGCCAGGAGATCCTCTGCTGGCAACGGATCTCTCTCTCTCTCTCTCTCTCTCTCTCTCTCTCTCTCTCTCCCTCCCTCTCTCTCTCTCTTTCTCTCTCTCTCTCCCCCTCTCTCTCCCTCTCTCTCTGTATGTGTGTGTATTGTGATGCATGGGTGTGTCTAAGTGCTGAGAGTGAATGTGTAAGTATGTGTTAGGTAAAGTGTGTGTGTGTGGTCTATCTGAGTTGTGTGGGTGTGTGAGTTGTGAGTGTGAGGAATATAAATGTATATATGTATTGTGTTGTATAGTCGGTTGTGTAAAAGAGAGAATTTTCTCCTTTCTCTCTCTCTCTGTCTCTCTGTCTCTCTCTCTCTCCTCCCCCACCACCCCAAGCCCACCCCACTCTGATCTTGAGCACTGGGAAAGGTATAACAAGTGGAGAGAAAATAACAAAAAAAGAAAAGTTCATTTGAAAGCCAGAAAAATACTGCAGTGGTAGGGCATTTGCCTTGCATGCGACCAACCCGGGTTCTATCCCCGGCCTTCCATATGATCCCCCGAGCAGCACCAGGATTAATTCCTGAGGCAGAGCCAGGAGTAACCCCTGAGTATCACTGTGTGGTCCCAAAACACTTCCCCAAAAAAATATTAGAGTCACTTGCACCGTATTCTTCTGGATATAGGGAATCTTGTCAAATTGTCCCCCCAAAAGATACAGGTTCACCAGAACCATCTGGAAGGACTGAAAACGCATGTAAGAGGGGGTTGGTGTGGGGACCAACCCTCTGCCTGTCTCTCTCATGGGCCAGCATCAGTGCCCACCTGCAGAGGGCCCCAGGGACCTCTCCGTGGAACCTGAAACCTTCCCTGAAGAAGGAACCCGGTGCCCCGGCTGAGCCCTCTGCACCAGCATTCCTGTGGAGTTATTCCCGTTGGCCCGTTCATCCTGCCTCGAGAGGGCACGTCTGATGGCTCCCTAGAGTGGGAACCACTGGACCCACCTTGCCAGCCCCTGGGCCTGAGTCCTCTTTGCTCCCTGCAGTCCCTAGCATGGCACCCCGCATACTATCGGCCCTCCACAGATGCTTCCAGAAGCTTCTTTAGATGAGCTCAACCTTCCGAGTGTGGGTCTCAGGCAGAAGCCCTGGGTCCCTTGTCTCCGCGTCTGAGTTCAGGGGCTCTCGGGGCCCCTCCAGACACAGCGCCCCTTGGTTATTCCACTGACCAGCCTGCCCGTGTCCTTGCTGGCTCTCAGCTGCCCTGAGTCATCTGACATTTACAGATAAAATAAACATCCGTCGTCATAGATGGAGGCTCAAAGGAAGTTCTTCCAATGACGAGAGAGCCTTGAAATCCTTATGGCCATGGCAGGATTAGGCTTCCAGATGCTGAAGTGACCTTCAGCAAAACACCGCCCACCCTCTCTGGGGGCTTCAGGCCCAGGAGCCAGGGGAAGCGAGAAAAATTGTCCACAGCACTTGACTCCTAATCACAGGCTTGGATTCAAACTTCGAAAAGTCAGGCAAAGCCTCTGCCCTCTGGGGAACAGGAATGACAACGGCATCGATCGATCGCTTCTGTGATGACGGGATGAGGACAATGAGGGTCATTCTAAAATGAGCTCTGGGAACAAAAGGGTATGCCCTGCCACGGAGATGGGATAGGATGGGTGGACGGAGTGGGGGGTGGGAGGGATACTGGGATCCATGGTGGTGGGAAATGAGCACTGGTGGAGGGATGGGAACTCGATCATTGTATAACTGAAACCCAAGCACAAAAACTTGTAAGTCTACAACTGTACCTCACGTTGTTTCACTAATAAAAATTTTTAAAGAAAGAAAAGAAAAGAAAATGAGCTCTGGGGCTGGAGCAACAGTCCGGTGGATAAGGCATTTGCTTGCACGTGGCCAACCCAAGCTTGATCCCCAGCACCCCACAGGTTTCAGAGAAAACACACAAACACACACACACACACACACACACCTGAGCACACCTTCCAGAGCCCCAGCTGAGGGGCCACGATGGAGTCAGGACACTAGCTCTGCCTCCTCCACCTTGGGTGAGTGCTCAGTCATGTCACTTGATAGCAAGTTCTTAATTTGTTAAATGGACTAATAACCACCCCCAACACCACCAAGAGTAATTCCTGAGTGCAGATCCAGGAGTCACCCCTGAACATGGGGCCAGCTGTGACCCCCCAAAAGCCAAAAATAAATAAATAAAAATAAAAAATAAAACGAGTTCCATTGGCCTTTGCATCCTGACGGGCACTTCTCACTTCATAAAAACTGCTTTGAGGCTCTGCCTCTCTGACTCTGAAGGTGAGAGGAATTATGAGCCCACTTCACAGAACGTAAGACTGAGGTACCCGCTGCTAGCAAAGGCATGACCACATGAGCATTCCAGCCAAGCCACACTCCAGTGGCATGCAGCCTAAGGCTGTACATACATGTGCACAAGCACACACATTCCCACCTGTACATGCATGCATGCGCGCACACACACACACACACACACACACACACACACACCTGATCACACACCTGTTTGAGCCCCAGATGAGGGGCCACAATGGAGTCAGGACACCAGCTCTGCCTCCCCTCACCTTGGGTGAGCACTCAGTCCTGTCACTTGGTAGCAAGTTCCTAATGTGTTGAACGGACTAATAACCACCACCACCACCCCCGGGGATTTCCTCGGGATCAGATGACTTGGTGGGGTGCTTAACCCAAGGCCGGCTGCCCGATGGCCCTGAGCAAGTGGGAATTATCAATATTGGCGGGGGCACCCATGGTGAGCACCTCTCCCACAACATGGGGAGAGCCCTAGTCATGGCTTTGTGTAGACACGAGTCCTAATGGGAAACAAACATCCACGCTCTATCGGTCGAGAGGAAACACTAGTTCCAGATGAGAAATCTCAGCTGTACCATTGTACCTCAAAGGGGACACCAATATTTTTTGAAGATGATGTAGTCTGTTACCCAAAGTACACCACTAATCAGTTAGATTCTATTTCTTACAAAAATACCTCATGTTTTCAAATCTCCACCAATAAACCATGTCCACTAAATGCGCCCCTATGTTATGGCATCCCTCAATAATCCACGCATGTTACTCAATCACCTGGTGTTGGTGCCTTGGTCCTCCTCTTTGGGCCTGTGTTTTATTACTTCCTTGGTGAGTCTTGTGCTTCGGAAGCTTTCTTTTTCTTTTTTTCCTTTTGGGTCTCACCCGGTGATGCACAGGGGTTCCTCCTGGCTCTGCACTCAGGAACTACCCTTGTGGTGCTCGGGGGACCATATGGGATGCTGGGAATCAACCCTGACTTGGCCAAGTGCAAGGCAAACACCCTCCCCACTGTGCTATCACTCCAGCCCCCATTCGGAAGCTTCCCAGAGCAGCTCAGTCACAGAACGATGCTTCAAGGGGACGCTCCAGATAGAAAGTTTGAGCCCAGCAATGCAGCTAAACCATGAGCTGGAATCCTAGTGATGAACGAACCTGGCGTTCCCCAGCCAGCCTGGAAAGACTTGTCCCTTTTCCTTCTCATTCTGGTTCGGACTGCACTGCCTTCTCCTTTAATCAACAGCTCAGACGTGACACCAATGACGGGTCCCAGACACACAGCTCTCCTCACACCCTCTTCCGACCCCAAATCATCACGGTCACTGAAATGGAATCACAGGGGAAATGTGGGCGGGGCGGGGTGGGGGCCTCTGGGTCCGACATGTGCATGAATGTGCCCTTCCATAAGGACTCACTTCATCAGCATACTGCCACCACTAAGCTACACTTGGGCACACAGACGTGTTGATCGATGTGCATCAGTGCGAGGCCAGGGCACAGGCCTTGCCTGGGTGCGAATCCCAGTTTGGTCCCCAAGACCATATAGATGCCTGAGACCACTAGGTGTAGCCCTGGAGGTCTCCCGAGCCCCATGCCCCCAGGCAGGCCTCAGCAGCACCGCATCCTCAGGCCTGTCACTTAACCAGCCTGTTAAGCCAAGTCTCACCAGAAATGGCCCCTGGTTCCCCTGAGGGAACAGCTTGGGAGGCCTCTTGCCCAAAACTGCATATCAAATAAATCTACAGAACACATATATTCCATTTAAAACGCATACTGTAATAGCCCTTGCCTGATGCTCTTTCCCGCTCACTCAGCGTCTGTAATTAGGAAATGGCTTTGATGCTGATTGGGTCACACCCAGCGATGCTCAGGGGTTATTCCTGGCTCATGCACTCAGGAATTACTCCTGGCGGTGCTCGGGGGACCATATGGGATGCTGGGAATCGAACCAGGGTCGGCTGCGTGCAAGGCGAATGTCCTACCTTGCTATGCTCAATCCTGGAGCACCACCAGGAGTAATTCCTGAGTGCAGAGCCAGGAGTAACCCCTGAGCACCACCGGGCATAATCAAAAAAAGCAAAAATAAATAAACAAACGTGCATTGAAAGAATCCGGAGAAAGAATCCGGAGTTCTGACATCCGTTGATCAAGAATCAGGGACGCTGTCTCATTTGCCAAGGCGTCAAAAATCAGATGGGCTGGTCACGTAATGAGATTTAGAGACGACCGCTGGACTAGAGCTGTTACCGACTGGATTCCACGGGATGTCAAAAGACCGCGTGGCCGCCCACCTACCAGATGGTCAGACTTCTTCGTGAAGATCATGAACGATCGGTTTGAGGCTCTTCATGATCCCAGAGCGAACAGATGCCATTGGGCTACACTAGCACGCGACAGGGACAAATGGAGACGTTACTGGCGCCCGCTCGAGCAAATCGCCGATTAACGGGAAGTCAAGTGATCAAGTGAAATAAACAAAAATTGGGGGAAAAAAGAAAGAAATATATTTTTTTTAAAAGATTGCTTTGGGAGTTAGCAAAAGGGAATGCCCTGCCACAGAGGCGGGGATGGGCGGGGGGGATGAAGTGTGAGGGTGGGAGGGCTACTAGGATCCTTGGTGGTTGAGGATGGGCACTGGTGAAGGAATGGTTACTGGATCATTGTATAACTGAAACCCAAGCACGAAAGTTTGTAAGTCTACAAATGTACCTCATGGTGTTTCACTAATAAAAAAAAAATAAAATAAAAAAAGATATTCGTGGGGGCTTATTGTTCCATATGAATTTCAGGAGTGTTTGCTCCGTTTCTTTGAAGAATGTCATGGGTGTCCTTATAGGGATTGCATTGAATTTGTACAGTGCTTTGGGAAGTATTGCCATTTTGACAATGTTGATTCTCCCCATCCATGAACAGGGGATATTTTTCCATTTCCTCGTGTCCTCTTTTATTTCCTGAAGTAGCGTTTTGTAGTTTTCTTTGTACAGGTCCTCTACTTCCTTAGTTAAGCTGATTCCCAGGTACTTGATTTTCTGGGGCACAATTGTGAATGGGATTGTTTTCTTCATGTCACTTTCTTCTCTTTCACTATTTGCATATAGGAAAGCCTCATGGTGTTTAACTAATAAAAAAATAAAATAAAATAAAGATTGCTTTGGTCATTAGACGTCTTTTAACTCTCTTTCAAGATTCAGATTAAGCAGCATTTGTTCCCGTAGAAGTATCTGTACATCACCCATCCGTGCGTACCTGGCACCGTTCAAGCTGAGCACCAGCGTGTTTTTGCAAGGTGTGAAGAGAGGGAAAGGGAGCAACTTCCCTAGCCCATGTGCTGAGAAAGCAAAACCCGCTCCGGAGCTCACTCTCATTGCCTTCCCTCTGGGCTTTACCTCTGGTCACTCCCATCCGAAGGCCCTTTGGGCCAGTAGCCACCCCTTAGCCCCTCTGAACCCAGAGACAGGGTCACAGGCAGGAGTCTGGGACCCGTTTCTCGGGCCAGGAAGGAATACCGTGCCGGGGTTCGCCTGGTGGGAGGGGGAATTCTCTGGCACTCAGTGGCTCCTGGCACTCTGGGTGGCAAGTGCGGAAGCCCAGAGGGACCGACCCCACATCTGAACTTGCCTGGCTTATGCAGGGCACCGCTGAGCAGGTAAGTGGGCCCGTGAAGTAGCATTTCCGGGTTGCCTCCTCCCTGGCCCACAGGTGGCGCTGACCCTTCTCCTCCAGCGTGAGACTTGGACGGAATCCAGAGTTCTCCTTGGGCCCGTTTGTGCTCTGGATTGTCACACATTTTTTTGAGGGAACAGCTTGGAAGGCGTCTACCCCAAAACTACGTTTTAAATGTCACAATCACAATCACAACCATTCTGTTATTCGTCGGTTGCCTCGAGCAGGCCCCAGTAACGTCTCCTTCGTCCTAGCCCTGAGATTTTTTTTTTAAGTGCCATATTCAAGGCTCTTTCAGAGTTAGGAGAATGAGACCCATCATTGTTGCTGGTATTTGGCATATTGGGTACGCCACGGGGAGTTTGCCAGACTCTGCCATGTGGGCAGGTTACATTCGGTAGGCTACGTTTTAAACGAATCTACAAAATACAATCACTTAATCACTTAACTTCCCGTTAGTCGTCGATTTGCTCGAGCGGGCGCCAGTAACGTCTCAGTGTCAGTAATGGAATACAAATATTCCATTTAAAATACATGCTACAATAGCCCTTGCTTGATGCTCTGTCCCGCTCTCTCAGCCTTCCTCATCCTCACCCTCTGGACCTGGCACTGGGAGACAACGGGCATCCTGGAGCGCTTCCTCTGAGCGGGTGGAACTGGGTGTGTTTCTCTGGACTGCAATGCTCTGTTTCTTTCCTTCACAGACACAAACCTCTCCACTTTTTAATGAGCAAGAGTGGGATTTTCTGAATCAAAGATGCCAGACTTGGTTCCTTTGGTGTGGAGAGAAACACAGATTAAGTCCTCATCAGTCAGAAAAGAGGAGGGGGTGAGGGGCTGGCTCTTTCCGGCCTCTCTTGGTTTATGAGCCAATCTCTGAGGCTGGGGGTCCACAGTCTGGGCTCAATTCTCTGGGTATCAACTAAGTCAGGGGCCTCACACTCACCGTGACCGAGACTTGGACATGACCCGGAAGTAAAGCTCAGTGGGAAGTGGGTCACTAGGCAGAGTGCCTTGGCTAGTCGTGGAGGCAGGTAGTGGAGAAACCCAGGCAGGCCCAGGCTTAGGGAGATGCAAGATGAGAGTTTCTCTAGCCAGTGAACAGCGAAGCAGGAAAGAAACACTAATAAGGGTCCAAGAGAAGTGGAGGCAGGTGGAGAGGTCAAGTCTAAGCCGGAGATTTTCCAGAGAAATACAATGATGGGGCTCAGCTGGATTACTGATGAGATTAGGGGCACTTAAGGGTCACTGCATTGGGCTGGAGCCATAGCACAGCGGGGAGGGCGTTTGCCTTGCAGGCAGCTGACCCGGGTTCAATCCCCGGCATCCCAAATGGTCCCCCGAGCACCGCCAAGGAGTGATTTCTGAGTACAGAGACAGGAGTAGCCTCTGAGTATCGCTGGGTATGACCCAAAAAGGAAAAAAAAAGTCACTGCATTGATTCTAGGAAAGGAAGGATTAGGAAGTGAGTGGGTTGGAAAGTTCTAGGAGCTCCTGAGCACGGAACAGCCCTGGGGTACCTTAAGCTGCATCCCGGCCATTAGCTGGCGGCTGCTCCCTCCCAAGGGCTCTGGGAGGGGGTCGTAGGTAGTCATCAGAGAAACAGAAACAGAATAATTCATGCAAAGGAGATTTGAAAGAAGGCTCTGAGGTAGGATTATGGTGCAGCTGGTTAAATCTTGAACCTGAAACAAAGGAACACAAAATAAGAGAGGTGGACCAAAGCCATAGTACAGCGGGTAGGGTATTTATTTGCCTTGCATGCGGCCAACCCGAGTTCAATCCCTGGCATCCCATATGGTCCCCCCAAGCACCTCCAGGAGTAATTCCTGGGTACAGAGCCAGGAGTAACCCCTGAGCATCGCTGGGTGTGGCCCAAAAACAAAATAAAATGATAAGAGAGTTGAAGACCACACAGGAAAAGATCCAGCAGATACTCCTGAGTGTAGGGAACGTAATTCCTGTGGAAGGAATGCTGAAGGAGGATCGGGAAGCAGAGAGCAGTCCAGCAGGCCCAGGGCCTCCATGGCCCTCATAAAGACCCTTCTGAGGTTTCTACCAGCTGATCCTGCAGCCCGGGGAGTCACGACAGATTCCTCCTCTAACAAAGAAGTGAAGCGGGCAGGTAGATTAGAATGCCATCCTGTATTTTTCTTTCACTTCTGGACTGATTTCATTCAGCAAAACTACCTCACCGTCCATCAATTTTGTCCCAAGAGACACAACTTCATCTTTTCTCCTGGCAGAGAGGCAGACGATGAGAATCCGGCCCACAGCATCTGTGCCCAGTCACATGGATGGGCAATCAGTCTGGTCTGTGTTTGGGCTATTGGTAAGAGTTCTCTGGTTCATTCTGTCAGAACAGCACAGGGACTGGCAGAGGGGACGCCCACTCGGCGTGGGAGAATCGGGGAGAGTCCCAGAGCTCAGTCAGGCTCCTTCACAACAGCCTCTGAGTCCGGAGGATAAGTCGAGGCCTGGAGAGTAACCAACGGAGTGTCACTAAAATAGGAGTGGGACGGTGCATGGGTGGGGGGAGGCTTGGCAAGAGATAAGATCAAGATTACCTTTTTGTTCTTACGTTAGCCAAATTTTATTCCCCCATTTGTGTTGACTGATCATCGCTTTACAGTATTTGGAAGTTTGGGAATTCAACTTCACACTTCTAGCTTCAACCCTACGTAGAGCACAAGTGGATAGAATTCATTACAGCCACCACCAGGGTACCAAGGCCATTCCAAAAGGCCTTTTGGGTCAGGACTTCGAGTATACTGGTGATGTGGGAGAGTGGCATAGTTGTATCCCCAAAGCACAGTCTGAACAACAGTGAGAGGATGAGATCTACACTGCAACCACTGACCTTTGTAATGTGCCTGTTAAGATGGTGCAGACAGGGGCAGGGGGATGGAGGAGCCCAGAGGGGATAGAGCATGGAACACAGGTAGAAGGGAGCTGACACTGGTGGTGGGGCTGGGGTTGAAATACTATATACCTAAAACTCAACTATCAATAACTGTAAATCACTGTTCTTTACATTTTTTAAATTTTTTTAAAAGACCCTCTTCCCCATTCCTCCTATATCCTCAAGTCCCCTCCACGAACCACCATAAATCCCACTGAGTTGATCTGGTGGATTTTGACCAGATGGGCTAGTCACGTGATGAGATTTAAAGACAACCGTTGGTCTAGAGCTGTTACTGATTGGATTCCACGGGATGTCAAAAGACCGCGTGGCCGCCCACCTACCAGATGGTCAGACTTCTTCGTCAAGATCATGAGCGATCGGTTTGAGGCCCTTCATGTTCCCGGAGCGAACAGATGCCATTGGGCTACACTAGCACTCGACAGGGACAAATGGAGACGTTACTGGCGCCCGCTCGAGCAAATCGACGACTAACGGGAAGTTAAGTGATTTAAGTGATTAAGTGATCTGGTGGAATTTTGTCAGTGTTTTACTTGAGTTATTCATATTCCACATAAGTGGAACCATCTAGGACTTTTCTTCCACTTCCTGACTTATTTCATTCAGCAAAATCACCTCAGCCTCCATCAGTTTTGTCCCAAAAGATACAACTTCATCTTTTCTCATGGCAGAGAGGCCAACTATGAGAATCCAGCCCACACCACATCATCCGTGCCCAGTCACGTAGATGGGCATTCAGGTTGGGTCTGTTTGGGCTGTTGGTAAGAGTTCCATGTTTTAATTCTGAGATAGACAACTTCTCTGGGTCTAGCCAGGATGAGAACAGGGTCATCTTACTGTGTCTATTCAATTAGACTAAGGTTACTCTGTGTCATGAGGTGCCTTGACCCCCAGTCTTGATGCTTTCTGTAATGACCGTTCCCTTTACCCTTTTCTCATCTCTCTCCCTCACAGCTTTGTCCCCAACCTTCCTGGATTCCAGCCATCTGGAAGTTTCCCGCTGCTGCAAATCAGGAACGTGGGGTCTCCACCCAACAGCTGAGGGTAGGGTTCTGTGTTCTAGGGGGACTTTTCTGCTTTGGGATTTCAAAGGGAAGGGAGACGGGGCTGGAGAGGATTCAGTACTGGTCCATGTAGGCAAACAGAAGTGATTCATCACTGGCCGTTGGGAGTAGGCGTGGGGGTTCTCTGAAGTTGGACCCCGTGAAAAGAAACCCTGGGCCCTCTCCTCTCAACTTGCCAGGCTCCCCAGGTGGGAACCAAGTGCTGGAAAACAGAACGGAAAATTGACCTTCATGGCTACCCCCCCCCCACCCGCCTTCACAAGATAGTTTATGAAACTGGCCGCTATGTGGTGGAAAATTCTGGGCTCATGGGACAGGGAAACCTAACATTGGGCTTAGAAGGCTGGAGGCAAGGAAAATTTATTATAGAAAAATGTGCAGTGGGCACCATGCCCTTGGCAATGCCCACACAGCTCCCTGTGCCCCCGACCCAGTCCCTCTTGCTCAGTGCTCTTCTCTTGTGCGTCCCTCTTCTTCCCACCCTGCCCTCAGGCCCGGGTTCCGGAAAACTCTGGGTTCTGAAGCGTTGGCTGCTGTTGGGCTCGCGTCTTGGGCACAGGAAGGGTGAGCAGAGTCCTCCATGTTCAGCCTTCTGTGCATTTCTTGACTTTTGAGGGACAAATAAATTGAGTGCCTGATTCCCCTCTACTTTGGAGTACCCAAATGGCTCAAAGGTAGCCACGAGACAGGGTGGGTGAGATAGAGGCACAAGAAGCTCTCCCAGCAGTTTGGCCCTATGCTCAGCATCCCCGACCAGAGGCATACAGAGCCTAATCAAAGGGGAAAACAATACAGGAACCCAAACCCATAGGATATCAGTGGTTGCATCTGTTAGTATTTTCCACATGCAGTAGAGGAAAAATGAGAGAAATGGGAGAAATTGCGAACATCCTTCCAGGTCAAACAATCCCCTTTTCCAGGCTGTTGGGGCAAAACTCTTCCCAGTCCTTTCAGCTGTGGTCTGTGCTTTTCCATTGGTCAGTTCAATCTTTCATGGGGGGCGTGTGGGTCACAGCACCTCTGCTCCCACACAGAAGTGGTGAGGCTTGAGACCACGAAGGTGGTGACTAATTGTACCCCTGTCGTGGCTCCCAGAATGCACGAATCTTTCCCCTGCCGAGCAGTGCTGAGGCGCCACCAATAACCCAGAATATGCCACATCTGGGCGGCTGTCCCAGACATCAATGACACACACACACTACACACACACACACACACACACACACACACACACACACCACCACCACCACCACCACCAGCTCCAGATGGCACCTGGAGGGCTGGGGAAATTGATCTGAAGTTTCCAACAGCAAAATCACAGCAAGAGCCTCATTGCCCTTGACTTGCAGAAAATCAATTGCTCGATTTTGGAGGGAGATTTGACCCTCGAAGCCACGGAGACTCATTGGCTGGTAATTTTTAGCAGCTGCTCCTGTGTCCATCTGGCAATGGCAAAACGCGATCTAGGCAAGACGACATGTGTTCGTGGCCATCACCACCACTTGCCAGCTACAGGCCCCACCTTCCTTCTCTTTGGTGTTATCCAGCTGGAGGGTCCCCAGGAAAAGATGTTTCGGGAGTATCGTCATGAAGCAGCAGAGAAGAGCATGAGCCACAGAGCAGGGTGGTGAAGATGGGATGATGGCTCAGAAGACACCTGCTTCTGCGCCCCCCCCCCGAGAAGTGGGATCTGGGGAGCACCACCGTGGGACTCCAAGATAAAATGTCTCTTTGGGGGCCAGAGCAATAGCACGGTAGGTAGGGTTCTTGCCTTGCACACAGCCAACCTAGGTTTGATCCCCAGCATCCCATCCAGTCCCTGAGCTCCACAGAGGGAGTGGTTACTCATCTAAGAGCCAGGAACAAGCCCTGAGCATCACCGGGTGTGCCCCCCCTAAAAACAGAAGAATGCCTCTCTGATTTACCTTCTACTCTTCTCCCATTAAGATTAGGAGTCATCGCTATGACTATAATAGCTGGGAATAATCATGCTGGACAAGATCTGAGGGTTAAAAGAAGGGAAGGGATAGTCTTGATAATCTCTCAGTATCAGTATTGCAAATCACAATGCTCAAAAGGAGAGAGAGAGAAGAAGAAGAGGAAGAAGAAGGAGGAGGAGAAGGAGGAAAAGGAAGAGGAGGAAGAGGAAGAGGAGGAGGAGGAAGAGGAGGAGGAGGAAGAGGAGGAGGAGGAAAGCTCCTGTCATAGATGCAGGCGGGGGTGTGGGTGGGGGTGATGGGAGGGAACCTGAGAACACTGGTACTGGAAAATGTACACTGGTAGAGGGATGGGTGCTGGACCACTGTATGACTGAAATCTAATCATATCGCTGGAGCCATAGCACAGCGGTAGGGCATTTGCCTTGCACGCAGCCAGCCTGGCCAAGCCGGGTTCGATTCCTCCGCCCCTCTCAGAGAGCCCGGCAAGCTACCGAGAGTATCTCGCCCACTCGGCAGAGCCTGGCAAGCTCCCTGTGACGTATTCGATATGCCAGACACAGTAACAACAAAGTCTCCAATGGAGACGTTACTGGGCCCGCTCGAGCAAATCGATGATCAACGGGAGGGCCTTTTTATCTCACAGTGATTTAATAAAAAAGTAAAAAAATATATTAGGAGTCATTTACCCAAAACAAAATTGTATGTCCAACTCAGAGGGGGGACAAGGATAAGCTTAGTGAGTCAGAAGGAGAAGCAGTCGCTGGGGAGGAACTTCCTGTTCACCCAACTCCTGGCTCTGGAACCAGATGGTCAGCACTAGCAGAAGCAGCATCCTGTCTGTGGAAGTCCAGCATTTAATCTTTTTAGGGTAATACCTGAGTTCTAGCCATGTGGCTGTGGGGTGTGTTCCAGTTAGTGGCAAAACCAGGTCCAGAACCCAGACTTCCCAGCTCTGCCACACACCCCAACCACTCACAGGTGGTCCGATTTCCTCGCACCCAGCCATCAGCAAATCCTAGGACATGTCCTTATCCAGGCATTTCTCTGGTCCCTGCACCACAGACTCACAAAGCGTGGACACCTCAACTCAGGGCAGAAGCAGGAGCAGCCGTGGGGTGGCGTGGTGCTTAGCCCTGGGCAAACTTGCCTTTAATCCTCGCGACAAACTTTGCGTGATAATCCCTGTCCTAGGGAAGAAGGAGCAGAGACTGAGAGAGTTCAGAGTTCACAAGTAGCAGTCGGTCCTCTGACCCCGGATCTCCTATTTAAGTCAAGTGGGCTGGAGCCATAGCACAGCGGTAGAGCGTTTGCCTTGCACGCAGCCAGCCCAGCCGAGCCGGGTTCGATTCCTCTGCCCCTCTCAGAGAGTCCGGCAAGCTACTGAGAGTATTTCACCCACACAGCAAAGCCTGGAAAGCTCCCCGTGATGTATTCAGTATGACAAACAGTAACAACAAGTCTCAAAAATGGAGACGTTAGTGGTGCCTGCTCGAGCAAATCAATGAACAACGGGAAGACAGTGTTTTTTGACAGTGAAAATACACGAGTTTCTAAGACAGTGTTGGTTGGAGGGATCATTCGGGATGGGAGATATGTGCTGAAAATAGATAATGGACCAAACACGATAACCTCTCAGTATCTGTATTGCAGACCATAACGCCCAAAAGTAGAGAGAGTATGGGGAATATTGTCTGCCATGCAGGCAGAGGGGGGTCGGGAAGGGGGGGTGTATACTGAGGACATTGGCGGTAGAGAATGTGCACTGGTAGAGGGATGGGTGTTCGATCTTTGTATGACTGAGACTCAAACATGAAAGCTTGTAACTATCTCACGGTGATTCATTAAAAAAAAAATACCTGTGTTGTCTTACTGTGCATGCCTACCCCACACACACATTTCATTTCACAGGACTCTACGGGATTGCCTGCTAGTGCGTCATAACCTTTTCCCACAGTGATCCCTCCTTCCAGCACCCCAGAAAGCAAGCCCCTGAAAAGAGCACTGCCTGAACCACCTCAACTTCATGGGTGAGTTGGAATTCAAGTTTTGGTCATCGAATTCAAAGATTTTTGCCAATATGTGCCAATTTTAGCTCTAGTCCGCTGGACTAGAGCTGTTACCGACTGGATTCCACGGGATGTCAAAAGACCGCGTGGCCGCCCACCTTCCAGATGGTCAGACTTCGTCAAGATCATGAACGATCGGTTTGAGGCCCTTCATGTTCCCGGAGCGGACAGATGCCATTGGGCTACACTAGCACGCGACAGGGACAAATGGAGATGTTTACTGGCGCCCGCTCGAGCAAATCGACGACTAACGGGAAGTTAAGTGATTAAGTGATTAAGTGCCAATTTTAGTAAAACTTGGTCCCTTTTTGGCCATCTCCTCCCAGCTTAAGCAGCCAGGCGTCGAGACAGAGCAGAGCTCTGCTGTTACTCTCCCTTGAGGTCATCAGCACGTGGCGTTGGGCCACAGCGGGGACAAGGCGGCCTCAGGAGCCACTCTCTTCCCGGAGTCAGGGACGAGAGTCTGCTGTGAGCGGCTCTTGCTGCAGGAGGAGGCTTGACTGCCAGCAGCAGATTAGCCACGCGCCATGGATGACTCCTAAATTATTCAAGATGTTGGGAAAATACATCCACGAAGCAGATCCATCAAAGACGCCAAATGTGTCCCCTGCGGCTCAGAGGCAGTTTACTGAGCAGCGCCGGGCACAGGAACTGAGCACGCACTGTGCCCGCTGAGCGGGATCAGGCGTCTGGGGGGACACACAGAGCCAGGGAGGAGCTGCAGGAGCACAAACGGGGTCCCGGGGACCCCTGGACTCTGTACAAAGGCAAGCCGCGGGAGAGACCAGACTGCACGCAGTGATTCTCTCCAGCGAGAGACCAACAGCATCCATCTATCTGCAGGTGGCAGAGCATGCAGGACGGAGTCTGCGGGGAGGCGAGAGGAGGTGGGGACTCCACATCCCACCAGCACCCCCACTGCCCTCGAGGCTGGTTCCCCCCAGATGCCAAGGCTCAGGACGGTGTGGAGAGAAGGGCTTCGCGTGCTAAGGAGTTGTTTACTCTGGACTCCTTAAAAGAAGCCGTAGCCAGGAGCAGTGACCAATAAACCTCAAATGTCCAGGGACCAGGTGGACCCCGGTCTCGCTGTCCCTGAAGGCATACTCCGATGTGGAGGGTCCTGGCCCAGTAGCTCCCTTCTAGGGTGGAGAGATGGGGAGAGAGCTCTCCTGCTCTGCCACCCACCAGCAGGGTGGTCCTGGCCAAGGGCACCCTCCGGAATTTAAAACTCCTTCTCCGGGCCACTCCATTCGCATCCGAAGAGACTGGGGGTAGGTGAACGCTTGCCAGGAAGTTCTGGGGAACAGCCAGGGTGGGGAGAACTGTCCCGAGGCTCCCGTCCTCCTCCAGGACACCCCTTAGAGCTGGTGGGAAGGACGCCTCGGATAAGGGGAGGTCATTTCCCAAAGGCCCAAAGCACTAGGCACGTCTAGCCAGGCCACCGTCAGGATCGCACGACAGAACCGCATGTGTATGTACACGCGTGCAAACGTGCATGGGGCTGTGTGCAACCATGTATATGTGCATGTGTGGCCATGTTTGCATGTGTGCATGGTAGTGTGTGCCTATGGGCCTGTGTGTGTATAGATGTGGGCAGACGTGTGTGCCTGTCCCCATGCAGGCAGAGATGCGTACAGCTGTGTGTGTTCATGAGTGCGTGTGTGTGTATGCATACGTACATGCAGCTGTGTGTGCATGTGTGGCCGTGGCCAAGTGTACGAGTGTGTGTACGCATGTGCTGGCAGATGTAGGTGCAAACACAGCTCCCACTTGCTCCTCGGTGCACGGATATGCCGGAAGGGGAGGCACCTGATACGCATCTGACCCAGCTGCCAGCTGGGGAGACCAGGTGCACGCGTGAGCCTCAGAAGGACAGTGTCCACTCCTCCCCCAGGACTGAGGAGATCTGCCCTCTAACTCTCTCACGGTCCTCTTGCCACTTTGCACTTTGACCTGATTGTGTCCCGGCAGCTGTGAGCGGCGCTGACTGCCTCACAGAAATGGAGGTCAGCAGCCCACGTAGTCTCTCCCCTGCAATATTCTCTTCCAAGGCTACTGTCCATGGCCAGGGGGCCGATGGCTCCCAGAGATTTGCCCTGCGCACCAGTACCCTGCGAAGTGCCCGTGGCCCTGACCTGTCTCTCTGCATGCAGCTTCTGCTTGGTCACTGCAGGAATGAGTAGAGCTAAAGCGACAGAGAGCTACTGCGCTTTGGGACAGAGAAGCAAGGGCCTTGTTTCTGCCTCCTGTGGGGGCCAGTCTGGAGCAGGGGGGGGGCGATGGGGAGGAAGCGCGAAACAGTTGCCCTCCCCTGGACAGGGCTGAGTGCATGTGGCCACAAACAAGACTAATGGACGGGGGGCGGGAAGAGTGGTTTTTACCTAATCATGGGCTTTTAACTGCAGGTAGCAATTCATTAGTGTGCCGTAAACCAACTCAGTGCAAATTCATGTCTTATAAAGTGGGATGGAAGAGAGGAGGGGAGGGAAGGGAAAGGGCCATGGGGACAGGAGAGGAGAAGACTGGAGTAAGAGGGAAGCAGGAAGAGAAGAATGGGATGGGGGGGACGAGAGGAGAGGAGGGAGCACAGGGAGGGTGTTTGCCTTGCACATAGCTGACCCCGGTTCGATCCTCAGCATCCCATTTAGTCCCATGAGCATGGCCAGGAGCGATTCCTGAGTGCAGAGCCCTGAGTGACCCCTGAGCATGGCTCAAAACCCAAAAAGGAGAGAGGAGGGGCAGGAACAGGAGTGTGCTTGGTGGGGAGAGACAAAACCATCAACAGGAACCCTCTGCCCCAGCTGTGTGTCTGTGAGTTAGCTCAGGACATTCCTCTTTTGTTTTCTGATTCAGGGAAGGGAGGTCATACCCAGTGATACTCAGGGCTTACACCTGGATCTGTGCTCTGGCCACAGTGGGGCAGAACCCAGGTTAGCAGCATACAAGGCCAGTGCCTTAGCCTCGGACCATCTCTCTGGCCCCATGAGGACACTTCTAAGATAAGCCAGAGGGAAACCCATCAATAAAAAACGAAATGAACCCATGATATTCTTCAAAGAACTGGAGCAAACACTCCTGAAATTCATACGGAATAATAAGTCCCCCCAAATAGCTGAAGCAATTCTTGGGGGGGGGGGGGAATGGGAGGAATAAACTTCCCTAACTTCAAACTCTACTACAAAGCAGTAATAATTAAAACTGCATGGTACTGGAACGAAGGCAGAGCTGTAGACCAATGGAACAGGGTTGAATATACTGACATCTCCCCCCAAGCATATGATCATCTAATCTTTGATAAGGGGGCAAGAAATGTGAAGTGGAGCAAGGAAAGCCTCTTTAACAAATTGTGCTGGCAAAACTGGACAGCTACATGCAAAAAAGTGGGCTCAGATCTGTCCCTAACACCAAGTACAAAAGTAAGATCAAAATGGATTAAAGACCTCAACATCAGACTGTAATCCATAAGGTACATTGAAGACAAAGTTGGCAAAACCCTCCATGACATTGAAGCTAATGGTATCTTCAAAGATGTCACACCACTGGCCAAGCAAGTGAAAACAGAGATAGACAAATGGGACTATCTTAAACTAAGAAGCTTCTGCACCTCAAAAGAAACAGTGACCAAAATACAAAGACAGTCTACAGAATGGGAAAGGATATTCTCCGAATACACATCTGACAAGGGGTTGATATAAAGGATATACAAAATACTGGTTGAACTCCACAAGAAGAAAACAACCAACCCCATCAAAAAATGGGGCGAAGAAATGAACAGAAACTTCCTCAAAGATGAAATCCGAATGGCTAAAAGGCACATGAGAAAATGGTCCACATCATTAATCATCAGGGAGATGCAGATCAAAACAACAATGAGATATCATTTTATACCACGAAGACTGGCCCACATCCAAAAGAACAAAAGCAACCGGTGTTGGCGTGGATGTGCCGAGAAGGGGACCCTCCTTCACTCCTGGTTCAGGGCTGAACCAGTCGACATTGTTTGGAAAACAATATGGACGATTCTCAAAAACTTAGAAATTGAGCTCCCATTTGACCCAGCAATACAACTCCTGGGAATATATCCCAGAGAGGCAAAAAAGTATAGTTGAAGTGACATCTGCACTTGTTTGTTCATTGCAGCACTGTTTACAATAGCCAGAATCTGGAAAAAACCTGAGTGCCTGAGAGCAGATGACTGGTTAAAGAAACTTTGATACCTCTACACAATGGAGTACTATGTAGATGTTAGAAAAGATGAAGTCATGAAATTTACATACAAGTGGTACTACATGGAAAGTATTATGCTAAGCAAAATGAGTCAGAAAGAGAAGGACAGACATAGAAAGATTGCATTCATCTGGGGAACATAAAGTAACAAAATAGGAGACTAACACCCAAGAATGGCCGAGATAAGTACCAGGAGGTTTACTCCATGGTTTGGAGGCCAGCTGCACGCACTAGGGGAAAAGGCAGCTCAGATAGAGAAGGGAGCATCAAATAAATGGTGTTGGGAGGATCCTCCCAGGATGGGAGAAGCATGCTGAAAGTAGACTATAGACCAAACATGATTGACACTCAATGCCTCTTTTGCAAACCACAGCACCCAAAAGGAGAGAGAGAACAAAGAGGAATGCCCTGCCACAGGGTGGGATGGGATGGGGAGTATGGGGGGAGAGAGGGACACTGGGATCAGTGGTGCTGGAAAATGGACACTGGTGGAGGGATGGGTACTCACTTGATCATTGTATAACTGAAACCCAAGCACAAAAATCTGTAAGTCTACAACTGTACCTCATGGTGTTTCACTAATAAAAATTAAAAAAAAATAACTAAATGAAAGCCACACAGACTTAGTGCTGCTCTCTCCTTAGCCTCTGTTTGTAGCTTAAAAATCTGAAGGATGATGCAGCTGTCAGCCTAGGGGCCAGGGAGGCAGCAGCGTGCCTAGACCCACCTCAGCCCTTGCCAGCAGCCAGCTCGCCCTCGACCTCGGTCTCCATCTTGGCCCCGCAGTCTCCTCAGCCAGAAAGAACGAGTGTCTGTGTTTGAAGGTCCCTGGAGGGAGCCCTGGAGGCAAGCACAGAGGCCACACTAGCTGGATTCTGCAGCCCAAGGCCATGTGCCCAGGAATGGCTCTGGAAACCAGGTTGTCTTCATGCCCCTGGTGGTCACTTGGTCCCTCCCACTGGTGTTGGCCAGAAGAGAGGAACACAGTGCGACAGCCCCACCATGAGGGGCAGCTCCCCGGCTGAGGCCTCAGGTACAGTGAGACTTAGATGACTCTTCTGGCAGTGCTCCCCTCCACCGGCTCAATCCCGGCCATAGCCCGTGAAACCCAGTCATGATTTCTCTCGGTGGGAAATGGGCACTGGTGGAGGGATGGGTATTTGATCATTGTATAATTGAAACCCAAGCACAAAATTTTTAAGTCTACAACTGTACCTCATGGTGTCTCACTAATAAAAGGTAAAGGTAAAAGCCCTCCCATTGATCGTCGATTTGCTCGAGCGGGCCCAGTAACGTCTCCATTGGAGACTTTGTTGTTACTGTGTCTGGCATATCGAATACTCTCAGTAGCTTGCCAGGCTCTCCAAGAGGGGCAGAGGAATCGAACTCGGGTTGGCCATGTTGGCCACGTGTAAGGCGAACGCCCTACCCGCTGTGCTATCGCTCCAGCAAGTTGACGCTTGGGACTGGAGCAATAACACAGCGGGTAGGGCCTTGCCTTGCACGCAGCTAACCCGGGTTTGATACCCAGCATCCCATATGGTCCCCCAAGGACCTCCAGGAGTGATTCCTGAGTGCATGAGCCAGGAGTAACCCTTGTGCATCTCCAGGAGTGACCCAAAAAGATAAAAAAAATCTGACACTTGAGAGGTCCTCACCCACCTTCCTCAGTCATGGCTTTCCACCAGGACCCCTGTGGAGGGCTCATTTCCGAGCTCCCGCTGGAATGGCTTTCATAACGAATTCTTTTTTTTTTCTTTTTCTTTTTCACCTGACAAGAGAATTTAAACGCTCCCCTTTGTGAACATTTGAAAGGGGAATTCGGCCGGGTTTTGTCAGGCTGTTTATCATATCTTACAAATCCTCAAATCCATTTCCTTTGGCGAAGGTTTGTCTTTCTATGACAGGCGTATAAAAGGGCTTTATTACAGGAGCAGCTCTGCCTCCGGAGGCAAAAGGAACTCATTTTCCGGATTTTCCACCTGCGTATCAGCTCTACAGCTTCTGGCCCATCTCAGAGTGTTTCACCCAAGACGAACGGAGGGCACGGACTCAAGTGAACTTTCAGCGCCAGGCTCTAGATGGACGGGCACGGATCTCACAAGCCCCTCCGTACAATCTGAATCAATGAGTAAGTAGGAGAGAGAAGAACTTCTCAGGTCGTGCTAAGAGCGAGCAGACATTGGATTTCCTTGGAACATGCTGCACCCTGCAGGGCTGCCCAAATCTGGGGGAAAAAATCTCATCAGCCTCATTCCCGGAGTCCAGTGTGACCTGCCAGTGCGATACGGAGCAGGGCCTGGCTAGAGGGCGTGTGCAATTTTCCAGAGGTTGCACAGGAGTCGGGGTGGGGTGCTCGAGGGAAAGCAAGTCTCCTCTTCCCTGCTTTCTGGAATGTTCTGCATACCAGAGCCTTCCTATCGAACTACTGCTCTCTGCTATCAGGAATGAATCTGGGCCTATGGACAAGGAGGTCGATGGGAAATTAATGTGATGGATGGATTTAAAATTTATTTCCTAGAATAAAAAGAAACGTAGGGACTGGAGCGCTAGCACAGCGGGTAGGGCGTTTGCCTTGCACACAGCCAACACGGCCGACCCAGGTTCGATTCCCAGCATCCCATATGGTCCCCCTGAGCACCGCCAGGAGTAATTCCTGAGTGCATGAGCCAGGAGTAACCCCTGAGCATTGCCGGGTGTGACCCAAAAAGCAAAAAAAAAAAAAAAAAAGAAACATAGTAGGAGGCTAACACCAAGGACAATAGAAGCGAGGGCCCAGAGGACTGGTCCACGGTTGGAAGCCTGCCTTGAGTGGGGGGGAGGAGGCATTTAGGATAGAAAAGGGACCAGTAAGACAATGAGAGTTAGAAATGATCGCTCTGGACAAGAACTGAGCCCTGAAAGGAGGTAAAGGGATCTATGTGATAACCTCTCAATGCCTAAATTGCAAACCATAATGCCCAGAAGGTGAGAGAGAGAGAGAGAGAGAGAGAGAGAGAGAGAGAGAGAAGTGTCTTTCATAGAGGCAGGATGGAAGGGGGGCTGTCAGGAGGGTAACTAGGAGCATTGGTGGTGGGAAATGTACACTGGTGAAAGGGACAGATGTTGGAACATTATACGATTGAGATTCTATCATGAACAACTTTGTAGCTGTGTATCTCAAGGTGATTCAATTTTTAAAAGGGGAGGAGGAAAGTTCTCCCCCTAGATTGTCCCCCCACACACACACTAAATCCCCCAGAATGCACCCGCCATCGTCCCGATCTACAACACCAGGGACTGTGGCTGCTTCAGCTCCATATCGGCTCTTTCCAAGCTCTTGAGTTGCCATCACGCATTATCTAGGATGGACAAACTCCCAAGCAGGACAGCCAGGCGGGCACCAGAGCACACACTGGGGACAGGCCACGGTAGTGGAGCTGTTGGAGGGAGAATTAGGGAAGGGACACGTGTCAGGCAAGCAAGGCATGACGGAAAGGCTCCTGGCAGGGGAAGATGCAGGAAGAGAACAAGCATTTGGGAAGGAGGCCCCACCCCCAGCCCTCACACACCTCTGTATCCTGCACAGCCCTGAGGCCCCGGATGTTGTCACTTCCAGGGTGCCTGGCTAATGCCCTGAACCCAGCAGGTCCCCTTGCTGCTCCCTCACACCAGACCAAAGGTGCACTTGACCCTAAAGATGACGCCCAGGATGAACTCGGGGACTGTGGCAAAGGGACACATTTTGGTAGCAGATGTGACCTTTCAGCTGTACGGTGCCCAAACCACTCCCTCATCGGACAGTTTTCTGACACAGCCTCTGCGCCGCTTGGTTCTGGAGCGCCTAGGGTGTCTGCATTGTGGAGTCCAGTCAGCACTGGGCACTCACTCCGCGAAGTTGTGGGAGCCCCCACGCAAGAAGCAATCAAGACCCCAAGGAACTCATGTTCAGGAAAGACCCCCCCACCAAGAAAGCCACAGCTTTGACTTCACACAATATGTGACCCCCTGGCCAAATTGCACAAATAGAGGCCACGTAGTTGAATGACCAGCCCTTGGCACTACCCAGGAGAACACCTGCTCCCCAACCATGGCTGCTGAGCCCCAGGACAACCAATCGCTGGCCTCCCAGTTGAAAGAGAAGACCAGCTACCAACCGTCAGAAGGCAGAGCCGGCCCAGCGTGCTCTGCGACCAGCCAGGTGAGAGATGCATTCCCCCGTCAGGGGCCGGGGAGACAGCAAAGACCCCCGCCCCCAGGAACAACGTCCCAGCAGGAGAACTCACACGTGCTGCCTCTGAGACTTTTCCAGCCACAGAGACATGTTCCAGCTAGAAGCTGGGCCTTGGAAGGGGTAGGGATAGAGGTGGGGGGGGGGGGAGTAAACCCCATCACCCCTTTTTCCTGACAGTTCGGGTGGTTTTCAGGTTTGACGGAACAGACCCCTGGCCATGGCGAAGTGCACCCTGAAACTCATTTTATTATTTTTGAATTCAGTTTTAATTACCGGTCCATATGGCGCCTCGCTCCTTAGGGTCGCAGGATCCAGCTGGGGCTGGGACCTCGGCTGAGTCAGATGTGCCTCTGGGACTTGGGTCTGTGACAGGAGTTGGTGAAGGAGAAATTCTAGAAAGGTTACAAATCCAGGTGCCAAAAGCAACTGCATTAGCTCCTCCAAAGTGAAACCCCGAGAACCAAAAGCTAGAGAGGAAGGTTCCATGGTGAGCAATTCATTCACACTCCCTGGCCAAGGTTGACCAAGGACAAGGTAAGCCACTGGAGATGACGAGGGGCCTGAAGTGTCTTCAGGTCTAAGACCCCATGGACTCTCAAACGAGGAAATCAACAACATGCCACTAAATCCAAGAGTATGCTCAGTTCATCACTGTCATCACTGTCCTCCCGTTGTTCATCGATTTGCTCGAGCGGGCCCAGTAACATCTCCATCGGGAGACTTTGTTGTTACTGTGTTTGGCATATCGAATACGTCACGGGGAGCTTGCCAGGCTCTGCCGTGCGGGCGAGATCCTCTCGGTAGCTTGCCGGGCTCTCTGAGAGGGGCGGAGGAATCGAACTCGGGTCAGCCATGTTGGCTGCGTGCAAGGCAAACGCCCTACCGCTGTGCTATCACTCCAGCCCATATGCTCAGTTACCCCCCAAAAAAAACCACTCCCCCGAGCTACAACTACAAGTCAGCTAACAGTCTCTCTCTCTCTCTCTCTCTTTCACACACACACACACACACACACACCAAGATCTTTCATTTTAATGCAAAGTTCCAGTGCAAACAGTAAATGGAAAATAGGTTTGTAATCCTGGTGGGCCACTTGCTGCCTACCCAAAAGATGTCTTCTGAAAGGAACATATTTCCATGGACTTGCTGAGACTCAGCACGGAGGGTGAGTCTACCAATGCCCAAGACAACTAGGGTGTTTGATGATGGTGTCGGTGAGGCATCTGTCTTGCACGGCAGAGCCTGGCAAGCTATCCGTGGTCTATGCCAAATAGACCAAATTGATATGCCAAATCCAGTAATAAATGGATCTCATTTCCCTAACCCTGAATATGCAGAGTCGAGAAGGATATGGAAGGAGAGGCTGATAAAACACCAAGGCAGACATAGGCTACCAAAACGCAGAAAAACAAAAATGATTGTCTGTACTTTTAATGCTCGTACCCTGGCATCTGCTGCATCCATTGAAGACTTTATGGTACAAGCACGAAAGATCAAGTACGACATCATTGGTCTGACCGAAACGAGAAGACATCAATTCCATCATGCTGTTTTCGACACTGGAGAAGAACTGTTCCTTGGAACATGTGATAAAAGAGGCGTCGGTGGTGTCGGTATCCTTGTCAACACAAACTTAGTCACGAGCATTGATTCATTTGAATGCCTAACAACCCGAATCGGACGATTACACTTGAATAAATGTGGCTCACTACCGGCAGTTTCTATCTTTGTTGTCTATGCACCAACATCCAGTTATGGTGAAAGAGAAACTGAGAAATTCTACATGGAGCTGGAGAAATTCTATAAAGAAGATCACACCTTCTACAAGATCATTGTCGGTGATTTTAATGCCAAGATAGGACCAAGAAGATCAGTCGATGAACTCCACATTGGAACCTATGGCCTGGAATGGAACGAACAGGGTGACAGACTGTCTGAGTTCATCATGTCAACCAAAACCTTCCATGGTAACTCACAATTCCAAAAGGCTGAATCTAAACGTTGGACATGGGAGTCTCCCGATGGACGGTTCCACAATGAAATAGACCACATCATATTCAATCGGCGGTTTTGCCTAACCGATGTTGCTGTTGTCCCAAAATTCCAAACGGGATCAGACCACCGTCTTCTTCGTGCAAAATTCTACCTCACAGAACGAGGAGAAAAGAATGCAAGGTTTAAGAAGAGGACTCCCAGAACAACCACCAACTGGGAACTCTTTGGCTCTGTTGCGGCAACATGGGAAGATGCCGTCATTGACAACATTGATGAGGAATACGATCGAATGATTCAGCACCTCCATGATTGTGCAAGGAATGCCAAGAGAGAGATAACCACAAAAAAAGTCTTTCTTCGAACACTCTTGAACTTATTCGCCAACGTGGCTTGGCACGTGCCTCAGGCAACCACAAGCAAACATCCGAACTGGCAAAACAGTGCAGAGAAGCCATCAAGGATGACCTCAAAAATAGGAGAGCAGCAGTACTGGTAGATGCAGCTGAAGCTGGAAAAAACATTCGTAATGCCCGCCTGTCCTTCACCAACTACAAAACCAAGATGACTGCCCTCCGACATCATGATGGATCTATCACATCTTCCAGAAGGGCAATGGAGAAGATTATTCATGACTTCTACTCAGATCTCTTTAATAGCCACATCCACTTGCCCACATACCACATACCACATGATGCATATGTCGTTCCCAATGTTCTCCCTTCCGAAATCCAACATGCCATCTCGTCTGTAAAGAAACAAAGAGCACCTGGCCCAGACAAGATCAGACCTGAACACCTGAAGAACTTACCATCAGTACTCATCAATACATTGGCTCGACTCTTCACACGCTACCTGTCTGAATGCAAGGTTCCATCCCAATGGAAAACCAGCAAGACTGTACTACTATACAAGAAAGGAGACATCCACGACATTGGCAACTATCGCCCAATCTGCCTATTGTCTGTCATCTACAAACTATTCACTCGAGTCATCCTGAATAGGATTAGCAGAACACTAGATGAAGGACAACCATGTGAACAAGCTGGATTCCGAAAAGGATTCAGTACCATCGACCATATCCACACAATAACCAAGCTCATTGAGGTATCTCGGGAGTTCAAGATGCCGCTCTGTCTAACGTTCATTGATTTAAAGAAGGCCTTTGATTCTGTTGAGACGGAAGCGGTCATGGAAGCCCTAGCCAATCAGGGCGTACAAACTCAATACATCAGGATCCTTCGTGAGCTCTATTGCGGATTCACTACCAAGATCTCACCATTCTACAAAGAAGTAATCATCCATATCAAGAGAGGGGTTCGGCAGGGTGATACCATTTCACCAAAACTTTTCAGTGCCACCCTTGAGAACATCATGCGACGGCTGGAATGGGAAAACATGGGAGTGAAGATAGATGGTCGGCAACTACACCACCTCCGCTTTGCTGATGACATCGTTCTAATAACACCAAACATCAGCCAAGCGGCACAAATGCTGAATGACTTTGACCGTGAATGTGGAAAGGTCGGACTACAGCTGAATCTTGCGAAGACAATGTTTATGAGAAACAGCCTTGTTCCTGACGCTCCATTCGCTCTCAACGGAACCACCATCTCCGAATGCAACAGTTATATATACCTAGGTCGAGAAATCAACATGATGAATGACCTGGCACCTGAGTTGCGCAGGAGGAAGAGAGCGGCTTGAAATGCCTTCAAGAGCATTGAAGAAATAACTAAAAGGACAAAGAACCTCCAGCTACGAGCACATCTCTTTGATTCCACTATTCTTCCTGCATTAACATATGCCTCAGAGACCTGGACCCTACGAAAACAGGATGAGAACACTATTCGGGTCTCTCAAAGAGGAATCGAAAGAACTATGCTTGGAATATCACGATTCACTCAAATGAGAGATAGAATCCGGAGTTCTGATCTTCGTCAACGCTCAAGAATCAGGGACGCTGTCTCATTTGCCAAGACATCAAAAATCAGATGGGCTGGACATGTAATGAGGTTTACAGACAACCGCTGGACTAGAGCCATTACTGATTGGATTCCACGAGACATCAAAAGATCACGTGGACGCCCACCTATAAGATGGTCAGACTTCTTTGTCAAGACCTTAAATGATCGGTTTGAGGCTCTACATGTTCCTAAAACGAACAGATACCATTGGGCTACGCTAGCACGCAACCGGGATGAATGGAGACGTTACTGGCACCCGCTCGAATAAATCGATGAATAACGGGGATTAAGTGATTAAGTGATTAAGTCGGTGAGGCGAGACCCACCAATCTATTTTTTTAACATTTCTTTATTTTTTTTTTATTATTGAATCACTGTGAGATAATACCTTACAAAGCTGTTCATGATTAGATTTAAGTCATACAGTATTCCAACACTCCTCCCTCCACCAGGGTACATTTCCCAGCACCAGTGTCCCCAGGTTCCCTCCCATTACCTCCCCACTCCTCACCCTGTGCCTGCCTCTATAATGGTGTTTTTCTTCTCTCCCTCCCTCTCTCTATCACTCTCTCTCTCTTTCTCTCTTTCTCCCTCCCCTTTTGGTCACCACCAATCTATTAATAATATTATGTAGACAATCTGACTAGGGCTCAACTGAATTTTCAGCTATCTATGAATGGAGACCCCTAACAGCAATAATTTTCCCAAAACCATTTACACTGACCCTACTAAACAACAATACTAGTAGTAGGTAGTGGATCATATTGATTATTTGCTTGATAGATACTTCAAAAAATATCTGAAGTGGTTTAGACCAGTGGTTTTCAACCTTTTCATAACTACAGACCAGCATCTATCCGAATACCAGTCCATGGACCAGCTACTGAAAACCACTGGCTGACCAATAATCTCATCATAAAGTGGGGAAAGGAAATGAATAGATTCTTCATCAAAGAGGACACACCAACTGCCAGTAGATATAGGAAAAAAGTATTCATTAACATTTATTAAAATGACAGTGAGATTCTCTCTCATACCAGTAATAATGGCCCATACAAAAAAAGAAGAAAACAATCAATGTTTCACCAGGACGTGGTGAAAAGGGGATCCTCATTTACTGTTGGCAGGAAATTTGACTGGTTTATTGAAAGCAACACAGAAATTCCTCAAGTAAGACTAAGGAGGCTGGAGTGATAGCCCAGCGGGTGGGATGTTTGTCTTGCACACAGTGACCTGGATTCAATCCCTAGCATCCTATGTAGTCCCACAAGCATGGCTAGGAATCATTTCTGACTGCAGAGTCAGGAGTGACTCCTGAGAAGCACTGATTGTGCCTCCCCTCCACAAAAAATAAAAGTAAGATTGCTAGGAAGATAACACAGTGGATATGATGCTTGCCTTGCAATGGCTGACCTGGGTTCGATCCCTGGCACCCTCTCTTGTCCCCTGCCAGGAGTGATCCCTGAGTGTAGAGCCAAGAGTAAGCTCTGAGCACAGCTAAGTATAGACCAAGATCAAACAAACAAGCAAAACCTGTAATACCCAGGTTACCCAGCAAGTCCTTATCTTGCCATCTATCCCCAACTAGAAAACTAGAAAAGAACTATGCATACCTATGCTCATCGCAGCCCTGAGTGCAAAAGGCAGGATATGAAAAGCAGTCCAAATTTCCAGGGATGGATGGATGGATGGATGGATGGATGGATGGTTGGATGAAGCAGCTGGGTCTATGAACACGGTGGAATACTATGCAAGGGAGAATACTATGCAAAGAAGATTAAATCTCACGATGCTACAGCATGGATGGAACCGGAGAGCATCATATTAGAGTAAGTTAGAGGGAGAAGGACAAATGGCGCATGATCTCACACATCCGTGGTCTCCAGGAGGACAAAACCAGGGAACAGGCAGTATGGGACAATGACAGGCACTTGGCCTTGGATTTCAGGTCACAGTCACCAAGCATTGGGGGCTACAGGTGAGATGGAAGCATTAGGGTATAAAGACAGCACCAAAGGTGACACGGGGACGGTGGCTAGGGGTTAGTGGGCCTTTGGTCATAGTGGGTGCAATAACTTTCTACACCAACGCCATAAAACTTAACATTTTTGTAGGCAGGCTACCCAAACTCTAGTCATTTACAAAATAAAAGCCACTTATTTAAACACCACACACACCTAGTTTTATGTCATCAAAATAAGGATTAAAACAGTGAAAGCGGGGTCGGAATGATAGGACAGTGGGTAGGGCGTTTGCCTTGCACACAGTTGACCTGGGTACAATCCCCGGCACCCCATATGGTCCCCCAAGCACCACCAGGAGTAATTTCTGAGTGCAGAGCCAGGAGTAACCCCGGAGCATAGCTAGGTGTGGCCCCAAAAGGAAAAAATTTTTTAAAAAAACAGTGAAAGCATGACTTGAAGAGAAGATTGAAACTCAGGTTTGGGCAAGTTATCATTATAATGTGTAGGAGCGGGGATACGCCAAGGAGGGAAATCCTGTGTTCATGGTGAAGGAAGGGGTCACTCTGGAGTCAGGGCGTACTGGCAGAGGGGAGAGTATTGTGCAGGAAACCACATCACTATCAGTATTGTGCAGTATAACCACAGTACCCTAAAGATGGGAAGGGGAGAGGGAGTGCTGCCCATAGCAGCAGGCAGGGGCGGGTGAGGGGGAGTGGGAGGGAAACCAGAGAGATTGATGGAGGGGAGCAGACACAGGTGAAGGGATTGGTGTTGGAACATTGTGTGCCTGAAACTCGGTCATGAATAACTTTGTAAATATGGCGTCTCAATTTTTCTTTTAAAAAAAAGTGTAAGGAAGGGCTGGGCGACAGTACAGCAGGTAGGGCTTTTGTCTTACATGCGGCCAACCCAGGTTCGATTCCCACCATCCCATGTGGTCCCTTGAGCACCACCAGGAGTAATTCCTGAGTGCAAAGCCAGGAGTAACCCCTGTGCATCGCCGGGTGTGACCCAAAAATCAAAAAAAATAATAAAAAATTTTAAAAATGCAAAATTTTGCTCTAGATGTTTTCAGCAGCAAATAAAAAATTTGATGAATAATAAAATCTCACTTATTAAAGTGAAAACAATGAGACTAGACAGATAATACAGCAGGTAGGACACTTGCCTTGCACACGGCTGACCCAGATCTGATCCCTGACATCCCCTACGGTACACCCAGCACTGCCAGGAGTGATTCCCTGAACACAGAGCCAGGGTAAGCCCTGAGTACAGCCAAGTGTGACCCAAAAACCAAAAAATAATCCATTTTAAGTAAAAGGAAAATGAAGGTGTTTTTCCATTAAAATTGAAAGCCCTTCAAGAATCCTTATGGAAGAAAATTAGATACAATTTTTAAAGCAACTCTGCTTTAAATTTGGGCCTTTTAAAGCAATTCTGAAGACGGGTACAGGTTCTGCCCGTACACGCTGCTCTTAAGTCTCAGAGGCACAATCTGAAACCATAATTCTAAGGAGGCATTTCTGCAGAGAGGTGAGTTAATAGAGACCAGCTACGTGCTTTCCTGCTGCTCTAATTCGATGCGGAGATGGAGCCTGGGCGACAGGCACATTTGGTGATTACACTTTCTCTTACATTATCTTTCTCCAAAACAACAGAGCGTGACTGTGCATTTGGGAAACAGCTCGAGGCTGAGCTCCCCAAGCATCGCTCCGTTCGGTCGAGGCCTAAAATTAGAGCCAGGTGCGTTCAAAAAGAAACGTGCAGAGGGGTCACATGCCAGCGGGGCATGCAAAGAGCAGAGCAGCCCCCAGCCCTGGACACAGCCCCAACACTCCCTTGCTGAAGGGACTCACTCCATGGAGCTGGCCGGGAGCAGCTACTGGACATAAAGGCCAATGAGGCAGACTGAAATGGGTGACTTGGGGTGACAGGGAAATAGTACGGGGGTCAGTAGTCCATGCAAGGATCCGGGTGCACACAAGAACCTGAGTTTGATGCAACACATGCCTGTCCCAATCCAAGCATCGCCAGGAGTCACCCTGGGTGTCCAGCGCTGGATCTCTGGACCCAAGTGCTTCATCAGTTGGCCTGGTTGGCCCAGTACTACCAGAAGTGGTTCCAGGGTCCCCCATGCACACGCACATACACACACACACATACACACACAAACACACATACACACCCCAAAAAAGAAATCAATGACCTGACTGGAACCTATAATTCTGTCCATTTGAGTCTGTCCTTTTGTCATTTAAGCCGAGAACTACTGAGGTTGGCCGTTAAATGTGGGGATGCAGCTAGAAGCCAGCATCTCTCGTGGCCCTGCGAGCAAATCAGAGAAACAGAGAAGGCTAAGGGCGCAGAGGAGGAGACGAGGCAGGACATGACTGCAGAGCTCAGAATGGGGATACTGGCCCAAGAGAGGCTCAGAGGGCCAAGTCCAGAGCTGACCGGGTATGCCGTGGTGGGGGGGGGAAAGGAGGGAACTGGGTTCCAGGCTCCGAACCTCAATTCTACCCAGGGCTCATTTCCAGTCTGACTCTGCCCCTTTCCCTCGGACCCTGTGCATAGCCCATCAAAGTAGACACTGGCGTTTGCTCTTCAAGGCGGTGTTCTCCCTTGTTCTCCCCTGAACACGTTTAGCTCGCCTCTTCCCACTCCAGAGAGGCCCGTGTTCTTTCTTGACACACGCTTCTCCCTTTCTCTCCCCTCACGTCTTTCTAAATAAGTTTCAGTAAGAACTATCTTGCTTTCAGCTGCCTTCGCGGCTGTGCGACATCTCATACTCCACATCACTGGCATACCAGGAGCAGTACACCACACTGGAGGGGACGTAAAGCAGAAGGGCAACCACAAGGCTTAGCTGGAAACAACGTGTTAGTAATCTTTTGTACAAGAGTTTAATGGCTCCAGGTTGAGATACAACAATCTTCACACTTTCTTTTAAGGAAATCTGTTTTTTTTTTGTTTTTTGGGGGGTATTTTTGCTTTTTGGGTCACACGGCGATGCACAGGGGTTACTCCTGGCTCTGCACTCAGGAATTACCCCTGGCGGTGCTCAGGGGACCATATGGGATGCTGGGAATCGAACCCGGGTCGGCCGCGTGCAAGGCAAACGCCCTACCTGCTGTGCTATTTCTCCAGCCCCAGGAAATCTGTTTTGATCATTTTTAGTGAAGTAATCATAATAAGCAATACAAAATGAATCATTTAGGGCCTATTATTGGGGCAGGCCTGGGTGGTGGCTGGGAAAACAGGAAATAATGGTGGTGGGAAGGGGTAACAGTGGTGGGATTGGTGTTGGAATATTGAATGTAATAAATGTGAATAATTTTATAAAAACTAAATTTAAAATTTTAAAAAATTACCTTGCCTCACAAGAGAAGGAAAGAAAGGGAGAAAAAGAAAGCAAATATTGGTTTATCTAGAGTAATATTCCAATCATTCTTTTTTTTCAGTGAAAAAATAGATTTTATATGGAGGATTTTTAAGGTGTGTGTGTGGGAGAGAGAGAGAGAGAGAGAGAGAGAGAGAGAGAAACATACTCAAGAGAGAACACAGGCTTCTCCAAGGACAGAGAGAGAGCCCTACACACATTCTAGCATTAGACACGAAAGCATGAAAGTGCACATCTCAAGAGGGGAGATGCGGGCGACACATGTGCTCAGCCCACATGTGCTCGGCCACGTGGGCGCAAGCAGCACATGATCTCAGGCAGCATATGCACTCTAATCATTCTTTTAGCATTCAACAAGAATCCATTAAAATAAGTTGCTTTAATTGTGATTAAAAAAATATCCTGAGTTTTGATTGATTTATGATTGATTAGAGTATGTGCTTTCAGAGAGATAATTTTGCTTGTAGGTAGAAAGTTTTATTTTTTTTCTTTTTGTTTAGCTTTTTGGGTCACACCCGGCAGTGCTCAGGGGTTACTCCTGTCTCTGCACTCAGGAATTACTCCTGGTGGTGCTTGGGGGACTATATGGGATGCTGAGACTTGAACCTGGGTCAGTCGCGTGCAAGGCAAATGCCCTAACTGCTGTGCTATCGCTCCAGCTCTAGTAGGTACAAAGTTTTAGAGGATTTCCTGTCTGTTCTTTCTACACAGGGGTTGAACTTCCCCATTTTAAGCTCAAACCATGGCTGTAGAATGCTGACATAGGAAAGGATCTCCCCGCTGCCAGACTGATAAGGCGCCATCCTGTGCTCACCTCCCCTCTGCCCCACATCACTGAATAGGAATCTAAGTCATGATGAGTCTGCAACAGTGTCCCAGAGACCCCACTCGTCGCTGGTGTTCACAGACACCCTTGCTGCCGGGACTCCACCCACAGGTGGATAAAGCCTCCTTGTCCTCCCACCGTGGCCTGACTTGGTGTGTTTTATTAAGCAAACGCCCAGTTGTCTATAGGAAGAAAATGGTCACCCCTGAAACAAATCAGGACTAGGAACTTACTGAGCTAGCAGCAAAAGTGGTCCTCAAGCAGCATCTTCTTGGTGGAGGGAAAAATGGGCAAACTAATCCCCACCCCCACCCACTAACCCAGTTTTCACTGCAAAGTATAAAACCCACTGACAAAGGAAGCTTTGCCAACACTCAGTCTTGGGGGGACGAGGCGAGAGGAACGTCCACTCACTCACTTGCTTCAAATACTGCCACTGTTGTCTCCTTCCTGACCAGACTAGGTGGTTGAGTCCAAGGTAGTCCATGGCCTTGTGTAATGCTGTTCATTTGATGACCGAAGGATCAAGCCAAAAGACACCTTCAATTTGGAATAACTCATAGGAAAAATGATTGGAAGTTGACTTGAGAAATGTTTTCTGGGAACAGGCGGCCTGCCTGGAATCTTAGCCTTGGAACCGTTAGCTTTCCTCAAGTACCCATGTCGAGTGAGGTCTTTGTAGCCTTTCTTTCCTCCTCGGGCACTTCTGGGCTTTCAGTGAGGCAGGTCATGGGGTCCAGTGCCCGGCGCCCAGCAGACACCCCTAGAATGGGCACGCTGTGATGCCTCCTTCAGGAATCTTGTCTTTGGGTTATATCAGACTTTATTCTCAGACTCTGCACTCAGGAGTCATCGCTGGGGAAGTTCCAAAGGGGCAGAATCAAAAGGTGGGACATCCCAGCAGTTGGTGGATATGTGCATATTTGAGGATTAAATGCATGGCTCGGAAGAACTGTGGTTCCCAGCTCAGGATGAACAAACCAGCCCGTGTGAGGGAAGATTCAAAGTCCCAGCTTGTGAGAATACAGTGTCTGTTTTAAAAATACCAATTGAAGGACCAGAGAGATAGGACCGAGGGTGGGCATTTGTTTTGCACGTGGCCAACCTGGGTTCAAACCCCAGCATCCCATATGGTCCCCTGAGTGCTGCAAAGAGAGATTCCTGATTGCAGAGCCAGAAGGAACCGAGGAGCATCGATGGGTGTGGCCCAAAAAACCAAAAACACAAACAACAACAAAACACAAAGTAATACAACAAGAAAAATACTTCTTTCACAGCCAAACACTATTTCCACTGAAGCACTGCGATTGACAACCGTGCTGATACTATTCCACACCCACCCCAGAGGCAGTGTCTGCCCCATTGCCTCTAGGGCCCTTCTCATCACCCCCCCACCACCACCACCACCAATTGCTTGGCAAACTCAGTTCCCTTGGCCAGCTCTTGGGTCAGTTATGGTTGGCCTCGTTTATCCCTTGCTCTGTTTCTTTATGCTTTACCGAGGAGAGACCATTTGGTATTCATCCTGCCTTTGATTCACCTCGCTCTGCGTGATACCTTCCATTTCCCCCAATTTGCAATGAGCTGCGGGATTCCATCCTTTCTCCTCACCGGGCGGCACTGCACTGTTTATCCAGTCCACGGCTCCGTTTGCCACGCGTGGGCTGTTGGGCACAGGCCCCAGTGAACACGGATATGCATATATCCTTGCAAAGGAATGCTTTTGTGTCCATAGGGTTGATGTCCAGGAAAGGAATTGTTGGGTCACATGGAAGGGGGAACCCCAAGACTTCAGCGTCTGAACAGCTCTGCCCCAGGGAGCCAGACAGGAGGGTCGGGGTGGGAGGGGTGCAGCAAGAAATTCCTTGGCAAGATTCTTCACCCAAAGACCCCGGGGAATCAGGACACGAAAACCCCAGCTCCCTCATTCTACAGATAGCAGAACTCAAAGGCCAGTGATGATCCAACTCCCAGAATAGAAGCCCGGTCACCATTGATGGTGGCTGAACACATAATGCCTCTTGATATCTGTCAATTCTTCTCAATCTCTTTCACCTCCCCTCACTAACGCGCACACACACACACACACACACACACACACACA
The DNA here is from genome assembly GCF_029834395.1 of Sorex fumeus. Lineage (NCBI taxonomy): Eukaryota > Metazoa > Chordata > Mammalia > Eulipotyphla > Soricidae > Sorex > Sorex fumeus. Next base: position 795,415 of record NW_026606110.1, read on the forward strand.
CACACACACACGCCTCTTAAATAAGTATCTTGCCTTTAAATCCTTGGGTATCTCAGGGGAGACCCAAACAAAGACACGTGTTCATTTTGTTTTCTTGACTTTCGGTTTGGGGGCAGCACCCAGTAGTGTTCAGGGGACCCGATGGGGTGCAAGAAATCTAGCTGTGGTTGGCCACATGCAAAGCAAGTGCCTTAGCCCTGGTGGCCCAGAGGTCTCTCCCTTACTAGACCAGCTGAGGTATCGAAGAACAGCAAAAGCTCCCTCATGCCTCTGCACTGATTTTTTTTTTATTAGTGAAACACCATGAGGTTCAGTTATAGACTTACAAATTTTTGTGCTTGGGTTTCAGTTATACAATGATCAAGTACCCATCCCTCCGTCAGCACCCATCCTGCACTGACTTTGACCTTCTTCCCTGTCGATTTTCTGGACTGCAGAGACGCCTGTCAAGGACCCCCGGGGCTGAAGAACCAAAGCGGCAGGGGGCCTGCTGGGGCAGGTGGGAGGGGCGCCCTGCTTCTCAGCTCCTGTCCCAGGAGACGGATGGAACTTAAAGCTCTCTCTAGGGTCCAAGACAAATGGCCTCAGCTCAGGGATGGTTTCCCGGTGCCCACCAGCAACTAGGTTCTTGCTCTCTCTGAGTTTCAGCGGGAGCTCAAGGGGCTTATTTTTAACTGCACAGGAAAGCATTGCCATGGCAACAAAACAAACGCTGCGGGCAACTTGATTGATCGCTGGGGCTGTGGTGAGGGAGGGGAGGAGGGTTAGAAGGAACACAGGGCTGTGTCACCCAGGGCTGTGTGTGGACATCACGAGCCGCAAAGGGGGTGGGGCAACCGCTGAGCCTGGTGACAGAGGAAACGCAGGGGAAAGGAGTGTCCCTCCCCTGGTCCCCCAAAGCTAAGCAGAGAAGGACGACAGTGGACAACTGACCATTAGGGAAGGGAGGCTGGTCTCGTGAAAGAGCGTCTAACTGTTGGGCAGTTGAGTGACCTACAGGCACCGTCACAGGTGGACTCCAGGCCACTCCCTGCCCATATCAGTTCCAGGCTCCATGTCAACCTTCTCTCCTTTCCATCAGTTTTCTGTCATCTCTGCAGAAAATCGATCTGGAATAACCCTCAAGGCCTTTTCTCTAAGGGAAAATCCAACATCTTTCCAGATGGCACAGACACTGGAAAGGCAAGAGAGAAGGGGGCATGGCAATGGGGTTGAGGAAGAAACATGTCCTCCCAGGCAGAAAGGTTGGGGCTCACGCAGGGGGCGGAAATGTTCTGGAATGACTATTCTCAAGATGGCCTGGGTCCTCCTTGTGGGGAGGGGGTCTCCCAAGTCCTTTCGAGAGAGTGTAGGAATGGCTCGGTGTCAGAAATGCCTGTCTTGGTTTCTGTTTGTTTGTTTTCATTGTTTTTTCTTTCTTTCTTTCTTTCTTTATTTATTTATTTTACTGAGTCATTGTGAGATAGAGCATTACAACGCTGTTCATGATTGGGTTTCAGTCATACAGTGTCCCAACACCCACCCCTCCACCAGGGTCCATTTCCCGGCACCAGTGTCCCCAGGTTCCCTCCCACCCCCCAAAGTCACCCTCATCCCAGCCTGCCTCTATGGCAACCACCTCTCTCTCTTTTTCTCTCTCTTTCTCACTGTCTCTCTCTTTCTCTCTCTCATTTTTTTAATTTAATGAAACACCATGAGATAGAATTATAGACTTACATACTTCCGTGATTACGTTTCAGTCATACAATGGTCCTCTCTCTCTCTCTCTCTCTCTCTCTCTCTCTCTCTCTCATTTTAGGCATTATGGTTTGCAATAAGATGCTGAAAGGTTATCACGTATATCACTTTACCTACTTTCAACTCTCAGTTCTTGTCCAGAGTGACCATTTCCAATTAATGCTGCCATAATGAACCCTCCTCTGTCTTGACTACCCTCTACCACCCCACACCCTTGTGGTAGTTTCCAACCATTGACCAGTTCTCCTGGCCATTTTCCCTGGCCTTGGATATTAGTATCAGACTTTCTTTCTTATATATATTCCACAAAAGAATGCAATCATTCTATATCTGTCCCTCTTCTTCTGACTCATTTCACTCAGCATGATATTCTCCAAGTCCAATCATTTATTGGCAAATTTCATAAGCTCATTTTTCTTCATAGCTGTGTAACATTTCATTGTGTAGGTGTACCATTGTTTCTTTTATACAGGCGTCTGTTCTCAGAAAAGTATCTGTCCTGAAGTGCCAGGCGCTCAAACCCAGCCCATCTCTTCTGCACCAAGTGTGATGTCGAAGTCCTGCTCCTCAAGACTCGCGTGCTTCAGGAAAAGCTGCAATCTCCCACACCCGGCAGCCTGCACAGTGCAGACTCTGATGTTGAAGAGTGTGGCCCTGAGAAGATGTGACAAACAGAACATGCACCTGCAGCTCAGCCAAAAGGCTGCGTCCCCCAACAAGCAGGCATGTATGTGAGGACCACCACTAATGCCTGAGACACCTCCAGCGACCCAACATAGCCGGGCTTCGAGATACTTTTCAGTAGAAGCCAAATAGTGCAAGAGTTGGGAGAAGGGAGGAGACGAAGATAAATCCAGTGCTAAGTGTCCCGAGGAAGATTTAGCAATGCACAACCACCGCTGACCCTCCTGGTCCCTCTGGCACATCCACTCACTACAAACGCTTCTGATCCCACAGCAGACGCAGAGGAAACAGCCCTCATGCAGACTCTGGGCTCCCAGAGATCACTGTGTACCAATATTTACAAATGTTCCACTGGAGGTGGGGATGATAGTGGAGGAGGCTGCCCACGTGTGGGGGTGGGTCTATGGGAAATCTCTGTTGCTTTCCTTCAACTTTGCTTCTCAAACTTCTAAAAGATATCTCTGTTAAAAGTAGGAATAGGAGCCAGAGCAATAGTACAGCAGGTAGAGCACTGACACACCAGGAACGGACTCTGAGCACCGCCAGGTATAGCCCCACACCAAAAACAAGAGAAGAAGAAGAAGAAGGAGAAGGAGAAGGAGAAGGAGAAGGAGAAGGAGAAGGAGAAGGAGAAGGAGAAGGAGAAGGAGGAGGAGGAGGAGGAGGAGGAGGAGGAGGAAGAGAAGAAGAAGAAGAAGAAGAAGAAGAAGAAGAAGAAGAAGAAGAAGAAGAAGAAGAAGAAGAAGAAGAAGAGGAAGAGGAAATGTGGATAGTCATATAGGCATAGATGCAGGTATAAGTAAACATATAGGGAGAGATTAGGGATATGGGTATAGATGATACAGCTCATCAGGAGGTAGGGATTATAAGAGAGATATATAATATCACATGTAGATGTAAATGATACAAATAAAGGAATATAGATTATAGAGAGGTATAGATGATACAGGTATGTGATACAGGTGCATATATATGATATAAAATAAATAGACACTGATTACAGAGCTACCTAGATGATACAACTGGAAGATACAGAAACAGACAGACAGAGATATAGGACAGACACAGTATAAATCTATAGTTGTACATCTATACAGAACAGGTCTAGATGACAGAGATGATAGAGATACAGAGGTACGGAGATGATCTAGAGCTGGACAGCTAGTACAGTGGGTAGAGCGTTTGTCTTGCACGTGGGGTCCCCGAGAACTGCCAAGAGTGATCCTTGAGCACAGAGCCAGGACTAATTCCTGAGTACAGGGGTGGCACAAAAACACACAGAGAAATAACTATGTAGGTATTCTCTGTAAATAGAGACACTGTTGATGCAGACATCGATAGCACAGATAAATACTGAGACGAGTTGGAATCTCAAGTCATGGTATCTGCAGTTGGTGGTGGCAGAATTATGATTCCTGTTAGAAAACCCCTCCTTGGCCAGCAAGTATACAAGTCAAACATGGAAGTTGGTGCACTCAACAGCTCCTGTGAGTGATGCCTGACACAGCTGAGAAAGTGTTGCACGTGGACAGAGAGAAATCTAGTCAGAATACAGGGGCAGTGAGTGAATGAGACCAGAAAAACAAAGAGAGAAAAATCAGCCAGGAGGTGGGGAAGGCATTTTAGGTTGGGGGACAGAGGGGAGGTAGGGAACCTGATGTCTGCTTCACTCTCTGACGATCCTTCAGAAAAACAACTGCCTCCTTGTAGACCACTTTATTTTCATTTTAATTGAATCACCGTGAGCTACACTTACAAAGCATTCATGGTTGAGTTTCACTCATACAATGATCGAACACCCATCCCTCCACCCGTGAACATTTTCCACCACCAATGTCCCCAGTATCCTTTGCCTCCAACCCATCCCAACCCTCCCCCTGCCTTCATGGCAGACAATTTCCTTCTTACTCTCTCTCTCTCTCTCTCTCTCTCTCTCTCTCTCTCTCTCTCCCTCATTTTGGGCATTATGGTTTGCAATACAGATATTAATCGGACATCATGTTTGGTCCTTGATCTACTTTCAGCACACATCTCCCATCCCAAGAGACCCCTCCAACCATCATTGACTTAGTGATCCCTTCTCTATCCCAGCCGCCTTCTTCCCCAGCTCATGAGGCAGGCTTCCAACTGTGCAGCAATACTCCTGGCCCTTGTCTCTACCGTCCTTGGGTGCTAGTTGCAAACCACCTTAAAAGACCCAGCGAGAGATCCAGGGTGGAGGGCTGTCCAATCAGCTCAGAGGACGGGCAGCCTCTGGAGGCTCCTGGGAAGCCACATCTGTTTCCTGTCAAAGGAGACAGTGGAGATTCCATCACAAGAATGCCCTAAAGACCAGTGGGACCGGATGACCTGAGACGTCTGTGGCCAGGATCTGATGTGGACTCACAGGCTGTGGCCCCAGGCACCTCTAGTGGGGCACGCCAGGCTGATGGGATGTCACAGTGCCTCACCAGAAAGCACATCAGCCCTTGGCCCCACCTGAATATCTTCTCTGAGATACTAAGATGTTTCTCCCACTGGAAGCCACAGTTTGCCGCCTGGAGGACATGTGTGCTCAGACCCAGACCATGGCTCTCGCATGAGTCTGAGGAGAGGACGAAGGAGCTGCTGTAGAAACCCAAAAGTGTTCCCCACTTACCTCCCAGACACAAAGGCCCAGATTGTGGATGGGCCAGGCAGCGTGTTGGTTCCCTATGGACCCCACGCAGGTTAGAGCCACAGGAAAACATTCCCTGCTGGTGCTGGCAGTAAGGAGCTGGAAGGTGGGTTGGCAGGGCCAGGATCCCCTGGGATGCTGAGCAGGGCCCTTCCAGGCCTCCCGCATCATCTGGCACCAACTGGCAGTCCTTGGCATTCTTTGGCTCGTGCAGATCAAAGGAAGTTTTTGCCTCCCCTTCGCAATTTTTTTGCCCTTCCCTGTTTGTCTGTGGGTCGGGGGAGGAAGGTCAGTTCTACACGGAAGGACAGAATTGGGCTTTCGGTGTCAAAGTGGCAGATACACTTGCTGATTTCTAATGGCATGCCCGAAATTCCTCTGATGTAATAATGACTCTGATAAAAAAAAAAAGTCTCTTCTTCTTAGAAAGACTTGGCCCAGGCTGCAGAAAGATGCCCCCTGCTCCTCTCAACATCACCTTCTCTCCATTGGGTCCTGTTTCCCAGGAAGGCCAGGAATCTGGGGTTCTGAGAAGCCCTGGCACCTGAGGACACCCCTCATCCCAGGAGAGGGCTGGAATGGTGCACACACACACACACACACACACACACACACACACACACACACACACACACACCACTGTGCTCATTAGTGAGAAATGTGTTTAAATGGCCTGGGGAAGGGTGAGGGCTTTCACCAACAGCACAGCTGGCTCACGGCACTGCACACATGGGAGAGTAGAGGAGTCGCCTCCTCCATTTGTGGCCCTCCCCGGGCCTGTGACCCACTTTGGTGGACGGTGGGGGGTGTTTTACAAGCTGATGAGCTAAAGGAAAGGTGGAACAATCAGGCTCCCTGTGACATGCCCCAGCAGGAACGTGCTCCAGTGCTCACTCAGCCCCCGAGCACCAGGCCCAGCTTGAGTCCCGCAGCTTGGCCAGTCCAGACAGCAAAATTGATAACAGTTCCTTTGGTAGGTTTGTTTGGGGGCACACCTGGCTGTGCTCAGGGCTTATTCCTGACTCTGCGCTCAGGGATCAACTCCTAACAGACTTGGGGGAACAGATGGGATGCCTGGGATCGAACCCGTGTGGGCTGTGTACAAGGCCAGCACCCTCCCCGCTGTGCTATGGCTCTGATAATACTTTGGATCACAGCAGAGAGCTGTGGTCTGGACTGCAGGCACTGAGCTCTGGGTGGATCTGCAGAGAGGCCCCAGCCCATGGGGAAGCCTCCTCTGGCTCTGTCCCTCTCCCGTTACGATGCAGCTTGCAGGGACTCAGCTCTGCTCTCCCTGGTACCCAAAGTGCAGGTAACTGGCAGCTGCTCACAGCTGATTCTCAGTTTTCATCACAGATATGACCTTGTCCCTGTAGCAGTCTGAGATCGTGACCTGAGCTCTAGCGCCTGTGGGTGCCATGAGGGCAAAGACCCCAGGGAAAGTCATGCCCACTGGCAAGCTGGTGTCCGAGGATCCCCTGGGCAGCCAGAAGTCAGGTGGGACACGGTGTGTCTAGGAAGTGCCCCTCTGGGGTGGAGAGCTGGGCCCCCCACAGCCCTGTGCACTGGGGATGAAGAGGTGCTTCTCGCTGGTGCCCATGTCCTCTGGTCTAACAGTGGCTTTAAAGCCCAAGACAGAGAGAAATAGCCAGCATGGCTGCCAGAAAGAAAAGCCCTCTCCCGTGGGGTGGAGGGTAGGAGGATAGGGAAGAGACCAGACGATAATAGCTGGCAATGATCACACTGGACAAGAGCCAAGGGTTAAAAATAGGTAAGGGATATTCTTGATAGCCTTTCAGGAAGAATCAGGAGGAGGAGGAGGGAGAGAAGGAGGAGGAAGAGGAGGGGGAGGGGGAGAAGAAGAAGAAGAAGAAGAAGAAGAAGAAGAAGAAGAAGAGGAAGAGGAAGAGGAAGAGGAAGAGGAAGAGGAAGAGGAAGAGGAAGAAGAAGAAGAAGAAGAAGAAGAAGAAGAAGAAGAAGAAGAAGAAGAAGAAGAAGAAGAAGAAGAAGAAGAAGAAGAAGAAGAAGAAGAAGAAGAAGAACCTGGGGACACTGGTGCTGGAAGATGTACACTGGTGGAGGGAGATGGATTTGGAACACTGTATGACTGAAACCAAATCATGAACAGCTTTGTGAGGGTCTATCTCACAGTGAGTCAATAAAAAAGTTAGAAGCACTGTAGCACTGTCCTCCTGTTGTTCATCGATTTGCTTCAGCAGGCACCAGTAACATCTCCATTGTGAGACTTGTTGTGACTGTTTTGGGCATATCGAATATTCCACGGGAAGCTTGCCAGGCTCTGCCGTGTGGGCGGGATACTCTTGGTAGCTTGCCAGGCTCTCCGAGAGGGATGGAGGAATCAAACCAGGGTCAGCTGCGTGCAAGGCAAATGCCCTACCCGCTGTGCTATCACTCAGCGAAAAACAATAATAACAAACAACAAAAAAAAGTTAGAAAAAAAAAGAAAAGAAAAACCCTCTCCTGGCAAAAGATGGTGGCACACACATCCTGAACCCCCAAATATCTCAGTGTTCTTCCTCCAGGGAGATAAACCTGCAGGAGTCCTCAGAGTTATGGAAGGAACCTTGGGCTCCCAGGAGGAAGGAGTCCCCCGAAGAGGCCACCCCAGAGAACCCAAGAGAGATGGGCTGCCCAGGAAGACCAAGTGGAGACAGCAGGGGCTGCTCTCTGCCAACCCCTCCACTGGCGCCAGTACAAGCAGCCCCACCGCCACCACTAACACCAGCCAGTACCCTACTGACACCAACACCACCTCCACACTGTCACCAATACCACCAACACCAGAGCTACCAGTAGAACCACCAAGAGTACCAATACGACCACAACACTAATATCAGTACCACATCATCATACCAGTACTATCCCCAGCACCAACACCAGAACTGTGAGTCCGAACACCAACAGCACCAATGCCACTGCCAGTGCCAAAGGCACACTTGCACGTGTGCTACATGTAGAGAAGCTGGAAGGGGTGGGAGGCCGAGGGACCGAGCTCGTTAACTGTGAGGACAAGCTGCACTGGGGAACTAGAGCCACACATCCTGGTTGCTGTGAACACACCCAGTGCCCTGAGTTTGATCCCTAGACCCCGTTTTCTTTCTCTTCATATATAAAAGAGAATTTAAATTTTGTCCTTAGGCATTTTTAATGCTACACATTACGCATAATTTAGAAATAAAACTATACCGGATAGAGTTCAAAGCTGAGTCATTCGCGCTATTCTTTCTCTTTGGTCACTCGGAAACACAGTGCTATCAGCTTTTATGTTGTTGATTGTTGCCTCACACATTATTTTTTTTTATTTTTATTAGTGAAACACCATGAGGTACAGTTTAGACTTACAAATTTTTGTGCTTGGGTTTCAGTTATACAATGATCCAGTACCCATCCCTCCACCAGTACCCATTCTCCATCATTTACAATTTTTTTAAATTTTTGTTAGTGAAACATCATGAGGTACAGTTGTAGATTTACAAATTCTTGTGCTTGTGTTTCAATTGTACAATGATCAAATACCCATCCCTCCACCAGTGCCCATCTTCCACCACCACGGGTCCCAGTATCCCTCCCACCCCCCATCCCCCCCATCCCACCCTGCCCCTGTGGCAGGGCATTCCCTTTTGTTCTCTCTCTCTTTTTGGGTGTTGTGGTTTGCAAAAGAGACGTTGAGTGGCAATCATGTTCGGTCTATAGTCTACTTTCAGCATGCTTCTCCCATCCTGGGAGGATCCTCCAACACCCTTTATTTGGTGCTCCCTTCTCTATCTGAGCTCCCTTTTCCCCTAGAGTGTGCCGCTGGCCTCCAAGCCATGGAGCAAAACTCCTGGTACTAGTCTCGGCCACTCTTGGGTGTTAGTCTCCTATTTTGTTACTTTATGTTCCCCAGGGAGCGATAGCACAGCGGGTAGGGCGTTCGCCTTACACGCGGCCAACATGGCCAACCCGAGTTCGATTCCTCCGCCCCTCTCGGAGAGCCCAGCAAGCTACCGAGAGTATTCGATATGCCAGACACAGTAACAACAAAGTCTCCAATGGAGACGTTACTGGGCCCGCTCGAGCAAATCGACGATCAACGGGAGGGCCTTTACCTTTACCTTTATGTTCCCCAGATGAATGCAATCTTTCTATGTCTATCCCTCTCTTTCTGACTCATTTCAATCAACATGATACTTTGCATGTAGTACTACTTGTATGTTTCTTTAACCAGTCATCTGTTCTCGGGCACTCAGGTTTTTTTCAGATTCTGGCTATTGTCAAGAGTGCTGCAATGAACAAACAAGTGCAGATGTCACTTCGACTACACATTTTTGCCTCTCTGGGATAGATTCCCAGGAGATAACTCAACATTTTTAAGGTAAATATCATCTCCTTTTGTTCATCAACAGTGAGAACTGGGGCTCAGAAACACAGCTTAAGGGCTGAGCACGTACTTACACTGGTCTGGTCCCCTGAGCACCACCAGGAGTGAGCCGAAGCACCAAGCCAGGAGTGTCCCCAAAATAAAACGTTAAAAGTGAGAATGTCGTCCCTCCTAGAGAGAGTGCTGGAGACATGCTCCCCCAGATGTCCCTCAACACCCCAGAATTATCTGTAGTAAGTCTAGCCCTGCTCTTTCTTCTGAAACTGAAACTAGGAAGAACAGGGTCTTATCTGTTGGGTTTTTTGTTTGTCTCTTTGTTTCTTTGTCTAAAGTAATAATTATGGGGCCGGAGCTATAGTACAGCGGGTAGAGCATTTGCCTTGCACCCACCTTGCATGCAGCTGACCCAGGTTCAATCCCCAGCATCCCATATGGTCCCTGGAGCACCCCCGGGAGTGATCGCTGAGTGCAAAGCCAGGAGTAACCCCTGAGCAACTCCGGGTGTGGCCCAAAAACAAAAAACAAACCAAAAATAAAAGTCTAGTTCTTTTTATGGACCCATAAAAGTAAAACCAGCTGACCCTAAGCAAGTTCACAGCGAACACCCAGGCGGAAGCAGCTGTCTAGCCCAGTTGGCCCCGGGCAGGTGCTGTGGCCAGCCCCTCCCCCCCCCCCCCAGCATTTCCAGATGCTGGAAGGAATCCTCTTGTGTGAAGCCAGCAAAAGCCAATCCCAGCTCCTTTTCAAGCACGATGAGCAAACGACTGCTCACTGCAGGACTTGCTCCTCACACCGCCCAGCCCCAGTGCCAACAAAGCCTGTCCTTCCCTGTTAATGACCACAAGGTACACGCCACTCTGGAAAGCACCTCCCCCTCCCAGAAGCCCACCATGCTCCCATCAGCCCCCTCCCACCAAACCGACAGGTGAGCTGGCTCTCCAAATTGCAAGACAGACTTCTAAATGGGCCTTTTAGAAGAGAATGTGTTTTCAGAGAAGAAATCAAAATGACTGTTGGGGGCACCAAGAGTCTGCATTTATCTGGGAACAGAAACTTCTTTCTGGAATTACTTTCCCCCAAAATTGTTCAGTTTCGCTGTTACATTGTGGGGGTGGGGAGGAAAAAAGAATAAAACCCCCTTGGCCCGTTTCCACCTGCCCACCACAGCACTGGGCGTTGGCCTGCTGGCCGCATTTCGAAGATGGTCCCCGCTTGTCGGTGCCCTCCAGAACGAGCCCGGCCTGGCTCTCTCCTGCCCCTTTCTGACCCATAGTCCATTAACTGTGGGACTTCTTGTCAGGCCTGGTTGTGCCTTTTGCCTAATTTTAAAAGCCAGTACTCTGGGTCAAGAGACAACCTCCACAACTCCCTCTGCTCCCATTGTGTAAAACTCAGACTGAAGCCACCACCAGCAGGAGGATGCCGACAGGTTCCCAGTTCCAGCCTCACCCGCTGGGCTTGAGGTCGTTTCCTCCCTGTCTAGTTCCACTGGAAATGATGGGAGCAAAGGGGGCGGGCGGGGAAGGGAGGGGGATATCCCTCATGCTCCCATGGGAGCCGACAAGATGCAGAGCTTGAGACAAAGACCTTTCCCGCCCCAACTCTAGAAGCGCTGCCTGTCTCAGCATCAATGTTTTCTTTTTTCTAGAAGTTTCCGCTTGGAATTCAAATACCCACTGGGTGTTTGGTACTTGAAATACTGGTCCCCTCATTCCTGCGGGCTGCAGGAGTCAACATCACCATTGCATTCCTGGCCTCACCAATCTCTTCCCTCCAGGGAAAGATGCGATGAACCCGTACACCAAGAAGGGAGGCATTTTCACGGGATGGGGGGGAGGGGAGCCGGGCCTGTCCTCCCCACCCCAACGAGACCCCAAGTCATCGCCCATGAACGGCCTCTCTGGCTCCTCATCAAGCTGCTCAATGGCCATGATCCCAGAGACTCAGGAGCAGATCTCTAAACCCAGTGGCTTTTGGCAGAAATCCCTCCAGATTTAAGTGTTAAAATTTTGGAATTTCAAAACCACATGGCCCTACTGCAGCCACACGACGTCATATGTTATTCATAACCAGCAATAGAACACAAATTGTCTATTGTTGCCTTTTCAGCAGATCTGAGTGTTGGGGTAAAATCTCAAATAATGGTGGGTCTGGTGTCGAAATAGTGAATGTGATCAAAGTAGAGAGAGAGTAATGTGGAAATCATCTGCCCCACAGGCAGGGGGAGGGTGTGGGATGGGGGTATACTGGGGATTTTGGTGGTGGAGAATGGGCACTGGTGAAGGTACGGGTGTTTCATTGTATGACGGAGACTTAGACCTGAAAGCTTTGTAACTGCTCTCACGGTGATCCGATGGATAAAATTATAAAAAATGGAAAAAAAAAAGTAAGGTGGAGTTCATGCACAATTCAATCAGCTAATCAGTGGCTGAATAAATAGCAGTACTCCTACAAAAAAAAAAGAAGAAGAAGGGAGGCATTTTTCTGAACTTCCTGCGACTTTCCATCATCTCCTAGCACTGACTGGCTTCTGCTTGTATCATCGGGTTCTTGCTCTGTAACAAATAGCTACCATTCATTCCTTGAGTGCCCACATCTGTGACTCAACAGGTAGTAGGCTGTTCTAGGCTGGCCTGGTGGGGGTGGGATGGGCAGCTGGCCTGGCTCTGTGCCATCAAGCCCCTGCCTAAGTGCTAGCACCAAGACCCTAATTCAGCCGTATTTTCATTCACAGCAGTGACTGGGGAAGTGGAAACACACCAGGTCTCCTCCACAGAAGGATTGAGCACACTTGTCACGGCCACCTCTTTCAGCTGGCCAAGGCAAACACAGCACCCAACCCAAAGTCAAGGCAGAGAACCTGACTCCTTCCTTTAGTGGCCCTCCATCCAGGGAACCACAGGGTCCCCTAGCAATGGCGTGGGAATGAGAAAGGATACGCAGCAGGACTAAAACATGCCCTCAACCACGGCTGACTGATGCACCTGGGCCCATAACCAGCCTAAGATCCAGGTTTCTCCTGGCTCCCACCAAGTGCCACCACAGAGCTACCCAGGGGACACCATGTGTCTCAGGGACCTCGGGCTCTTCAAGAGCTTCCAGAAGTTGAGTTTCTAGGTGCATGAGAACAGGGCCATTTTTCTCGAAGGGAAGCCGGGCTCCTTTTGGATCAGAATGATTGTTGGCCCATAAAAAGCAACCAGTGTCCTTCCAAACCCAAGTGATAAAAATAATGACAAAGGGCAGTTTTGAAGACTCTGCAATGTTCTACTTTATGTATCTTGTCTTTTATTAGTGTTCTCACCACAAACCACACACACACAAAAAAATAAAGACAATCTAATACCAACATCAAAGGGGGAAATTGGCTCTAAAGATCAAGTAACTTTGGCCTTGCTGCTCATGGTTTTTAAAAGGAAAGGGTGAGGGGCCAGAGCAATAGTGCAGCAGGGAGGGCGTTTGCCTTGCATGTGGCCAACCCAGGTCTAATTCCCGTCACCCCATATGGTCCCCTGAGCCCACCAGGAGTAAGCCCTGAGCACAGTCAGGTGTGACCCCCCAAAAATTTTTTTTTAATTTTTAAGGAAAGGGTGATTTTTTTAAAATTTTTTTTTAGTGAAACACCATGAGGTACAGTTGTAGACTTACAAATTTTTGTGCTTGGGTTTCGATTATACAATGATCAAGTACCCGTCCCTCCACCAGTGCCCATTTTCCACCACCATGGATCCCAGTATCCCTCCCACCCCCATCCCCCCATCCCACCCTGCCTCTGTGGCAGGGCATTCCCTTTTGTTCTCTCCTTTTGGGTGCTGTGGTTTGCAACAGAGGCATTGAGTGGCAATCATGTTCGGTCCACAGTCCACTCTCAGCACGGATCTCCCATCCTGGGAGGAACCTCCCAACACCCTTTATTTGGTGCTCTCTTCTCTATCTGAGCTGCCTTTTCCCCTAGCGTGTGCGGCTAGCCTCCAAGCCATGGAGTAAACCTCCTGGTACTTATCTTGGCAATTCTTGGGTGTTAGTCTCCTATTTTGTTACCTTATGTCCCCCAGATGAATGCAATCTTTCTATGTCTATCCCTCTCTTTCTGACTCATTTCAATTAACATGATACTTTCCATGTTGTACCACTTGTATGTAAATTTCATGACTTCACCTTTTCTAACAGCTACATAGTACTCCATTACGTAACTGTACCCAAGTTTCTTTAACCAGTCATCTGTTCTCGGGCACTCAGGTTTCTTCCAGTTTCTGGCTATTGTAAAGAGTGCTGCAATGAACAAACAAGAGCAGATGTCACTTCGACTATACCTTTTTGCCTCTCTGGAATATATTCCTGGGAGTGGTATTGCTGGGTCAAATGGGAGCTCGATTTCTAATTTTTTGAGAATCGTCCATACTGTTTTCCAGAAGGGCTGAACCAGTCGGCATTCCCACCAGCAGTGAAGGAGGGTCCGGAAAGGGTGAATTTTAAACTCATGCTTACTCCCAGTATCTATGTTCTAAGTAATACCTCCCATGACATGAAGTTGAAGAATTCTCTTCTAGACCAGCATGACAACAATAACTGGGAATGATCACACTGGGCAAGATCTGAGGGTTAAAAGTAAGTAAAGAAATATTCTTGATAACTTTCAGTGTCAATATTGCAAACTACAATGCCCAGAGGGAGAAAAGGAGAGCAGAGAGAAAGAGAGAGAGAGAGAGAGAGAGAGAAGAAAATACCTATCACAGAGGCAGTCAGGAGGTGGGGTGGGGGTGATGGGAGGGAACAACCTGCTTATCTAAACAGGAAACAACTCGAGGCAGAGGCACCCGAAGTTCCTTTGAAGACCCACCATCCTGCATCTTGTCTTCCCAACAGACTCCTCTTTCCATCCCAGACATGATAGAGCCAGTGTGCGCTGTCTTCAGAATTCTCCACCCGCAAAGAATGTTCGCTGTTCTGTGCCATAAAGTTTTGTAGCATGACAGTAATCTCGGGAACAGATTCTGACTCCTGGGCTTGAGGTACCAATGTAATAAAGTCCCGACTCAGGTACTAGTTTATCAGCAGAAAACGACGAGGCTTTGGGGAGGTTCTTGAGTCTCGAACCCCTCATTCAAGGAACCTTTTCCTTACATGTCATCAGTCGGGGTGGGAGATGTGTGCCGAAAGTATATAATGGACCAAACATGATGACCTCTCACTGTCTGTATGGCAAACCATAATGCCCAAAAGTAGAGAGAGCATGGGGAATATTGTCTGCCATGGAGGCAGGGGGAGGGTGGGAAAAGAGGGTATACTGGGGAAATTAGTGTGGGGAATGTGCACTGGTGGAGGGATGGGTGCGTGATCACTGTGTGATGGTAACCCAAACATGAAAGCTTGTAACTTTCCCACAGTGATCCAATAAAATTAAAAATAAAAATAAAAAGTTAAAGAAAGAAACATGTTCAGGGGCTGGAGAGATAGCACAGCGGGTAGGGCGTTTGCCTTGCACGCAGCCGACCCAGGTTCGATTCCCAGCATCCCATATGGTCCCCTGAGCACCGCCAGGGGTGATTCCTGAGCGCAGAGCCAGGAGTAACCTCTGTGCATCACTGGGTGTGACCCCCAAAAAGCAAAAAAATAAAATAAAAAGGGGTAACAGATCTGAGCTGGAGTGATAGCACATAGCACAGTGGGTGGGGCATTTGCCTTGCACGCGGCCGACCCGGGTTCGATCCCCAGCATCCCAAATGGTCCCCTGAGCACCGCCAGGAGTAACTCCTGAGTGCAGAGCCAGGAGGAACCCCTGTGCATCACTGGGTGTGACCCAAAAAGCAAAAAAAAAAAAAAGAAACATGTTCATATTGTATTGGAAAGGGCCATAAAGTTGCATACATATCCAAAAATAAATAAATAAAACAATTCTAGTAAGGATCACAAAAAAAAAAACTGGAAGGAAGGAGTGACTTGCTGTGCGTGGATGTGAAGTTGAATGACATGGCAGCCATTTGCAGAAATGTGGAAAGCAGAAAATACACTGAGTGAATTCACTGATCTGGGTTAAGAGAATCCTCGTCAGGGTACCAAAACTGGCATCTGGACTCTTCTTGCCATCAACGAAAAAAGGAGTGAATGTAAGAGTGTGAGGGCTGGAGAGATAGTACAAAGGTTGAGGCACTTTTCTTGCACACAAAAAACCCAACTTCAATAACGACACTGCATAGTTGCACCTCCAGGAGTGATCCCTGAGCACAGAGCCGGGAGCGAGCCCTGCAGAAATTCAGGTGTGTCCCTCCCCAAAAAAGGAGATGTTAAATATAAAGGATGCAGGTCTTATTAGGTTCACAGTGTTTCTCCTTACAATGCAAACTTTCTCTCCAATAGCAAACAATATTTTTTAAATATTTTTTTATTAGTGAAACACCATGAGGTACAGTTGTAGACTTACAAACTTCCGTGCTCGGGTTTCAGTTATACAATGATCGAGCACCCATCCCTCCACCAGTGCCCATCTCCACCATGAATGATCCCAGTAGCCCTCCCACCTCCCCCCCGCACCTTGCCTCTGTGGCAGAGCATTCCCTTTTGCTCTTGCTTTCCTTTGGGGTGTTGTGGTTTGAATAGACGTATTGAGTGGCCATCGTGTTGGGTCTATAGTCTACTTTCAGCATGCAACTCGCATTCCAAGCGAATCCTCCATCATCCTTTATTTGGTGTTCCCCTCTCTATCTGAGCTGCCTTTTCCCCCAGCATGTGATGCCGACTTCCAAGCCGTGGAGCAGACCTCCTGGTACTTATCTCAACTATTCTTGGGTGTTTGTCTCCCATTCTGTTACTTTATATTCCCAAGATGAGTGCAAGTCTTTCTATGTCTGTCCCTCTCTTTCTGGCTCATTTCACTTAGCATGATACTTTCCATGTAGAACCACTTGTATGTAAATTTCATGACTTCATCTTTTCTAACAGCTGCATAGTATTCCATTGTGTAGATGTACCAAAATTCCTTTAACCAGTCATCTGTTCTGGGGCACTCGGGTTTTTTCCAAATTTGGCTATTGTGAACAGTGCAGCAATGAACATAGAAGTGCAGATGTCATTTCAACTGTACTTTTTTTGCCTATCTGGGATATATTCCCAGGAGTGGTACTGCTGGGTCAAATGGGAGCTCAATTTCTAATTTTTTGAGAATCGCCCATACTGTTTTCCAAAAGGGCTGGATCAGTCAGCATTCCCACCAACAGTGAAGGAGGGTCCCTTCCTCACCACATCCACGCCAACACCAGTTGCTTTTGTTCTTTTGGAGGTGGGCCAGTCTCTATGGTGTAAGATGATATCTCATTGTTGTTTTGATCTGCATCTCCCTGATGATTAGTGATGTAGAGTATTTCCTCATGTGCCTTTTAGCCATTCGGATTTCTTCTTTGAGAAAGTTTCTGTTCCTTTCATCACCTCATTTTCTGATGGTGTTGAATATTTTCTTCTTGTGGCGTTCAACCAGTGCTTTGTATATCCTTGATATCAACCTCTTATCATATGGGTATTGGGTGAATATCCTTTCCCATTCTGTAGACTGTCTTTGTATTCTGGTCACTGCTTCTTTTGAGGTGCAGAAGCTTCTTAGTTTAAGATAGTCCCATTTGTCTATCTCTGCTTTCACTTGCTTGGCCAGTGGCATGTCGTCTTTGAAGATACCGTTAGCTTCAATGTCGTGGAGCAATGCCAGGACTAATTTCTGAGTGCAGAGCCAGGATTAACCCCTGAGGATCACCGAGTGTGACCCAGAAGCAAAATAATGATAATAAAATCTTGTTTTAAAAAAATTAAAGAAATAAAATAGACACATGAGAAGCCAGCAAATTCTTTCAGGTATTATGTCAGATTTGACCTAGGAAGACAGAGAAGGGAGGCCAGTGACATTCGAACTACATAGGCAGACCGCTGGTGGAGAAATCTATTCAGAGGCAAGCAGCAGCAGTTCCTTACATGAAAGAAAGCCTAACCAACCACAGAACCATGAGCCACGAGATTCCTGACCACAGAACCATGAGCCATGAGATTCCTGACCACAGAACCACGAGTCATGAGATTCCTGACCACAGAACCATGAGCCATGAGATTCCTGACCACAGAACCACGAGCCATGAGATTCCTGACCACAGAACCATGAGCCACAAGATTCCTGACCACAGAACCACGAGCCATGAGATTCCTGACCACAGAACCATGAGCCACGAGATTCCTGACCACAGAACCACGAGCCACGAGATTCCTGACCACAGAACCATGAGCCACGAGATTCCTGACCACAGAACCATGAGCCACGAGATTCCTGACCACAGAACCACGAGCCATGAGATTCCCAGCCCACGGGATGGAGGCTTCAGTGAGGAAATGGCATGCGTCCACATCAATTTTCAAAACTGCTACAGAACAGAGACAGCTGTTCCTGCTGCTCATTCCCCCCTTTCAAACAGGTGTATCATCACTGTCACACCATGCCTGTCCCACAGGAGAGTTTCCACAGTCACTCAATGCCTATCCCACAAAAATGCCATCACAGTCGCTCATTGCCTGTCCCACAGGAGGGTTTTCACAGTCACTTATTGACTGTTCCATAGGAGAGCTTACACAGTAACACGATGCCTGTCACACAGGAGTGTTATCACAGTCGCTCAATGCCTGTCCCACAGGAGAGCTTTCACAGTCGCTCATTGCCTGTTCCACAGGAGTGCCATCAGTCACACAATGCCTGTCCCACAGGAGAGTCATCCCAGTAACACAATGCCTGTCACACAGGAGTGTTATCACAGTCGCTCAATGCCTGTCCCATAGGAGAACGATCACAGTCGCTCAATGACTGTCTCACAAAAGAGTCATCACAGTCGCTTAATGTCTATCCCTCAGGAGAATGATCACAGTCACTCGATGCCTGTCCCACCAACATGATGTGGCTGGGGGATAAAGCAAGATGGGGAACTGGCTTTCACAGGAGCCACATGAAAAGAGCTTCCTCACACTGGACCTGATCAAAAGGAGGCATCTCCATGTTTCCAGCTGATGCCATGTTGAAATGAGACCTCAGGGTCCTGAAGAAGGGGCTAAATTTGTTTTACAGGTAGAATATGGATGACTGTGGACATGGAAAGACAGTGGTAGAGTGGAATTTTGAAGCCCTTATGGGTTTTTTCCCCCAGACTTTTAATCAGATTGTGATTTATTGCAAAGTTCTCTGTTGAATCTGACTTGGACCTTCATATTTTCAGTCTCCGTGGCAGGTCTTGCATTTATGTTGATGGAGAACATAGTTGATAGAAAAATCAATGTGAAGATTGATTCTGTCTGTGTGGAATCGAGTTCCCATGTTCTCTCAGGATGTGACATTCTCCCATGAGAATGTGTATACTTCTCCCTCTTCATCTCACGAGGTCCCTGGGTTCGTAAATGACACTGCATGGTTCCTCAGGGTCACAAAAACCTGAGCGGTTTGCAGTTTTGTCCTGTAAGATGCTTGATCTCGAAACCCACACACTAGACTCCGAAGAGATTCAAGCAATCACGTGGAGAGGCCACAGGTTAGTGTCTCAGTCGATGACCGCAGATGATATCCAGCCCAAAACCAGCATCAACCACAGGATGGATGAGTCACTTAAAATCCAGCCCCCAACTGCTGACAAATCCCAATCTTTCAATCTTCTCAGCTTGAGGCCCAGACACCACGGAACAGAAAAAAGCTATTACTTCTGTGCTGTTTTATGGCCCACCAAAATCTGTGAGCGTGAAATGGTTGTTCTGCGTCACCAAGATTGAAGTGGTAAGCTGTGCGGTAATAAGACTCATATCTTGAAGTGACTTCCAGCTGCAGAAAGCAACCCTTAGACTCTGAAGGCTCTCTGAAATTCTAGCCCCAGGTCCATCCTTTGCCAACTGTGAAGCTTTGGGTGAGTGCCTGAGACAATTATTCCTGCCAAGTGGGTTGATTATGAAGATTTTATGAAGTAAAGCATGTAAAGCCCAGTGCAATGAATGCAACACATAACATCACGACACAGGAATCACTGACAAATGGCTGTCAGTGACGATGATTCCTCCCTACCTCTATCACTGCACTTTATTGTTGAAATGATCTTCTCTGTCTATCTTGCCTCCTTGGTCATAAATTCCTTGACACCTAGAAATTTATCTTGCTCATCTATGGAGCTTAGTGCCTAACCCAACTGCTTAAGAAGCTTCTTTTAAATTGCAATTAAGAATGGATACCAAGTTGTCTTGAGTGTGTCAAGTGCCAGGAATATGTATGGTACGATGATATCTAATTAACTTTAGTCTTGATTCATAGCTGTACCACAATTACTCTGGAGTCAAGCATTTTTACACATATTGTCAAAAGTCATTTTCTTAGCAACGTTACAAAATCACGTTTTATTACTAAGTGAAAAAATTGAAAGGTAAAGGTAAAGGTAAAGGCCCTCCCGTTGATCTTCGATTTGCTCGAGCGGGCCCAGTAACGTCTCCATTGGAGACTTTGTTGTTACTGTGTCTGGCATATCGAATATGTCACGGGGAGCTTGCCAGGCTCTGCCGTGCGGGCGAGATACTCTCGGTAGCTTGCCGGGCTCTCCGAGAGGGGCGGAGGAATCGAACTTGGATCAGCCATGTTGGCCGTGTGCAAGGCAATCGCCCTACTGCTGCTCCTTCCATGGTGCCAGAGAGATAGTACATACAGCGGGTAGGATGTTTGCCTTGTACGTGACCAACCTGGGTTTGATCCCTGGCACCCCATATAGTCCCCCAAACTTGCCAGGAGTAATCCTGAGTACTGAGCCAGGAGTAAGCCTGGAGCACTCACCACTCGGTAAAAGGTAAAAGGTAAAGGCCCTCCCGTTGATCGTCGATTTGCTCGAGCGGGCCCAGTAACGTCTCCATTGGAGACTTTGTTGTTACTGTGTCTGGCATATCGAATACTCTCGGTAGCTTGCCGGGCTCTCCGAGAGGGGCGAAGGAATCGAACTCGGGTCGGTCATGTTGGCCACTTGTAAGGCGAACGCCCTACCCACTGTGCTATCACTCCAAAAATTGAAACTCAAGAAAATTAAGGACTGGACCATGAGCAAGCTGGCAGGGACGTCAGGGGGTTTGGGCTCCTCGTGGTAGGATCTTAGGAGCTGAGTAGCACCGTAGCACTGCCCTCCCGTTGTTCATCCATTTGCTCAAGCAGGCACCAGTAACATCTCCATTGTGAGACTTGTTACTGTGTTTGGCATATCAATTATGTCATGGGTAGCTTTCCAGGCTTTGCCATGTGGCAAGATACTCTGGATAGCTTGCCGGGCTCTCCAAGAGGAGCGGAGGAATTGAACCCGGGTCAGCAGGGCCGGCTGCATGCAAGGCCAACATCCTACCGCTGTGCTATCACTCCAGCCCAACTGAGTATGTGGCAGAACTGATAAGAGGTAAGTGTTGGCCACTTTAGCTATCAACTGGCAATTGCTATTTCACCTCAAATAATAGTAAAAATCAGCTTTACTCTTGAAAATCAAAGAGCAGTTGTCTAAATGGGAAATTTACTCAGAAGAACCCAAAAAGTGTGTTGAATATATGTGAATCCTATTTAAAGGCTGGCACTAGCCTGTCCATCGATTTGCTCGTGCAGGCCCAGTAACGTCTTCATTATGAGACTTCTTGTTACTGTGTTTGGCATATTGAATACTCTCTCAATAGCTTGCCAGTCTCTCTGAGAGGGGAGGAGGAATCGAACCCGTCTCAGCCGGGCTGGCTGCACGCAAGACAAATGTCCTACCGCTGTGCTATCACTCCAGCCCAGGAACTAGCCTGTACTACAGTTTTATTGAAAAAGCATCAGGTCTGGGGAAAGTGATAATAAAATGGGTAGGGCACTTTCTTTGTATGTGGCTAACCCAGGTTTGCTCCACAGCACCCCATATGGTCCCCTGAACGCCACCAGGAGTGATCCCTGAGTGCAGAGCCAGGAGTAAGCCCTAAGCACCAAATGTGGCCTCCAAACAACACAACTAAAAATCAGGTCTAAGGTCTTAGATAACAAAATCTTCTTGTTTTTCAGTTGAAGAACTAAAGTTAAGGACTAGCTCCACATCACCGAGTTCGAGATGCCATGCCGACCTCAGACCTCCCACCTCCTCACTGAGACATGAAGACACAGCCCCGTCCTTCACAGGATTCTGCATCAGGATTCTCAACAAAGAATGGGGCCTCCACATGCTCCAGTTGTTCCCCTTCTTGGCATCTATGCCAAGAACGCAGATACATTGATTCAAAAAGACATGGCACTGTCAGGAAAAATGAAGTCACAAAATTCGCCTATAAATAGATGGACATGGAGAGTATCATGCTGAGTGAAGTGAGTCAGAAGGAGAGGACAGATATAGAGTGAATGCATTCATTTGTGGTATATAAAAAATATATATACGTAAAAGGTAAGGTAAGGTAAAGGCCCTCCCGTTGATCGTCGATTTGCTCGAGCGGGCCCAGTAACGTCTCCATTGGAGACTTTGTTGTTACTGTGTCTGGCATATCGAATACTCTCGGTAGCTTGCCGGGCTCTCTGAGAGGGCCGGAGGAATAGAACTCGGGTCGGCCATGTTGGCCGCTTATAAGGCGAACGCCCTACCGCTGTGCTATTGCTCCATCTGCCTTGCACGCAGCCAACATGGCCGACCCGAGTTCGATTCCTCCGCCCCTCTCGGAGAGCCCGGCAAGCTACCGAGAGTATTCGACATGCCAGACACAGTAACAACAAAGTCTCCAATGGAGACGTTACTGGGCCCGCTCGAGCAAATCGACGATCAATGGGAGGGCCTTTACCTTTTTGTCTACGGCCATACCACCCTGAACGCGCCTGATATATATGGTAGAAGAATAATATCAATGGCTAGGGAAAACAGGGGTTAGGAAGACTGGTCGATGGTTGGAACTAACCACAAGTGTGTGGGGGTGGAGAGTAGATAAGATAGAGAAGACCAGTATGACAATAATAGCTGGGGATGACCACCCTGGACAAGAGCTGAGGGTTAAAAGTGGGTAAAGGGATATTCTTGTTTACCTTTCAGTATCAATATTGAAAACCACAATGCTCAAAAGGAGAGAGAGAGAGAGAGAGAGAGAGAGAGAGAGAGAGAGAGAAAGCACCTGCCAGAGAGGCAGGCTGTGGGTGGGGTGGGGGTGATGGGGAGGGAAACTGGGGACACTGGTGCTGGGAAATGTACCCTGGTGGAGAGATGGGTGTTGGAACACTGTATGACTGAAGCCCAATCATGAGCAGCATTGTAAGGATCTAACTTACAGTGTTTCAATTAAAAAACTTAAAAAGATTTAAAAAGGGCTGGAGCAATAGCACAGCTGGTAGGGCGTTCGCCTTACAAGTGGCCAACATGACCGACCCGAGTTCGATTCCTCCGCCCCTCTCGGAGAGCCCGGCAAGCTACCGAGAGTATCTCGCCCGCACGGCAGAGCCTGGCAAGCTCCCCGTGACGTATTCGATATGCCAAACACAGTAACAACAAGTCTCACAATGGAGATGTTACTGGGCCCGCTCGAGCAAATCGATGATCAACGGGAGGGCCTTTATATTTTTATTATTATTATAAAAAGATTTTAAAAAAAAAAAGACATGCTCACCGTTGTTCACTGCAGTGCCAGGCACAAGAATCGGGGTATGGAAACAACCCAAATGACCAAAAGGCAGATGAATGGATAAAGAAGTTGTGGTGTATATACACAATGGGACGTGACGTAGCCATAAGAAGCAGTAACATCTTGCCACTTGCTGTCAAGTAGACCTGCATGGCATAGTGTGCAGTGAAATAAGTCTGAGAGAGGAGAACAAGTATCAGATTATCTCACTCATCTGTGGTAAGGACCTGGAAACAAAGGTTCAAATGAGGACAAACCCTTGACCTTCATTGCAGGACCAGGAATGCCAAGCCTTGGAGAGAGGAAGAAAGAGGCAGCCCGGAAGTGAGATAGGGAGGTTCTGACCACGTTGGTGATGGGGAGGGGCAATAATTCTCTACATCAAAACCATGAAGTTTACAAGATTATAACCATGCTTCTGAAACCAGAATTATTTTTTTTCTTTTTGGGTCACACCAGGCAATGAACAGGGGTTGCTCCGGGCTCTGCACTCGGGAATTACTCCTGGCGGTGCCGGAGGACCATATGGGATGCTGGGGATTGAACCAGGGTCAGCTATGTGCAAGGCAAACACCCTACACACTATTGCTCCCGCCCCTGAAACTACAATTATTAAAAAGTAAAATAAAAACAAATTTCTCCATCGTGAACAAATGGTCATTTTTTTTTGGAAATGGTCAAAAATTATATAACACTAGTAAATACATAGCACAAGTAAATAAAGACAATATTTTTTTTCTCCTGAAGCAGATACAACCAGAGAGTAATAAGACTGGTTTTCTCATAAGCTCAGAACTTCCAAATTAAAGTTAGAATGATGAAAATTGGCCTTGCTCTGTATGAATCTGCCTTTAGGCAGGGAGGCCAAATTAAGAATGATACTATTGATCTAGGGCTGGAACGACAGCACGGCAGGTAAGGCATTTACCTTGCACGAGGCCGACATGGCCGACCCTGGTTCGATTCCTCCGCCCCTCTCAGAGAGCCCAGCAAGCTACCGAGAGTATCTCGGCCGCACGGCAAAGCCTGGACAGCTCCCCGTAATGCCGAAAACAGTATCGATCACGATCACGATCATCCTGTTGTTCGTCGATTGCCTCGAGAGGGCACCAGTAATGTCACCTTTATCCTAGCCCTGAGATTTTTTTAAAGGCTCTTTCAGGGTTAGGAGAATGAGACCCATCACTGTTCTGGTATTTGGCATATTGGGTATGCCACGGGGAGTTTGCCAGACTCTGCTGTGTGAGCAAGTTACATTTGGTAGCCTGCCAGGTTGTCCAAAGCAAGAATGAGATAATAAGATGTCCGGGAGCTGGGTATTATAATCTCTGGGTCTTGGCCATTGATGGGATTACACAGCGCTGGGGGAGGAGGGGGCAGTTGGTGGGTGTGACCCCCACCTACTGGAAGATGGAGGATCTGGGTGGAGGATGCTCAGCCACGATCCGAGCAGGCTTAGAGATCTCAGCCCCGGGACCCGCATGCCTGTGTTCCTCTGCCGGTTCCTTCATGCATGTGGAGAGTGGTCTCAGCATGGTGGTGGCTGGTTCTGGAGGTCTTCAGCTGCCGGGGCTCTGCTCAGGGCAGGGAGGGAAACTCAACCCACCCCCCTCCAAGGGAACACAACAATTTGTTGTGAGACGTTACTGGTGCCCACTCGATCAAATCGATGAACAACAGGAGGACAGTGCTACAGTGCTACCCAAAAGAAGAGACACACTTACTTCAACAGATTTCTTTATAGTCAAGTCTTGCATTTTTATTCTCTAAGTGTTCCCTGTAACTGTTAAGTGTGGCCAAAAGAGAATAGAGAGCTTTGCAAAGGTACTTTATAATCTATATCAGCAGCTTCAAAGAAGGGGAGAGACAAGAAAAATAATTTCAACAACTTGTTGACTCATTCCCTATTCAGTGAATGTTGCTGCTACTCCCTTAAGTGGTGAATCCATCAAGAAAAGTATATTAAAATATATTCTAAATTACATTTCATGGAGGAGGTAGGAGAAGGAGACTTCAAACAATTTAAGCAAGATTTTTTACTGTTTCCATCTTGAAAAATATTTTTATAGAGGAAGGCCTAATTTTTTTCAGTATGTAGAAGAAAAATATTATGACTAAGTAAGAAAAGACAGAATTTTTAAGCTAACAAAAAGAAAATCCTGAGGGGACCTCAAATATATAAAGCAACCACTAATAAGCATGAAAAGAGACATTGAGAGCAATGCAACCTTAACAGGGGACTTTGACACCCCATTCTCAGTACTAAGTACATAGCTGAACAGGAAAATCAAAGAGAAAACAGCCCTAAATGGATAATTGAAAGAGCTGAGCTTAATAGACACATATAAACTCTCAACCCCGCCCCCAAGAAAATTGAATGCACATTCTTCTCTAGGGGCTGGAGCGATAGCACAGCGGTAGGGCGTTTGCCTTGCGTGCAGCCAGCCCGGCCGAGCCGGGTTCGATTCCTCTGCCCCTCTCGGAGAGCCTGGCAAGCTACCGAGAGTATCTCGCCCGCACGTCAAAGCCTGGCAAGCTACGCGTGACGTATTCAGTATGCCAAACACAGTAACAGCAAGTTTCAAAAAAAAAAAAATGGAGACGTTCCTTGGCCCGCTCGAGCAAATCAATGAACAACGGGAGGGCAGCGTTTGTTTTGTTTGACATTCTTCTCTAGGACACATGAAAATTCTACAGGACAGACCACATTCAGTGACACAAAACAGTTTCAATAACCTTATGAAATCAAAATTACATCAAGAATAGAAATGAACCATGAAAAGAAAGTTAGGAAAAAAAAGAAAAGATTTGGAGGGGAAATGATAAACAATCGAATAACTATTGGATCAATGAGGAAATCAGAGAAGAATTTTCTTTTTTAATTCTGGAAACAAGAATGAAGACATGAGCTATGAGACCAGATGGGACACCAGAAAAGCAGGACAAAGCTCATAACTACACACGCTTACAGAGGCCCAGAGAGACAGGATGGGGCTGAGGCTCTGCCTTGTGCAAGGCAGATCCCTGCACGATCCATAGCATATGGTGCCCTGGACACCACCATAAATGATCCGTGAGCACAGAGACTTGAGCACCAAAGAGTGTTGCACCCATACCTCCCCCCCCCCAATAAAAAGCAATAAGAGCTTACATCAGGAAACAAGAAAAAACTCAAATGTTTATATTGTTTAATATGAACTCACATCTAAAGGAATCAGGAAAATCAGATCCAAGGAAACCCAAAGTTTAAGGAAGAAAACACTAAAAAGTTAGAGTGAAAATAAAAACAAAGAAACCAAAAAGAATACAAAAGATCAGTGAAGCCTGCATTGTATCTTTGAAAGGATGATCAAGGTCAACAAACAACTAGGCCCACAAAGGAAGAAAGAAAATCCTAAAATATGGTATTAGAAATGAAAGGGAAAAACTGTAATAGATACGACAGAAAAACAAAGATCAGAAGAAAAGACTATGAGCAACCTGATGTAACTAACCTTGAGAACTTGGAAATAAAGTGAATGAATTTCTAGCATCTTCTTAAGAATGAATCAGGGAGAAATAGGAAACCCAAACTCACTGATTTCATACAAGGAAATTGAAAGACAATCAAAAGTCTTCTCAAAAACAAAAGCCCAGGTCCACAAATGTTTACTAGCAAGTTCTACCAAAAGGTAAAAAGGCCAGAACGATAGTACAAAGGGTAGGGCTTTGCTTTGCAAACGGCTGACCCGGGTTCAATCCTCAGCATCCCATATAGTTCCCCAAGCACCACCAAGGAGTAATTCCTGAGTGCAGAGATGGAGTAACTCCTAAGCATTGCTGGGTGTGACCCAAATAGATCAAAAATGATCTATTACATCCCTTTCCCCAGCTTTTCCCCCAAAAGATGAAGAAATGAGAATTCTTCCAGTTTCTGAAGTCAGCGTTACCTTGACACCAAAAGCAGATAGAGTCTCCAAAAATAGGAAAACTAAACGCAGAGAAAACATGACAAAACTATAATGAATAACCCTGCTGAGTACAGACACAAAGATCCTCAACAAAATCTTAGTGAACCAAATTTAATAAAAAAGGATCAAACATCATGACCAAGTAAGATTCATCCCAGAGATGCAAGAATGAAGGATATGCAGAGATATGAAAATCAATATGATATACCGCATCAACGAAAGGAAAGATAAAAATTAAGAGCATATTAATAACTGTGAAAAATGTTTATAAGATTCAACATCATTTATGGTTAAATACTCAAAAAATGGTTATCACGATCATGATCACGACCATCCTGTTATTCGTCAATTGCCTCGAGCAGGCCCCAGTAACGTCTCCTTCGTCCTAGCCCTGAGATTTTTAGAAAAGTGCCATATTCAAGGCTCTTTCAGAGTTAGGAGAATGAGACCCTTCATTGTTACTGGTATTTGGCATATTGGGTACGCCACGGGGAGTTTGCCAGACTCTGCCGTGTGGGCAGGTTACATTCGGTAGCCTGCCAGTTTGTCCAAAGTAGGAATGAGATAATAAGATGTCACGCACTTCCAGGAGCTGGGTTTTATAGTCTCTGAGTCTTGGCCGTTGATGGGATTACACGGTGCCAGGGGGCCAGTTGGTGGGTGTGACCCCCGCCTACTGGAATTTGAAGGATCTGGGTGGAGGATGCTCAGCCCCGATCTGAGTAGACTTGGAGATCTCAGCCCCGGGACCCGCATGCCTTTGTTCCTCTACCGGTACCTTCATGTGTGCGGAGAGTGGTCTCAGCATGGTGGTGGCTGGTTCTGGAGGTCTTCGGCTGCTGGAGCCCTGGTAGGGGCGGGGAGGAAAACTCAACCCGCTCCCCTCCAAGGGGCCCCGGAGAGGACAGCCAGGTGCGGGGGCAGGAGACTCTGAGCTGTTCTCTTCCGGGAGCTGGGTTTTAGAAGAAACAATATCTTAATATACTAAATACAAAGTACAACAAACCCACAGTTAACATCACACTCAATATTGGAAAACTGAAAACTTTTCCTCTAAGAACAGACAAGACAAAATTGTCCATATAACAATTTAACAAGAGAAAGAAATTAGAAGGGTTCCAATTTAAAAAGAATCAAAACTATAACTATTTGGGGGGCAGAGAGATAATAGAGCAGGTAAGGTACTTGCCTCATGTGTGTCCAACCCCAGTTCAATCCCCAGAAACTCATATGGTCCTCTGAGCACCACCAGGAGTGATCCCTGAGCACTGCCTGAACTGGCCCCCAAAACAAGGAGGAGAAAATAACACTATTTGTCAGTGACACAAGATACACAGAAATTCATAAAGATCCCACTGAAAAAAATTATTAATTTTTTAAACACTACAGTAAAGAAAAAACAAATAAACAATAAAATATCGTAGTAAGGTAGAAGGCTACAGAATAAACAAAAATTAGAGCTTTTTTAATTATAAATAATTAGTAGAAGAGAAATTAACAATCCCATTTACAATTACACCAATAATAATCAACAAAGTACCTAGAAATCAACCATCAAAATCAAAATCTATGTCACACACAAAATAAATTGTTTCAGTTCTGCTTTGGGCCAAGGGTTAGGGTTTGGGATGGAAACATCCAAAATATTAGGTGTAACCAAATATTGTGAACTACTTTATGAAAGTAAAATAAAACCTAAAAAAATAATAATAATAAAATTAAGAGGCTAGAGTGATAGTATAACAGGTAGGGCGTTTGCTTTGCACGCAGCTGACCAAGGTTCAATCCCTGGCATGCCATATGGTTCCCCAAGCACCAGAAGGAGTAATTCCTGAGTGTATGAACTAGGAGTAACTCCTGAGCATTGCTGGATGTGACCCCAAAATCAATTAATTAATTAGTTAATTAATAATAACACCGGCTCGGCTCTTCACACGCTACCTGTCTGAATCCAAGGTTCCGTCCCAGTGGAAAACCAGCAGGACTGTACTACTATACAAGAAGGGAGCCGTCCACGACATTGGCAATTATCGCCCAATCTGCCTATTGTCTGTTATCTACAAGCTGTTCACTCGAGTCATCCTGAGTAGGATAGGCAGAACACTAGATGAAGGACAACCATGCGAGCAAGCTGGGTTCCGAAAAGGATTCAGCACCATCAACCATATCCACACGATAACCAAGCTCATTGAGTTTTCTCAGGAGTTCAAGATGCCACTCTGTCTAACGTTCATTGATTTAAAGAAGGCCTTTGATTCTGTTGAGACAGAAGCAGTCATCAAAATCCTAGCCAATCAGGGCATTCAAACTCAATACATCAGGATCCTCCGTGAGCTCTATGACAGATTCACTACCAGGATCTCACCATTCTACAAAGAAGTAATCATCCATGTCAAGAGAGGGGTTCAGCAGGGTGATACCATTTCACCGAAACTCTTCAGTGCCACCCTTGAGAACGTCATGCGACGACTGGAATGGGAAGGAATGGGAGTGAAGATAGATGTTCAGCAACTACACCACCTCTGCTTTGCTAATGACATCGTTCTAATAACACCAAACATCAGCCAAGCGGCACAAATGCTGGCCGACTTTGACCGTAAGTGTGGAAAGGTAGGACTACAGCTGAATCTTACGAAGACAATGTTTATGAGAAACAGCCTTGTTCCTGACGCCCCATTCGCTCTCAACGGAACGACCATCTCCAAATGCAACAGTTATATATATCTAAGTCGAGAAGTCAACATGACAAATGACCTGGCACCTGAGTTACACAGGAGGAAGAGAGCGGTTTGGAACGCCTTCAAGAGCGTCGAAGAAATAACTAAAGAAATAACTAAAAGGACAAAGAGCCTCCAGCTCCAAGCACGTCTCTTCGATTCCACTGTTCTTACTGCATTAACATACGCCTCAGAGACCTGGGCCCTACGCAAACAGGATGAGAACGCTATTCGGGTCTCTCAAAGAGGAATCGAAAGAACTATGCTTGGAATATCACGATTCACTCAAATGAGAGATAGAATCCGGAGTTCCGACCTCCGTCAACGCTCAAGAATCAGGGACGCTGTCTCATTTGCCAAGGCATCAAAAATCAGATGGGCTGGACACGTAATGAGATTTAGAGACGACTGCTGGACTCACTGGATTCCACAGGACGTCAAAAGATCACGTGGACGCCCACCTACGAGATGGTCAAACTTCTTCGTCAAGCCCCTGAATGGCTGGTTCTGGAGGTCTTCAGCTGCCAGAGCCGAAATAAAAAATGTTTAAATACAGCTTGTTCATGATTGGTTGGCGTAGTCAATACTTAGACGATGAATATTGGTGGTGGCTCCAACCTAGGAGGCTGAATTCTGGAAACTTTTTCTTTGCCCTTGGAACATTTGTAGCTAACAGAAAAGACAAACTTCGGTCAGAGCGATAGTACAGTGGGTAAGGCATTTGCCTTGTAAACAGCCAACGCGGGTTTGATCCCCGGCATCCCATAGGGTCCCCCAAGCACCTCCAGGAGTAATTTATGTGTGCAGAGCCAGGAGTAACCCCTGAGCATCACTGGGTGTGACCCAAATATCAAAAAAAAAAAAGACAAACTTAACAAGATCAAGACTAAACATCTCTGCTTCTGAGGTCCATCCTGAAAGGGAGACAGTGGTGGAGGGAAGAGGTGGAGGGAAGTGGATGCTGAGGAAAGGATCAAGCCACAACATCGCACGCCTGGCGCTTCATCATGAATAACTTTATAAAGTTGTCATAGGTGGTGATTCAGCTTTTTAAAAAATCATTTTTAATAAGAAAAACAAAATATTCCCAAGGAAGGCCCATGGAGGTATTGGGGACAAAGCTTCTCTCAGTAGTCACTCCTGAAACAGGATTAGAAATCATTTTCCCTTCACTCATCGGTCCTGGGGGGTGGAGGGGAGGTTGACACGGTGCTCCAGGTCTCCGAACAAGATGTTAAAACAGCCTCATTAATAACCAAACGCAAAGCCCTAGTCTCCTTGGGTCCAAAGAGAATGGGACAAACAGTCTCTTTCATGGCACCGCACAGAACAAGCCAATTCCCAGAAGGAACCATCGGAACAAACACCCACCCTTGTGTTCCACATCAGCCTCGCCCCGATGCTGCGGAATCCAGATGGGCTCCCAAGTGATCCACAATCTCACCGCAATGCCCGGGTAAATGGTCGAAACTCACGGCACACGCCCCCAGAGGGCTGGGATGCCGGATGGTCTGCGCTGCCCTCACCGAGCAGTGCTAGAATCTGGAGGAAGGAGGGTCTCTCAGCTCCTGAGTTCTCCTTCTCGTCGCCAGCTGTGACCCAACCACAGTTTACTTTGGACCAGGTTCTCCTAAGAAGTCACAGAGGAGGCTGAGAACACTCTGTATTCTCGGCTCAGCTTTTCTGGGAACAGTCAACGTAAGTCACTTGAAATCCACCCAGGAACACCCCTGCTGACCCTTCTCAAACTTGCCTCAACTTCCTGGAACTCCAGCAGGAAAGAAGGCTGGTTATGGATACCAAGACTCTGACAGTCTGAGCAGGTCATCTAGACCCAGCCCAGCCGCCTCAGTCCTTAGGGCCACGTCCCAGAGGCTGGATGCTGCCAGATGAAACTCAAAGTCCATGCACACCCTTGGTGCAAGGGGCAGGAAGACACTCCTGCCTTTCACTTTGCTGTTGCTCTTGTTTGGGACGCACTTGGAAGTGCTCAGGGCTTACTCCTGGGCTCCGTGCTCAGGAATTATTGCTGGCAGGCTCAGGGGATGCCGAGCATTGAACTCAGGTTGGTTGCATGCAAGGCAAGCTCCCTAACCGCTGTACTATAGCTCTGGCCCCTGCCAGTCCTTACCTTTAAAGCCAGGAAGAGGTTCTATGGACCGGGGAATGGGCGACCTCCCTCCATCTCCCTCTGATTCCGGCAGCTTGGCAGTCACCCCCACAAGCCATCTCTGGCACCGTACAGTCTCATCAATGGCCATGATCCAGAGACTCAACAATAAATATCTCAGAAGAGAGCACAAAATGATACACCATAGCCGTGCCTCCAGCCCCTGTGCCAGGCTGTTTCATTCAGGACAACCCAGATGGGGGCCGGTGAGGCCCCTCCCTGCCCCAAGGGACCCAGTCTCAGTAGCCAAAAACCTCCAGAACTCAACTGTTGCCATGTTCACGGCCACTCTCCACACTTTTGGGCCAAGCCTCACCCGTGAGTGAATCTACTCGTGGATATCTCATACTTTACACCACTGATATACCAAGAGTAGTGCACCACATTTGATGGGGTTTAAAGTAGAAGGTAGGGCTGGATTGATAGCACAGCGGGTAGGGCGCTTGCCTTGCACGCAGCAGACCCGGGTTCAATTCCCAGCACTCCATGTGGTCCACCAGCACCGCCAGGAGTAATTCCTGAGTGCAGAGCTAGGAGTAACCCATGTGTATTGCCAGGTGTGACCCAAAAAGCAATAAATAAATAAATAAATAAATAAAGTAGAAGGCAACCAGTCTGAGGAAAAAATATATTTGTACAGATATAGATATAAACACACAAGTCTCAACCTTTAACAACATACTCCTAATCCCTTAATGAAGTGATTACTGGATCCTGGGTGAAATACAACAATCTTCACACGCTTTCCTCTAAGAAGCCTTTTTCAGATAATTTTTAACAGGAGTGATAGCACAGCAGTAGGGCCTTTGCCTTGCACGCAGCCAACATGGCCGACCCGAGTTCGATTCCTGCGCCCCTCTCGGAGAGCCCGGCAAGCTACCGAGAGGATCTCGCCCACACGGCAGAGCCTGGCAAGCCACCCATGATGTATTCGATATGCCAAACACAGTAACAACAAAATCTCCAATGGAGACGTTACTGGGCCCGCTCGAGCAAATTGATGATCAACGGGAGGGCCTTTACCTTTACCTTTACCTATTCATCACAAAAAATACAAAATAAATTATTTTCACTTCTACTTTGGGGGCAGGGTTTGGGGTTCTGGATGGAAACATCCGAAATACAGTGGAAAGGTGGAATGATGGTGGGATTGGTATTCAAATATTAAATATAATCAAATACTGTGAACAACTTTAATAAAATTTAAAAAAAATTAAACCAGGAAGTTCCTGGACCAGTGGTAGGAGCTTCCAGGCATGGCCTGGAGCTGAATTTCAGTAGCAATGTCATGATGAGCATCTGGAAGCCCCGGTCCAGGCCCCACTTCAGACTGTTCCTCTGTGCATGCGGGGAGAAGCGGATTTTCAGTCTGCCTTCCAGGTCCCACTCTTCCCTAAGCTCCTCCACATTCTTTTATTCCCTGCCAGCCCAACACACACACATACACACACACACACACACACACACACACACACACGTCTCCTCCGTGGGGAAACCCTATGTATCTCTTTGAGATCAGCCTCGCCCAGGAAGGCGGCAGAGCTGCAGGAATCACACTCATTAGCACATTGGGCATTCTTTTTTTATTTTTTTTTATTGGTGAAACACCATTGGGCTACACTAGCACGCGACAGGGACAAATGGAGACGTTACTGGCGCCCGCTCGAGCAAATCGACGACTAACGGGAAGTTAAGTGATTAAGTGATTAAGTGGTGAAACACCATGAGGTACAATTGTAGACTTACAAGATTTTGTGCTTGGGTTTCAGTTATCCAATGATCCAGTACCCATCCCTCCACCAGTGCCCATCCTCCACCCCCACCAATCCCAGTATCCCCCCTACCCCTCCCACCCCCCGTCCCACCCTGCCTCTGTGGCAGGGCACTCCCTTCTGTCCTCTCTCGGAGGCATTGGGTGGCATTCTTAAGCCTTGGGTGCCGAAACAAAGCAGGAGGAAATCCTTCCAGCCCTCTCCTGTGGCTCATCTGAGTCTTTGCAAACCCAAAGAAACTTCTACAACATCCCAGTAGATTCATTTCGCCAGGATTCCACCCCCAGCTTTGGCAATTTCAGAAAACAAATCCGCATGGGGTTGTCTGTGGGTCTGTTCCAAAACTCTTTTTGTTTTTTGGGTTTTTTTTTTTCCAATTTAAATTTGGGAGCTGGAGCAATAGCACAGTAGGGCATTTGCCTTGCACGCGGCCGACATGGCCAACCAGAATTCGATTCCTCTGCCCCTCTCGGAGAACCCGGCAAGCTTCGCTCACATGGCAAAGCCTGGCAAGCTCCCCGTGACGTACTCGATATGCCAAACACAGTAACAAGAAGTCTCACAGTGGAGACGTTACTGAGCCCGCTCGAGCAAATGGATGAACACCGGGAGGACGTGCTGCGGTGCTACTGGGTAATTTAAATTTTATTTTTCCCTTGCAGTTTATGCAAAACCTGTGGCTTACAGAGTAGTTTGAGATGATTTGTTAGAGATATTCAATACTCCAGCACCAATCCCACCACCATTATTTCCAATTTTCCCAGCCGCCCTCTAAGCCTGCCCTCAATAATTTATTTTATATTGCTTGTTATCCATAATGTTCCAATACTCTTGATTCCGGGTCCAGCAGTCTTTGGAAAGGCGGGGGTGGGGGGATCCAAGCAGAGAAGACTCTGGCATGTGTGGCCATCGCCTTCCCCCACACAGTTGTCCCACCTGGTTCCACTGCCCTCGGGCCAAGAGTCTGCTAAATGCACCCTCAGGCACAGCCTGTCGCCAGCAGGGAGAACCCAGACAAAATCAGCATCTCTCCACTCTTCAGTGGAAACACAGTTCTGGAGCACATCCATAGACATATCTGATAAGGCTGCATGCCGGGGGCTTGGGGGCGAGGGCTAGGGGCTGGCTGATTTAAAATGCAGCCTTGCAGGGATGTGGCGAGAAAGGGACCCTCCTACACTGCTGGTGGGAATGCCTACTGGTTCAGCCCTTCTGGAAAACAGTATGGACGATTCTCAAAAAATTAGAAATCGAGCTCCCATTTGACACAGTAATAGCACTCCTGGGAATATATCCCAGAGAGGCAAAAAAGTATAGTCGAAGTGACATCTGCACTTGTTTGTTCATTGCAGCACTCTTTACAATAGCCAGAAACTGGAAGAAACCTGAGTGCCCAGAACAGATGACTGGTTAAAGAAACTTTGGTACATCTACACAATGGAGTACTATGTAGCTGTTAGAAAAGATGAAGTCATGAAATTTGCATACAAGTGGTACAACATGGAAAGTATCATGCTAAGCGAAATGATTCAGAAAGAAAGGGAATGACATAGAAAGATTGCATTCATCTGGGGAACATAAAGTAACAAAATAGGAAACTAACACCCAAGAATAGCCACGATCAGTAAGGTAAGGTAAAGGTAAAGGCCCTCCCGTTGATCATCAATTTGCTCGAGCGGGCCCAGTAACGTCTCCATTGGAGACTTTGTTGTTACTGTGTTTGGCATACCGAATACGTCAGGGGTAGCTTGCCAGGCTCTGCCGTGCGGGCGAGATACTCTCGGTAGCTTGCCGGGCTCTCCGAGAGGGGCAGAGGAATCGAACTCGGGTCGACCATGTTGGCTGCGTGCAAGGCAAATGCCCTGCCGCTGTGCTATCACTCCAGCCACGATCAGTACCAGGAGGATTACTCCATAGCTTAAAGGCCAGATGGGCACTCTAGGGGAAAGGGCAGCTCAGATAGAGAAGGGAGCACCAAATAAAGGGTGTTTGGAGGATCCTCCCAGGAGGGGAGATGCATGTTGAAAGTAGACTATGGACTGAACATGAGTGCCACGCAATGCCTCTTTTGCAGACCACAACACCCAAAAGGAGAGAGAGAACAGAGGGGAATGCCCTGTCACAGAGGCAGGGTGGAATGGGGAGGAGGGGGCGGTGGGAGGGATACTGGGATCCGTGGTGGTGGAAAATGGGCACTGGTGGAGGGATGGGTACTTGATCATTGTATAATCAAAACCCAAGCACAAAAATTCGTAAATCTACAAGTGTACCTCATAGTGTTCCACTAATAAAATTTTTTTTTTAAAAATGCAGCCTTGGGCGGGAAAGAGCACTCAGTTGGGAGGGAGCACTGGTTAGCATGCAGGAAACCCAGGTTCCCCCCTCCTAAGCCCCACCTGAACCCTGAGCACAAAAGTGGGAGTAGCACCACTGGGTGTGACCCAAAATAAAATAAAGTGCAACCTTCCACTTCAAGCTGCAAACTCCGGGCATCCTTGTTCATAGGAAAATGACCTGTTGCAGGGCTGGAGAGAGAGTACACTAGGTCAAGAGCTTGCTCAAAGCCACCCCAGGTTGGATCCCCGGCACCCCAGACGGTTCCCTGAGCCCTGAGCACAGAAACAGGAGAAAGCCCTGAGTACCACCGAGTGTGATCCAAATAGGAGAAAAGCTAACTGACATAGCAAAGCCGGAGAGTGAAGGCAGAGATGCCAGGGGCCCGGGCCTCGGGCCTGTAACTGCAGCCAACACCCTGGACAACTGCTCCTCCCAGCTCCTCCCCCTCCCCGGGCCAAGGGCATTCCAGACCCCGCTGGCCCTCCATAGGCTCCGTCCTCCCTAAACCCTCAGGGTGGTCTCCACGCTCCCCTCTAAGTGGCTCTCACAGCCTTGCCAGCAGGTGCCGGGAAGGAAGGGTCTCCATGGGAACGGGGACTTTGCCGCCCACTCTGTCCCAGCACCCGGGCCGGCGGCGGAAAAGGCTCCGGGAACTGGAGCCTCATCAACATCACGAAGGGACAGGACAGGGCGCTGAGCAGAAAGCGATGGGCCTGGAGCAACAGTGCAGAGGGGAGAGCTTGCCTGGCACCTGCAATCCTGGCCCTGAGGGGCCAATGTGGGGCCCAGCACTGCCAGGGCTACCAGAGCCACGAGTGATCCCTGAGCACAGCTGAGTGTGGCCAAAAAAAAAAAAAAAAAACAAGACAAAGTGAAATTAGGAGGGAGGCAGCTGTAGGACACAGGGAAACATCTCTGTGGGCGGGAAGTTGGGAGAAAGGGTAGGATTTGTCTCCCCAGTGCAGCATGAAAGGAAGGTCTGTCCCTTCCGGATTAGTTTGGTCCTTTTCTCATCATCTTTTTATTTTCCTTTTGGGTCACACACAGCGATGCACAGGGGTTCCTCCTGGCTCATGCACTCAGGAATTACTCTTGGTGGTGCTTGGGGGACCATATGGGATGCTGGGAATCGAACCCGGGTCGACCACTTGCAAGGCAAACGCCCTACCCGCTGTGCTATCGCTCCAGCCCCTTGTCATCTTCTTTATTCAGTATTAAGGCACCGCCTTCCGGCTGTGATAAGGTGCAGAGCTAATATGCCAGCTTTTCTTCTCTCTCTCTCTCTCTCTCTCTCTCTCTCTCTCTCTCTCTCTCTCTCTTGCAGGGCACTTGCTTTAGGGACACACACAGCAACTCTCAGAGCTTGCTCCTGGCTTTGTGTTCAGGATTAACTTCAGTGGTGCTCAGGGGACCATATAAACGACAAGGGCCAGAACCCAGGTCAGCCGCATGCAAGGTGAGTGTCACCCCCGCTGCTCTATCTCCCGGTCCCAGTGCTCAGGAGTTTCCAGGAGGCTCAGGTCTGAGTTAGGATCAGAACGGTGCCTTTTCGGTTAGACGCACAGTAGCAGGAGTGGGAAAGTCATGTTGTCCTGCCATGATGATTTATTGGTGGCTTTTTGTTTATGTTTTTGTTTTTGGGTCACACCCAGCGATGCTTAGGGGTTACTCCCGACTCTGCACTCAGGAATTACTCCTGGCGGTGCTCGGGGGACCATATAGGATGCCAGGGATCAAACCCAGGTTAACAAGCACCTTACCTGCTGCACTGTTTCTTTGGCCCTATTGGTGGCTTTTTGCAACAACAAAATCATAGACTGTCCTGACGTGTGGATCAGGGCAACAGTCCGCTCTGTCTTCTAGTATTAAAAGCAGCTGATGGCAACACAGTGCATGAGTTAGAGGGGAGAGAAGGAAAAGCAGCCTGGAAATGCTGCAATTGTTCAAGCGTGGGGAGGGGGAACACATTGATAGAGGCTTAAAATCTGAGCCTTATAAGAGAGAGAACAAAAGGGAATGCCCTGCCACAGAGGCAGGGTGGGATGGGGGGGATGGGGGATGGGAGGGATACTGGGATCCGTGGTGGTGGGAAATGGGCACTGGTGGAGGGATGGGTGTTTGATCATTGTATAATTGAAACCCAAGCACAAAAATGTATAAGTCTGCAACTGTACCTCATGATGTCTCACTATTAAAAAATTTTTGATAAAAAAAATCTGAGGCTTCATAGCATAGTGAAGATGAGTTATAGTTATGTAAATATTTGGACAGCAATATCAACAATAAATT
Source organism: Sorex fumeus (assembly GCF_029834395.1). Lineage (NCBI taxonomy): Eukaryota > Metazoa > Chordata > Mammalia > Eulipotyphla > Soricidae > Sorex > Sorex fumeus. The sequence continues at coordinate 833,749 of NW_026606110.1, forward strand.
AGTGACGAATAAAGTGTGGTTGTAAATGTTTTAGTTATCCATGTGACCAGAACAACTTACTCACAGGGGGCCAGAGTGATAGCACAGTGAGTAGGGCGTTTGCCTTACATGCAGCCGACTCAGGGTTCAATCCTCAGCATCCCTGAGCATGGCCAGGAGTGATTCCTGAGTGCAGAGCCAGGAGTAACCCCCTGAGCATCGCCAGGTGTGACCCAAAAAAACAAAAAAAAATTTTAAAAAATTACTCCCAAGACATCCTAAAACAAAGATAAGAATGTTTTCTTTTCAAGATGAAGTCATGAAGTTTACATACAAGTGGTACTACGTAGAAAGTATCATGTTAAGCAAAATAAGTCAGAAAGAGAGGAATAGACATAAAAAGATTGCATTCATCTGGGGAACATAAAGTAACAAAATAGGAAACTAACACCCAGGAATGGCTGAGATTAGTACCAGGAATTTTGCTCCATAGCTTGGAGGCCAGCCACACATGCTAGGGGAAAAGGCAGCTCAGATAGAGAAAGGAGCACCAAATAAAGGGTGTTGGGAGGATCCTCCCAGGACGGGAGAAGCATGCTGAAAGTAGACTATAGACCAAACATGATTGCCACTCAATGTCTCTCTTGCAAAACACAGTACCCAAAAGAAGAGAGAGAGAACAAGGGGGAATGCCCTGCCACAGAGGCAGGGTGGGATGGGGGAGGGGGGGTGGGAGGGATACCGGGAATGTTCCGACATCCATCCTTCCGCCAGTGTGCGTTTCCAGCACCAATGCCCCCAGTTTCTCTCCAATCATCCCCCAGCCTGTGTCTATGGCATTTTTTTTAAATTTTTATTTGTGCAACACCATGAGGTATAGTTGTGGACTTACAAGGTTTTGTGCTTGGGTTTCAGTTATACAATGATGAAATACCCATCCCTCCACCAGTGCCCATTCTCCACCACCACTGATCCCAGTATCCCTCCCACCCCCCCCCCATGCCCCCCATCCCACCCTGCCTCTGTGGCAGGGCATTCCTTTTGTTCTCTCTCTCCTTTTGGGTGTCTATGGCATTTTTTAATTAGCAAAGATCCTTTAAAAAAAAAAAAAACGATGTTCAAGGCTGGAGTGATAGTACAGTGGGTAGGGCATTTTCCTTGCACGTGGCAGACCTGGGTTCGATCCCTGGCATCCCATATGGTCCCCAAGCACCGCCAGGAATAATTCCTGAGCAAATTCCTGAGGGGTTACTCCTGAGCAGAGCCAGGAGTAACCCCTGAGCATCGCTGGGTATGACCCAAAAAGCAAAAAAAAAAAAAAAAAAAAAAAAGATTTTCAAATCACCTGAAAATAGTTCTCATCAATACCACCACCCCCTGGGACAGGGAGATAGCACAGCGGGCAGAGCACTTGCCTGGCACGCAGCCAACCTGGGCTAGATCCCCGGCACCCCGTATGGTTCCCCAAGCCCTGCCAGGAGCGAGTGAGCCCTGGGCACTGAGGAGAGAGGATTATAGCCCAGTAGCGGCAGAGAGAAGAAATGGAGCGGGCCTGAGTCTCCCATCACTGAGCAGAGCCTGCCCTCTGCTGGGTGCCAGAGTGAGTTTCCCTCCCTCACTTCCTCCTCCGGAGAACACGTGAAACCGGCTGAGCTCCCTTTGGATCTCCAAACATTGATGTTGCAGCTGTGGTTGTGTTTCTCCTTTTCCAAAAACACACCCTCCCAGTTAGGCAGACACGCTTATTTGCTCAGTTTCCCTCGGGCCGAACACCCCGGCAGTCCTGGTGGGGCCCTCCTCCTCTCGCCCCCTGCCGCTGTGCGTGATCAGGACAGCGGGTTTGGCTGGACCTGGAAGGAGCCGGGGTGGTGGTGGACAGAGCAGCTGCCCGAGCCTGGGGATCAGAAGGGTTCATTCCAGGTGACACAGCTCTGGCACACGGGGGACTCGGACGACCCCCTGACTCCAGGAGCAGCTCCCACTGAACTCAGGGCCCCCAGAAGACTGACTGGGTTCTCTTTCCCCAGGTCCTGTGCGGGGGGAGGGCCTGTGCTTGGGAGCTGTCTCATTCTTCCCACTCACCTCCCCCATTATGTGCCAGGAGTTCCCCCCTCCAACACGACACACACACACACACACACACACCTATCCGCAGGCACCGCCAAGACCTGGGAGAGGGGAGCTGGCCCCTGCTGAGAAGCCTTACTGTGGGGTCAGCTATTTGGCCTCTGGAGGGGGGTCTGCACAGTCACACCCTCACACTGTGGGCAGGCAGGCTCACGAATTTCCATGACGCCACCACCGCTCCCAACAGCCCCCACCTGCGACCTGGCCCTGTGAGAGTCCTGGTTTCCTGCCGTTTGGCACGCAGGATTCTCACCATGAGTTGGACGCACGCCAGGCAGAACATACTCAAACAGCGGAGGGAGCAAATGAACAACAGGATGTGACATCCCAGAAAGGGCCCCAGACGCTGCCGGCCAGCTCTGCTGCTGTGCCCAGCAGCTGCAGGAGGCCAGGGCAGCACCCAGAAAACACTGCAGATGCCAGAGGGGCAGTTCAGTGGGAGCACGTGCTTCCCGCACACACGCAGAGCCCAGGTCAGTCTCTAGGAGTGATCCCTGAGCATTGCCAGGTGTGTCCACACACACGCAAAACTACATTTTTTTTTCTTTTGGGGGGTGTCAGAGTGATATTGCAGAAGAGAGGGCACTCCATACTCACAGCCACTCTGCACACACTCGGGCAAGCCTCGCCCATGAGTGAATCTATTTCTGGACCATGCAGCCACATTTGAGGCCACGAGACATCTCATACTTTACACCACTGACATACCAAGAGGAGCACATGACGCTTGAAGGAGTTTAAAGTAGAAGGTGACCAATCTGAGGGGGAAATATATTTATGCAGTTATAGATATAAGCACACAAGTCTCAACCTTTAACAACATGTTACCAATCTCTTATACAAGGGCTTAGAGGCTCTAGGTGAAATGCAACAATCTTCACACACTTTCCTCTAAGAAACCCTTTTTGGATCATTTTTAGCAGATTATTCGTAACAAACAATACCAGAGAAATTATATTGGTTTGGGGGCAAGGTTTGGGGTTCAGGATGGAAACATCCAAAATATGATGGTGGGATTGATGGTTGAATATTAAATGTTAAATGTAATATTAATTGTTACATTAATTATTAATATCAATGTAATATTAAATGTAATCAAATATTTTTAACAACTGTATATAAATGGGGCTGTAGCACTGTCCTCCCGTTGTTCATCAATTTGCTCGATGTGGGCACCAGTAACATCTCACAACAAATTGTGAGACTTGTTGCTACTGTTTTTCGGCATATCACGTAGCTTGCCAGGCTTTGCCGTGTGGGCGAGATCCTCTCGGTAGCTTGCCGGGCTCTCCAAGAGGGGTGGAGAAATCAAACTCAGGTCGGCTGTGTGCCGACTGGGCTGACCCGAGTTCAATTCCTCTGCCCCTCTCAGAGAGCCCGGCAAGCTACGGAGAGTATCTCGGCCTCACGGCAGAGCCTGGCAAGCTCCCCGTGATGTATTTGATATGCCAAACACAGTAACAACAAATCTCACAATGGAGATGTTACTGGGCCCACGTGAGCAAATCAATGAACAACGGGAGGACAGTGACAGTGACAATATAAAAATAAAATTTTAAAAAGGGAGGACACTTGCCTTATAAGCAGTCAACATCCTGGGTTCAATCCCCACCAGCACCCCATCTGGTTCCCTGCTCCTCTCCAGGAGTGAGCCCTGAGAACAGCCAGGTGTGGCCAAATTTTTTTTTTAATTTTTCTTGTTCTTTCATGTGTTAGCTATCAAAATCCAAAACCTATAAAAACTTTTTTCTCCCGACACCAGGTCACAAACCTGCCCTAACAGATGAAGCCTGCTGGGTGCAAAGTCCCGTACTTTCTTGCACAAACGGAAATGTGTTGTCTCAAAGGCTGGTGGCAGTAAATTGTAGATAATGTGCATGGCTTCCCTCCCCCACCCCCGAAACCCCGGGCAGTCTGAAGGCACATCATACAGGAAATGGATCAAGAAGCCTCTGTAACGAGCCAGGCAGCGGCCCAGAGATGGGTTTTCCTTTTTTTTTTTTTGGTGTTGAGTTTTAGTGTTAATATTTTAGTGTTAATATTTCGACACCACCAGTGTCAGCTTCCCTCCCCACATTGTCTCCCCACTCCAGCCCACACCCGGTCCTGCCACCCTGACAGGCACATTACAAAGGCTTATGGTAGCCACTGGGCTGGAGCGATAGCACAGCGGTGGGGCGTTTGCCTTGCAAGCGGCCAACATGACCGACCTGAGTTCGATTCCTCCGTCCCTCTCGGAGAGCCCGGTAAGCTACCGAGAGTATCTCGCCCGCACGGCAGAGCCTGGCAAGCTCCCCGTGACGTATTCGATATGCCAGACACAGTAACAACCAGTCTCAAAATGGAGACGTTACTGGGTCTGCTCGAGCAAATCGATGAACAACGGGAGGACAGCGACAGTGACAGTGATGGTAGCCACTTGGGTCTTCTGCTCTCATTTCTGTTCACTCTGTATTGGGGCGTATGGATGTTTCCTCGTTCATATCCCTGGTATGAGGGAAGCCCTGATGCCTGCTCACCCATTCCGTCTTGTTCTCTTCCCCCACCCCAACCCCACCCTTGACTTCTTTCCTTCTTCGACTGCTGGATATTAGCCCAAAGAGTTTTAGGCTTCATCAGTGAACTGCTCCTTTTCCTCCTCCCAGAGAAGCTTTCCGTGCCCTTGCTGGCATCCCTAATTTAGTTCAAGTGTGTCTTTAACCTTTCCCTTGTATTTTACCTCTCGTTGTCTCAGTTCCCAAGTCAGTCTTGATTACTTAGAAGCCAAAACTTTCTGGTAATCCTAAACTCTGTATTTGTACTGCTTGGTATTTGTTTTATTTACACTTTTTTTTTCTTTTTGGGTCACACCCGGCGATGCACAGGGGTTCCTCCTGGCTCATGCACTCAGGAATCACTCCTGGCGGTGCTCAGAGGTCCCTATGGGATACTGGGAATCGAACCTGGGTCGGCCGCGTGCAAGGCAAACGCCCTACCCGCTGTGCTATCGCTCCAGCCCCTGTACTGCTTTGTATCTGAAGTGCTGTGTATTTGTACCTGCACTTATATTTCCCCTATGGCCCTTTTATGTTTTACTATAAGAGCAATAACAACTAGTCTCATGATGGAGACGTTACTGGGCCCGCTCGAGCAAATCAATGAACAACGGGAGGACAGTGACCGAGACTGTAGAGCAATGTTCTTTGGCTAAACACAGAAAGACCTTTAACGCCATGCTCCTCATATTTCGGAGAGGATGGACTCTGAAATATATCTACTCCTGGGCATAATTACTTGGTCATAATTACTTGACTCAGACTTCAGTTGCTATAGTTCCTAGCACCCCAAAAGGGAGGTCCCGCCGAGGGACTGGGATGGACCCGGGGCGAGTGGCAAAGCTACCCCGGCAGAAATGGGACATTCTAGAAAGCATAAAAGCATGATCTTGATACAGGATGTTACAATTGAAGGGACAGGACCTCCACGGGGAAGGGCAAGCTGAGCTGGCCTGAGGACTTGAGGACTTGGTCTGGAATTGACGGTGAAAACCTTGCCTGCTCTCAGCGCTCAGCGCTCAACCCAGAGAACTAAGGGTTGGGGCCTTTGTCTCTTACTTTGTTTATCCAAACAACTGCAAGTATTGATAACTAGACTATTGATCATTGATAACTATGCAATATGCAACTAGAGGGAAAGGTAAAAGCAATGTCGATGTCCCCGGAAGACAGAGTGTGACCTTGAGTTAATCTCCCCAAGAGAATGTTGTGTGACCAATCACACCTATGCTCTTACCTCAATCCACCTTCAGATGTTCTATAAGTATGCTCCCGGCTCTGCACTAAATGGGCCTTTTGCACCATCAGGCTGTGGGCCCCAGTCTCCCTGTCTCCCTGTCTCCCTGTCTCCCTGCCTCCCTGTCTCCCTGTCTCCCTGTCTCCCTGTCTCCCTGTCTCCCTGTCTCCCTGCCTCCCTGTCTCCCTGCCTCCCTGTCTCCCTGTCTCCCTGTCTCTCTGTCTCCCTGTCTCCCTGCCTCCCTGTCTCCCTGCCTCCCTGTCTCCCTGCCTCCCTGTCTCCCTGCCTCTCTGTCTCCCTGTCTCCCTGCCTCCCTGTCTCTCTGTCTCCCTGTCTCCCTGTCTCCCTGCCTCCCTGTCTCTCTGCCTCCCTGTCTCCCTGTCTCTCTGCCTCCCTGTCTCCCTGTCTCTCTGTCTCCCTGTCTCCCTGCCTCCCTGTCTCCCTGTCTCTCTGTCTCCCTGTCTCCCTGCCTCCCTGTCTCTCTGTCTCCCTGTCTCCCTGCCTCTCTGTCTCCCTGTCTCCCTGCCTCCCTGTCTCTCTGTCTCCCTGTCTCCCTGTCTCCCTGCCTCCCTGTCTCCCTGCCTCCCTGTCTCCCTGCCTCCCTGTCTCTCTATCTCCCTGTCTCCCTGCCTCCCTGTCTCTCTGTCTCCCTGTCTCCCTCCCTCCCTGCCTCCCTGCCTCCCTGTCTCTCTGTCTCCCTGTCTCCCTGGCTCTCTGTCTCTCTGCTGGGGAGGTGGGGAGGGGGCTCTGGGCTCACGCCTGCAGCAACCTGCACTCTTCACTTTGTGAACTCACACGTGACCATATCTCCAAACACTGGGCCAAGCGTGATCGAGGCACCCCCCTTTTACCACAGTCCATTTCCTCACCCAGTGTTCTATATTCCACAGGGAAGTGAGACCGTCCTGGTCGACGGTTTAATGCTGGAAGTGGAGTGAGTTCTCTTCCCCACCTGGCCCAGTCCAGTCAAACTTGGACATGACATGGCCATCATCCCTGCGTTATGAAATCAATGGGCAGTGTGGCGTGTGTGTGTGTGTGTGTGTGTGTGTGTGTGTGTGTGCGCGCGCGCGCGGTAGGACATGCAAACTTTGGCCCTTGATCACTTCCGGAGCTCTGGTCACTATTCTCACTCACCACCTGGTGGGGAGAGCTCAAAGCTGCCCTCCACAGCCCTGGCACACAGATGTGACCCCGCCTTCCTCTGAGGTCGTGTGCTCCGAGCCATTGCCCACTCCGTCCCTGCTCCCCACATGCCGGGCCAGCATGATAGCACAGCCGGGAGGGCATCTGCCTTGCACGCAGTCAACCCAGGCTCCATCCCCAGCATCCCATCAGGTCCCCCAAGCACCGCCAGGAGAGATCCCTGCGTGCAGAGCCAGGAGAAACCCCTGAGTGCAGCTGGGTGTGACCCCAAAAATAAATAAATAAATAAACAGAAGAGTTATCTGCTCCAAAAAGATGAAGAGAGGTGACAGTGGAATTTGGGACATATTTCAACACCAACGCATGCGAAAGGCTTTTAACCAGACTCTGTGGTCCCTTGGACACCCACATCCCTGAGCTGTCCGGGGGCTTCTCAGCTCAATTTGTCGTCGCTTTCTTTGTCTTTGTGGACAGATGTGCTGAGAGAATAATCGGGGGCTGCCAGACCGGAAACCGCCAGCGCTGGTCGGATGGGAAGGAAAGGGGTCGCTCTTGGCTCGCTGGGGGCTGGCATCTGGGCTCAGCCTATATGGGAATCCACACGGATGCACCAATACACGAAAAACATAACTGCTCGGGCAAAGGCTGGCTCAGCAGGTCAGGCTCCTGCCACGCCAGCACAGCCAGGGCTCAGCCGAGCACAGAGCCAGGAGCAAGCCCCGGGCATCGCTGGGTCCACACCCACACACACACACACACACACACACACATACACACACACAACAGAACTTCCATATGACCCAGAAATTCCATGCCTGGATTTCTACCCCAAGAACAGAAAAGCTCCCATACGGGGACACAAGGCAACCAGGTGGAGGAGTGAGGCCCAGTGAAGACCAACACAGAGACGCTTACAAACATGGAAAGCCTCAAGTCCCATCCCCCGCACCACCACCCCAAAACAGAAGATCTGAGGCTCTAAGTGGGGGGGGGATGGGTAGGAGGGCAGATGGGAGGGACAGGGGAGGGGAGGGGGCAGAGGAGGAGGGAGGCCACGGGGAAGGGAAGTTCTGTGTGCCCTGCTGAGAGCTATTGTCCCAGACCACCTGACTGGCAGTAATGGTGGTGATTCCCTGATTCCGACGCATTCACCCCTAAAACACAGAGTCGAGTAAAACAACGTCACCTCAGTTCCATACATACATATCTTCTGGGGCCGGCTAGGTGCCAAGTGCCATGCAAGGCTTGGTAGCAAATGTCCCTTTTACATTACATCGACTTAGAAACTGTTCCATCCAATTAGTTTAGTAAATACTGGTATTGACATTCGGGATTTGAACCCATTAAAATGGTGGATTTTGGGGGCTGGAGCAATAGCACAGCGGGTAGGGCGTTTGCCTTGCACGCGGCCGACCCGGGTTCGATTCCCAGCATCCCATATGGTCCCCTGAGCACCGCCAAGGGTAATTCCTGAGCGCAGAGCCAGGAGTCACCCCTGTGCATTGCCGGATGTGACCCAAAAAGCAAAAAAAAAAAGTGGATTTTTTATAACATTTGGTGGGGGGAAGGTGGTTTGGGCTTGGGGAAGGGGGCCATACCTGGCAGTGCTCAGGGCTTACTCCTGCCAGTGCTCAGGGGACCATATGGGATGTCGGGGGTCGAACCTGGGTCAGCCACATGCCCGGTAAGTGCCGTACTCACTGTACCATCTCCGGAACACCCAAAACACAGAATTTGACTCAGAGGGAGTCAAACATGGTCGGACCGAGCACATAAAGCCCTGGATAGTGTGTTACTCAGGAAAGGGGGCTTTGGGGGCCTAAGGAACACAGCCCAGAGGCTCAGGGCATCAGCTCTGTATGATCCCTGGGGCACCTCAGCCCCTCTGGCTCCACCCTGGCAAACACTGCAGACAGAAGGATGTGTGAACTCCCCCACCAGCCATGAGGGGCAGCCCCTGGGATCATATATGAGCACGACAACCAGTCCAATGCCACAGGAGAGAGAGAGAGAGAGAGAGAGAGAGAGAGAGAGAGAGAGAGAGAATTCCTCCTTGGACCAGAGAGGCAGTGGTAAAGACATTTGCTCTGCAAGAAGACCCTGCTTTAATCCCCACACCTTATGCGCAACAGTATCAGCAGTTGTGACCCAAAAGTGGGGGGGAGAACAGAAAAATACATGGGCAATTGGTGCTTTATTTCATTTCTTTATTTTTTTATTTTTCGGCCCTTGGGGTCACACCAGGCAAGGCTCAGGGGTTCCTCCTGGCTCTGCACTCAGGAATGACTCCTGGCGGTGCTCAGGGGACCACATGAGATGCCGGGGATTGAACCCAGGTTGGCCGCGTGCGAGGCAAACGCCATCTCCACTGTGCTATTGCTCTGGAACCTCGTTTAATTTTCACGTCGTTCCAAATAACTGCACTGTGGGTCTTGGGGGACTGGTTCCTTTTCCTATTGGAAACCCGAAGTAAAAGTATTTGGCCACCAGAGGGCGCGCTGCTGAAGGCCAAAGGCGACCCGAGGGTGAGTTGGCACCGCGGGGAACCAGTCTCAAACTGCTTCAATTCCCATCAACTGTGCTCCAGGAAAAAAAGAAGAAAAAAAAAACTTTTAGGGCCTGAGCAATAGTACCAGTGGGCAGGGCGTTTGCCTTGCACGCGGCCAACCCAGGTTCAATCTCCGGCATTCCATATGGTCCCCTGAGCACCGCCAGGAGCAACCCCTGAGCATCACTGGGTGTGACCCAAAAAGAAAAAAAAACCTTTAGATGTCCACATCAGGGCCCCACTTCTTGAAGGCCACAGCTTAGTTCCTTGCCACAACAGACCTGCTCTCTTAACAGCATCCTCTGGCTAATATAGAAATCGACATATGGTTAATTCGGGATTCCCACTTCTCCTTAGACCCACAGATGATTAATAAATCAGAGTCATATGTGAACATATGAGGCTGCTGCCGTTAATTTAGCAATTAATAATCATGATCAAGAGGACTGTTTGTCACTTAGAAACACCAGGCTTCATCCTTTTAATTACCATCTGGATGTCTTCTAAATAATTTGATTTGTTTAAACCTTGTTTATTTTCATTAAAAAGCCCTCGCATTTCACTCACTTGGCGTGCCAGATCTTCCGCTAACCGCCACAGGAGGAGACAGAACAGAAGCTTCAGGAACTGGGCAGGAGGAGCCCCTGTCGGTGAGGATCTTGGGGTGTGAGGGACCCGCCCTCCAACCACACGGGCACAAGTGACCTGCAGGGCCCCTGGCAAGGCACAGCCCGTCCTGTCACTGAATTCCCTTCTTCATGAAATGAAAGCCAGAGCTGGAGCCAGCGGGCACTGGGTTTTCTTGGGAGGGCATAAATGTTTGGGAACTCCAGAGACGGGTCATGTGATGCACCCGATGGCCCCAAACTTCACTTAGGAACGGTTCATTTAGGCTGGGGAGATAACTCAATAGGTTAAGTGCCTGATCTGCTTGTGGAAGGCCAGGGGTCCATCCACAGCACCCCCACGGTCCCCTAAGCACTGTCAAGGCAAATTCCAGCGCCTAGTGAGCCCCTGAGCATGGCCAGGTGTAGCCCCCCCAAAAAAAAAACAAACAATAAAAGGAAAATTGATGTCTTGTGAGTTTTACCTCCGTGTTTTAAAAATTCAAAGCAGGAGTTAGATATATAGTACAGCGGGGAGGACGTTTGCCTTGCACACGGCTGACCCAGGTTCGATTCCCAGCATCCCGTAGGGTCCCCCAAGCCCCGCCAGGAGTAATTCCTGAGTGCAAAAGGCGGGAGTAACCCCTGTGCATCGCTGTGTGTGACTCAAAAAGTAAAAAATCCAAAGTAGTGGCCAGAGCAGTAGTCCAGCGGGGAAGGCGTTTGCCTCACACAGGGTTGAGCCAGGTTCTATCCCCGTCACCTCAGACACTCCCCCGAAGCTGCCAGGAGCAATGAGCACAGAGCCAGGAGTCAGTAAGCCCTGAGCACCACCTGGTGTAGCTCAGACACAGAAACAATGACCAACAAAAGTTAAAATCCACAGAAGGCCAACAAGATGAGGGGGAGAGTGAGAGAAGAAGCAGAAGCCACGGTGTCCCTACTTGACCAAGGAGGAAACTGCAGTCTGGAGGAGAGAAGAAAGGAAGGTCACAGGCAGTGTGATGCAGGAACCAGGACCTGAGGGGGGGGGGGGGGGGGGCTTGCCCAGAGACATAATATTGGAGCGAGCCCCGAGCAAAGTCGGAACTGTCCCCGAAAAAACTCCAAGACTTGGGAGCAGGCAAGAGGGTTCCAGCGTATCTCTGGCCCCGTATCCAAGTTTGGGTCCAGACCAGCCAATCCTCCGAGGTGTGGTGGGGACAGAGAGGAACCCCCTGAGTGACTGCTTCGCTCTTGCTTAATGGCCCTCAAGTCCCCAGCACTAGCCGAGGAAGTCCCAGCCTGCAGAGCGCCGGGAGCGATTTGAATGATCCCTCACCTGTCACCATGCAAATGAGTTTCTCTCTACTGGAAAAATAACTCCCCAAAGGGGATGGTTTTACTGGGAAGATTAGTCGCTCTGCGGCTAATGTAGCCTTCCGTTTCCAGAACGCTCCTTGCAGTGACGATACAGACTTCCAGTGCCAACTGGTCCCAGGTTTTGGCTCCTGCTACTCCCTCCTTAACGGAGCGATCAATTCAGCGACCCAAGCTCATTCTGTGTGGGTGGGACAGTCCTGTGTGCAGAGTTCTGGTGTTTGTTTTTCCCTTGGCTTGTATGAACCCACTGGACTAGAATGGAGGAACAGGGAAGGAGAGACCAGAATTGGCTCCTGTTTCGGGGGAAGTCGGGAGACAGGCAGTGGGGCATCATGAGCGTGCGCGCCCTGCTTGTGTGAGGGCCTGGGCTTGCCCCAGCACTGCAAGAAAGGAAAAAGAGTCCCGAGGGTAGCACAGGGGGAAGGGCGCTTGCTTTGCATGCAGCTGACCCAGTGTGGGCTGGAGCCATAGCACAGCGGAAGGGCGTTTGCCTTGCACGCAGCCAACATGGTAGACCTGAGTTCGATTCCTCCGCCCCTCTCAGAGAGCCCGGCAAGCTACTGAGGGTATCTCGCCCTCACTGCAGAGCCTGGCAAGCTCCCCGTGACGTATTCGGTATGCCAAACACAGTAACAACAAAGTCTCACGATGGAGACGTTACTGGGCCCGCTCGAGCAAATTGATGAACAACTGGAGGACAGTGACAGTGACAGTGACCCCAGTGTAAGCCCCTACCCCACACAGGGTCCCCCAAGCACCATCAGGAGTGATCCCTGAGAGCAGAGCCAGGAGTTAAGCCCTGAGCACCCTCCAGTTTGGCCCCAACACACACACACACTCACACACACACCAAAGAATAGGGAGAAGAGGAAGGACCACCAACCACAGTGGGGGGGCCCCCAGGCACTGCTGCGGGAATCAGAAATAAAGTGGCTGTAGGGTAAATGCTCAATGCATGTCCTCGCCTGGGGGGAACTTAACACTTCTCAGAGATCCTGTTCCTTGGGAGTCTGGGGGAGTGAGGCAGCCTTTGGAGACCCCGCTGGGCTGAGCGAGAAGGCAGATAGATGTTCCTGAGAGACAGAGCCGCTCCAGAAGCCATGGGGGCCGTGGGGGGTCTGGGAGGCTCCCTTAAAGGGACAAAGGGACAGCAATTACCACCTTAGCAGGACCAGGGGACCTGGACACCAGAGGCCGGCAGGAGAGCTGCTATGGATGGAATAAACCCAGCGTGGCGCTGCAGGAAGGAACTGGGAGCATCCGGAACCTGGGAGGCACAGAGCCCTTGCCCATCTCCAGGGCAGAGAAACCTGCAGAAAACGGAAGCTGAGCTGAGCCAATTCCACTGAATGCATCTACCAGGGCTATTCTAGTCCTTTCCTTTCTTTGAGGAAATATTGTGCCGCACAAGCCTTGTCCCAAGCCACCGCTAGTGACTTGCTAGCGGTGCTAATGGGGCCCTTAATGACACGGGGCAGCTAAGAAGGACCTGTTTGTTTCCCAGTAGTTCAGAAACTAGCAGGGCCCGGAGCAATAGCACAGTGGGTAGGTCAGTTGCCAGGGTTTGTCCCCTGGCCCTCTACATGACCCCCAAAAGTCCCACCAGGCGTGATCTCTGAGTGCAGAGCCAGGGGTGAGCCCTGAGCACCGCCAGGGATGGTGCAACCCACCCACCCAGCCCCAGAAAAGCCACTGCACACCTCTGTGTTTCTCCTCCGAACTGCGGTGGGAGTTTGTGGCTTTTATTTGAGGAAGGGTCCCCCCAGCAGCCCCTGGAAAAGGAAGACTGCAGCTTGTCTCAAGGGGTGGCATTCGAACATTCCAGAAGTCCTCCTGAAATTCGCCACTCGTTGGGCAAGATACTGGACTGATCCATTCCAGACACCTTCAAAGCCAGAGGTGCCAAGGGTCCAACAAAACGCTCCAAATTCTTGCCACCCTGAAGTGTAGAGGCCAGCAGGTAAACTGAGATGGGAAGGAATCAAAAAACAGTGGCCCCAGTAAGAAGGCTGCCCCGTGCTGCAGGGGAAATCACACCGGGCTTTGAAGGACAGGGTTCCAGAGGGGCTGGGTTGGGGTGGGTGATGCGTCCTGGGACTCCACAGGCTGATAACCTGTTTTGCATGCAGGAGGTCTGGGTTGGATCCCCGGCACCATATATGGTCCCCCAAGCACCGAGCTGGGCACAGCCTCTGAGTACCACCAGGCATGGCCCCAAAAGTAAAAAGAAAATTCAGTAAGCAGTTCAAATCCTGAGCATTGCCCCAGTGGGTGTAACAGAACCAACTTGAAGGGTATTTGCAGTTCTGCCCCCAGCAGCGTCCTTCCCACCCATGAGAACATAGACTCGGGGCCAGAGATAGAGTACAGAGGCTAGGATGTATGCAGCTGACCCACGTTCAGTCCCCCCGCACCCTATACAGCCTCAGTCCCCACTAGGAGTGATCCCTGAGCACCGAGTCAGGAGTAAGCCCTGAGCACCACCAGATATGACCAAAATATGAAGAAAGAAAATGAGATTCATGCTGAAAGTAGTCTATAGACCAAACATGATTGCCACTCAATGCCTCTCTTGCAAAACACAGGACCCAAAAGAAGAGAGAGAGAACAAGGGGGAATGCCCTGCCACAGAGGCAGGGTGGGACGGGGCGGGGGGATGGGGGGTGGGAGGGATGCTGGGACCCGTGGTGGGGGAGGATGGGCACCGGTGGAGGGATGGGTACTTGATCATTGTATAACTGAAACCCAAGCACAAAAATGTATAAGTCTATAACTGTACCTCATGGTGTTTCACTAATAAAAAAAAAAAAAAAGAAAATGAGCTTCACCCAGACACCCAGCAGCAGCAGAGACTGATTAGAACTCAGGGTCCAAACACTCAGGAAAATACGGCTCTGCCAGGAAAAAATGATACTGCATCTTTGCAGCAAGGTGGAAACAGCCACGGTGATGAAAAGGAGCAGGAAATGAGAGTTACCCAGTGGGCTGTGAAAAACTAACTCGAAACACAGGCAAAACCCAAGCCCACTCACCCCTAGACTTGGAGAAAATTGTGGTGGGAGCAGGAGGGATGGGAGGGGTGGACAGAGGGCCTGCGGGCGGTCGCTGTGGTGGGCGTCTGGCACCCCGAGACAGGAGTCGCTAATCCTCGGAAACTCCCTGTCTCCATATTGCCAAGTCACAGAGCCCAAGGAGAACATTTTTGAAGTTTTAATTAAAAATAAAGTAGAAACTTAGTCCTATATTAAGTTCTTCACCACCTGGGAGTTCTTTTCCCTTTCTCTTCTACTTTCAAATAAACCTTTCTACTTTCAAAAAAAAAAAGTGGGGGGGGGGCAGGAAAATGTGTGAAAACTGTTTTCTGGGACTCTGAGCACAGTCCTGAGCATCTCTGCTCTGTATTCCTCATCTGTATTCCACTGTTCTTCCTGCATTAACATACACCTCAGAGACCTGTGCCCTATGCAAACAGGATGAGAACGCTATTCGGGTCTCCCAAAGAGGAATTGAAAGAGCTATACTTGGAATATCACGTTTCACTCAAATGAGAGAAAGAATCCAGAGTTCCGACCTCCATCAACGATCAAGAATCAGGGACGCTGTCTCGTTTGCCAAGGCGTCAAAAATCAGATGGGCTGGCCACATAATGAGATTTAGAGACGACCGCTGAACTAGAGCCGTTACCGACTGGATTCCATGGATGTCAAAAGACCGCGTGGCCGCCCACCTTCCAGATGGTCAGACTTCTTTGTCAAGACCCTGAACAATCGGTTTGAGGCTCTTCATGTTCCTAGAACGAACAGACGCCATTGGGCTACACTAGCACGCGACAGGGACGAATGGAGACGTTACTGGCATCCACTCGAGCAAATTGACGATTAGCGGGAAGTCAAGTGATCAAGTGATCCCTCATCTCAGCTCCTCCCCTCAGCTGTCTATATAAACCTGTGTGAGATGCAAACGGGGTCCTGTTCCGGGTCATCTGTTGGCAGGAGGCTAGAAACTCAAGTCATAAGATCCTAGTCCAGGGCCAAGGACCAATGATGCTGAGGTCTCTGGGTTATCACTTAAATCATTAGATCAATGGCTTTTTTTTTTTTTTGGCTTTTTGGGCCACCCGCAGCGGTGCTCAGGGCTTCCTCCTGGCTCTGCACTCAGGAATTACTCCTGGCGGTGCTTGGGGGACCATATGGGATCCCAGAGATCTAAACCTGGGTGGGCTGCATGCAAGGTAAGTGTCCTCCCTGCTGTACTATCACTCCAGCCCATTTTCATATTTTGAGCCTTTCCCAGCAGTGCTCTGGGACCAGTCATGGCTCTGTGCTCAGGAGTGCTCCCTGGAGGTGCTCGGGGGACCATATGTGCTGCTGGAGATTGCCCCTCAGAGGGCCTTCCTCCCTCTCCAGACCATAGATCTTGATTTGATGGTGCGCTCTGGAAAGCTGCAGAGCTGCAAGGAGAGGAGGCGTTTGCCACAGGCTCTGGCCGCTGTGTGGAGCGTTGAGAGGCCACCCTGCCTCCCGGTGGCTCCATCCCACATTGCAAGAGGAACTCAGGAAGGGGGTCCGAGTCGCATCCTCGCAGTGAAGGAGACCAGGAGGCTGAGCCCAGGATTGATACACGAGCTGCCAGACCATGCAGATGACGGTGCCCCAGCCCAATGGAGGGAGGAGCTGGGCCAGGCTCACGGGACCTGAATCCTCCAGCGGGCATGCTCAGAGAAGCCCTCATAGAGGCTGACTCCAGAACTCGGAGATGGGGCACAGAGACATCGGCATTAGCGCGCTGGCCCTGGCTTCGATGCCCCGCACCCCATATGGTACCCCTAGGCAGGCCCGGCGTGAGCCCTGAGTACAGAGCCAGGAGCAAGCTCTGGGCACTGCCAGGTGTGGCGCAAAATCCAAAACCAAAACACGACAGCACTTACGTGTCCGTGCAAGACTGAAGATCAGGAGCCGGCCAGGCTGGCAGCCCCCCTCCCCACTCCCAGCACCTAGGACGGTCACAGACTGATGCCGCTTCACTGTGGAGGTGCAGGTGTTGGAGCTGTAGGTTCAAGCCCCCCTCTGGCGTCTGCAACGCCCCCTCCCCAGATCACACTGTGAAGGAGCAATACAGATGTCAGGAGGACTCAGAGGTGTGAGCCTTGCAAGAGTCAGGCTCACGTCTGACCCAGTGCCTCCCCCGAACCCCCCATACACTGGGCAGGAGTGGGAGGACGGAGCCCAGAACCTCACACGTGCACGACAAGGGTCTACCACTGAGCTACACTCCCAGCTTTATTTTGGCTATTTATTTGTTTGTTTTTGTTTGGGGTGAGGAGAGGGATCAAGCTACAATATCTTTTTTTTTTTTTTTTTTTTGCTTTTTGGGTCACATTCGATGATGCTCAGGGGTCACTCCTGGCTCATGCACTCAGGAATTGCTCCTGGCGGTACTCGGGGGACCATATGGGATGCTGGGAATCGAACCTGTGTTGGCCATGTTGGCTGCGTGCAAGGCAAACGCCCTACCCGCTGTGCTATCGCTCCAGCCCCCAAGCTACAATATCTTTTAAATATTTTTTTAATTTAATTCTGGGCTAGGAAACTAGATAACAGGTAATAGAAATGGGTAAGGTTCTGACCATGTATGCAGCCAATGGGGGTTCAACCCAAGCACCCCATGTGTTCCCCAAAGCACCATCAGGAGTGATCCCTGAGCACAGAGACAGGAATAAGCCCTGAGCACAGCCAGGTGTGACCCAAAAATCAAAGTAAGGGGCCAGAGTGATAGTACAGCAGATAAAGTATTTGTGGCCCTTGCATGTGACCAACCCAGGTTCGGTTCCGAGCATCCCATATGGTCCCCTGAGCACCATCAGGAATAATTCCTGAGTGCAGAGCCAGGAGGAAGCCCTGAGCATTGCACAGTGTGAACCAAAAGGCCAAAAAACAAAAAATCAAAATAATTATAACAATAAACGTGATTCCATTTCCAGGCCATTTCCTAGCTAGTTTGGGATTTGTTTCTACCACCTGAATTCTAGCTTGTCCCCGCCATCTGCTCCGTCCTCCAGTTTAGGGCCAGTCAAAGACCCAACACGAGCCCTGCCTTCTGCTCTGGGTTCGTAGGGCTGCAGGCAATCCCTGGAGTGCAAGTTTCCCCCACAGACTGCAGGGAGTGAGCACTAAGTCAGGAGTAGCTGCTGAGTGATGCTAGGTGTGTCCAGACAAATAAAAAAGGGGAGTGGTCTCGGGGCTGGAGCAATAGCACAGCAGGTAGGGCGTTTGCCTTGCACGCGGCCGACCCGGGTTCGATTCCCAGCATCCCATATGGTCCCCTGAGCACCGCCAGGAGTAACTCCTGAGTGCAGAGCCAGGAGTAGCCCCTGTGCATCGCCGGGTGTGTCCCAAAAAGCAAAACAAAAGGGGGGGAGTGGTCTCTCTCTTCCCCCACCAATTTCTTCTGCTTCCTGGGCAAGATTCCCAGGATCTTGTTCTTGTTTGGGGCAGGGAACTCCTGTCCTTTGCAACAAGATGCAGGAGATCAACCCCTTGCAGCGTGCCCCCCACCCCGCACCCCTTCCTCTTCTCTGCCAGTCTATCTTGTGTTTCTGCTGGTTCCCCTTCCTGTGTCTTCTTCCAGACTTCCAGGTTCCTTCAGAAACTGATGCTGCAACATCCGGAGCCAGAAGGCCCCGTCTGGAGAATTCACTGCTAATTCAGCAGTCTGCGTTTATTGCCACTTATGGCCAAAGTTTCTTTCCTCACACCCCTTCCCGCTGCTGGGCTACAATGCTCAAAATCCGAAGTTCTTTTCTACTCCAAGAACAAGTCAATGGCCTTCAAGCCACCGGAAGCCCCCTGGGGACCTTGGAAGGACCAGGTCAGTTCACGCACAGAAATGAAAAATGCGAAGTGGCGCCCTCTGCTGGTTGGAGAGGGCCCAGATTAGCAGGCTCAGAGTGAACAGCTCAGAATGACCCCAGCACCGAGTAATTTTTGGCATCAGCTTAGTAACTAGGAGGATGAAACCAACTGTGATCACCGCTATAATTTTTTTTTTTTTTGCCTTTTGGGTCGCCCGGCAATGCACAGGGATTCCTCTTGGCTCTGCACTCAGAAATCACTCCTGGCGGTGCTCGGGGGACCATATGGGATGCTGGGAATCGAACCCGGGTCGGCCGCGTGCAAGGCAAACGCCCTACCCGCTGTGCTATTGCGCCAGACCCCGTTATAATATTTTTAAAGTAAAGCAACAAGTATTGGTGGCATATAATTCATTGAAATGGATACTGCTGTTGAGACAGTAGTCTGATTTTGTAAGGAAACAATGGTGTTAATAAAAATGACTACTGGTGGGACTGGAGAGATAGCACAGCAGGTAGGGCGTTCGCCTTGCACGCGGCCGACCGGGGTTCGATTCCCAGCATCCCATATGGTCCCCTGGGCACCGCCGGGAGTAGTTCCTGAGTGCAGAGCCAGGAGGAACCCCTGTGCATCACCAGGTGTGACCCAAAAAGCAAAAAAGAATAAAATAAAATAACTACTGGGGTCAGAGAGAGAGCAGAGCAGGTAGGATGCTTGCCTTGTGTTATGCCCAGGTTCGATCCATGGCATCCTATGTGGTCCCTGAGCCCACCAGGAGTGATCCCTGAGCGCAGAGTCACGATTAAGCCCTGATCGCCAGGAGGTGACCTAAAATACAAAAACAAAACATACAACAAATGAACGAACAAAAATCAATTTTACTCTGCCATAGAGGCAGGCTGGGGGCCAGAGGGAAACTGGGGGCACTGGTGGAGGGAGAGGTGTTAGAATATTCTAGAACTAAAAATCAGAACAACTTTGTAACTTTGTGAGTTTTTTTTTCCTTTTTTAAAAATATCTACATTTAATTTTGCTTGCCTATGTCTATGTGTTTTTGGGGGGGTCGGTGGGGGTTTTTATGGTTTTTTTTTTTTTTGCTTTTTGGGTCACACCCAACAATGCTCCGGGATTACTCCTGGCTCATGCACTCAGGAATCATCCCTGGTGGTGCTCAGGATGCTGGGAATTGAACCAGGGTCGGCCATGTTGGCTGTGTGGAAGACAAACGCCCTACCCACTGTGCTATTGCTCCAGCCCCTATCTATGTATTTTTATTGATCTTATTTTTGCTCTGGGTTGTTTGTTGAGATGCTGTGATCTACAAAGTTGTTCATAATAGAGTTACAGGCATGCAGCATTACAACACCAATCCCACCACCAATGTCTCTTTCCCTCCATATAATACGATCACGATCACAACCATCCTGTTATTCGTCGATTGCCTCGAGCAGGCCCCAGTAACGTCTCCTTCGTCCTAGCCCTGAGATTTTTTTTTTTAAGTGCCATATGACTCTTTCAGAGTCAGGAGAATGAGACCCATCATTGTTACTGGTATTTGGCATGTTGGGTACGCCACGGGGAGTTTGCCAGACTCTGCCGTGTGGGCAGGTCACATTCGGTAGCCTGCCAGTTTGTCCATATAATACATTTATGGTCTATAACAAATTTATTTCATATTAATTTTTTCCAATAAAACATCAAGGAATGTCAAATAGAGTGACCAGAAAGTAAATCGATAAAACTCAAGAGAGAAGGAAAGAGGGTGGTGGGGGGAAACGGGGGACCCTGGTGGAGGGAGGGGTGTTGGAACACTGAATGACTGAAACCCGGCTGTGAACAGCTTTGTAATTCTGTATCTCACAGAGACTCAATCAAAAACAAAATAGCGCTCACTGTAGCACTGTCCTCATCATTTGCTCCAGCGGGCCCAGTCACATCTCCATGGTGAGACTTGTTACTGTGTTTGGCATATTGAATACATCACAGGGAGCTTGCCAAGCTTTGCTGTGTGGACGAGATACTCTCGGTAGATTGCCGGGCTTTCAGGGAGGGGCGGAGGAATCGAACCCGGCTGGGCCGCGTGCAAGGCAAACGCCCTACCCGCTGTGCTAACGCTCCAGCCAAAATAAATAAAATAAAATGACCAGTGAGAGCAGCTAGTTCCCCAGCACCCCGCACCCCCCTCTCCCCACCGTAGAAGCCAGGAACTGGCAGTGCCCACGCAAGGGAGCCTCCTCCCAGGGGACAGTCTCCTGATTCTCTCCTCACCGAGGCAATGACTCCACGGACTGAGTGCGGGCTCTGCACGAGGGACGCCCAGGTTCGGTCCCCAGCACCGCGTGATCCCCCGAGCACTGAGCCAGGAATAACCCCAGCGAACCCCCGGGGATGCACCCACCACCACCAAAAATAAATAAGGTTCAGCTGACACCTGAAACAGCTCCCAGTGATGAATGTTTGCGCCTCGGATGACTATGACAAAGGGCTTAAGCACTTCAAGCTTGTTTACTTTGGGGGTTTGTGGTCAGCGGAACAAAACAGAGCCACCAGCTCAGTCAGAGGGGCCCAGAGCGCCAGCGGGATGGGGAGGCCACGACTGAGTTCTTCCTCTGTCTTTCCCTCTGCACCACTGAGCAACCACATAAGGACCCAGCTCACAGAGCAGCAATGGGCCACGGAACGGGGTCTCTCAGGACCCAGGGCAACCTCCCTGCCCCCTCCCCACGGGGCGAGCAGACACCAGCAGGCTGGAGAGATGCTGCCCTGCATGCAGGGGGGAGGGCCCGGGTTCGATCCCCAGCACTGACCACATGGTCCCCTGAGCACAGAACTTGGGGTCGCCCCCACGCCCCCAGACCACATAGCAAATTAATCCTTTGAACAACGCCTTGATGGGTGATGGTGTTAGAGAATTTTAATGAATTTTAGTATTATCTTGGTATGATGGGCCATTTTCAAACACAAGGCTTTACCTTTTAGAAGCTGAGTAAGTGATCTCTGGGTCAGGAGACAGGAGCTCTGGGGAGGGTTTGGGAGGCCCGCTGGGGAGATGACCTATACTTCTCTTCTCTTGTAGATGTTTCCTCATGAAAAAAAAGGCTCCGAAATAGGTATATTCCTCTAACAAGCTGCAGTCTTAATAGAAGTTATTTAATTCGATCGTGACAACTTTGTAAAATAAGTTACTATTATCACCACCTTTGTTTTCAAGGCAAAGAAATGGTGTGTGTGTGTGTGTGTGTGTGTGTGTGTGTGTGTGTGTGTGTTCAGGGAGCTTAATTAATATATCAAAGCCTTCCCCTCGCCATCCCATATGGCCCCCCAGCACTACCTCCAGGAGTAATTCCTGAGTGCAGAGCCAGGAGTAACCACAGAGCATGCCCCACCCAGTCAAAGATCGTATCAAAGGTCCCATAGCCAGAAGAAAGATTCAAATTCACTTTTTGCCCCTTGCAGTGGGGGAAGGGCAGGAGCCTGACCTCTGTCATCCCCCGCCACACCCCCACGGGGTCACCATTTCCCTCACCCTCCACAGATGGAGGTTCCTCAAGGTGCAAGTCCTGAATGCTGGCCTGAAATGACAATAGCAGTTGACAGTCAGAGTCTGGGTTTTAGTCATTAAAAAAGAAAATCAGGCCATGATATAAGCGGGGAGGGCGTCTGCCTGTCACACACTCAAACCGAGTTCGATCCCCAGCCTCCCATATGGTCCCCCAAGCACCACAAGGAGTGATTCCTGAGTGCAGAGCCAGGAGTCAGCCCTGAGCATGGCCGGGTGTGACCCAAAAAGCAAGCACTGTAGCACTGTCCTCCCGTTGTTCATCGATTTGCTCGGGCAGGCCCAGTAACGTCTCCATCGTGAGACTAACAAGTTACTGTGTCTGGCATATCGAACACGTCACGGGGAGCTTGCCAGGCTCTGCCGTGCGGGTGAGATACTCTCGGTAGCTTGCCGGGCTCTTCGAGAGAGGTGGAGGAATCGAACCCGGCTCAGCCGGGCCAGCTGCGCAGAAGGCAAACGCCCTACCGCTGTGCTTTCTCTCCACTCGAAAAACAAATAAAAAGAAAATCTTAGTGTGCCCAGGAAAAGAGTGGAGCAGCTCAGGGACTTGCCTTGCGTGTGGCCGTTTCACCTCACCCTGTGCCTCACTCCTGAGCGTGGAGCCAGGGGCAGTCCCCGGACAATGCCAGCGTGGCCCAGAAACAAAAGAAAACAATTAAACGCCCAGAGTACATAACAGAGCACATACCCACAAGAAACGGGAGACAATAGCGTGTCTCAGCCATGCCGAGGAACACTGCACACTCGGTAGCCTTTCTTCACCACGCAAAGCCAAGGAACACTCGTTAACCTTCATCATGCAAAGCCGGTTCAGGACAGCACGGCCTCTCCCCCGAAGAATTAAAGAATTGCAGAGCTTCCGGGGGGATGGAGAAGCTGCAGGGTGTTTGCAGATAGGCCGAAAGATCCGTGGTCCTCAAGGGAGTATAAATTTAAACAGAAAAGGTAGAGCAGTGGCAGCATCTGGGACTGGGATCCCTGATCCACAGCTGGGCTGGCTGGTCAGCCCCAAGAGCAACCCGGAGTCGCTGCCCTAGCCGGATGGAAGGGAAGGTGGGCCACACCCCACTCCCACGGAACCCGGGGGATGACCGGAGAAGGTTCCAGACAGCAACCCCGAAGATCCATGGTTTCTAAAGAACGCATCCGCCATCTCCCCGAGAAATTAAAGGGACCCTTTCAGAAATAGAATCGGTCAAGCTCAGAAAAAAATGATCAATATTTGGGGGGAGGGGCTCCCTAAGTGGTACCCAGGAGGTCCAGTGGCCTCTCCTGTCATTCTGGCCAACTGGGGACGGTGGCTTCACACAACGTACCAAGGATGCAATGCGGCTCTAGCCCGGTGGAATCAGGGACCCCCCCCGCCGCCACCCCTGGAAATGCCAGGGGCCTCCCTGGGTTGCATTGCTGGTGGGGCTGAGAACCAGGAACTGAGCCCGGGTCGGGCCATGCTATGCATACACCCTAACCACTAGACTCTCTCCCAGCCCCTAAAGGGCCAGCTCTCAGGACAGGCGTCTGGAGAGGGCTGCTGGTGTCGTTTAAGGCCTCGCCTCCTTCCCCCTGGTGGACTGTTGTCCAGAGCCCAGGCCTTCACCTCTGGCCAGGCGTCGAGGCTGGAAGCTGCTTCCTCCCCTTCGACACTCCCTCTGGGAGGAAGTGGTTTTCCTGCGGCCAGAAAATGGCCCGGCTCCTTACTCTTGGCTAGGAAGCAAAGTCACGCGGAGTCCCAAGCATCTCTGAACACGCCAGAGATGAACACACCATCATAAAAGGGCAGATTTTTCCATCTCACTGGATTGCTGGCGAGAGAGGACACAGGCAGCTGACCAGTGCCCGCTGGGGATGCTAGACCATTCAAGATTCTGTGTGTTCACTTTTCTTTTTTTCAAATCTGAATTGCACTGAATTTCACCTGTCATATATTAATGTCTAGAATAAAGGGGGCAGGAGGGACCATCTGACCTGACCAGGAGGGGATGGAAGATACGAGAAACAGCAGGAAGGTTCTGGGAATGCCCGGGGTCTCGGCCAGCTTTAAGTCAAACCCTCAGAGCTGCTTTTTTGGGGGGGCCACACCCAGCAGTACTCAGGGCTTACTCCTGGCTCTGCACTCAGGGATCACTCCTGGCGGGGCCAGGGGGCCTACGGAGTGCCAGGGATCAAACCCAGGTCAGCCCCATGCAAGGCCAGAGCCATCCCCACGGTCCTAGCTCTCCAGCCCCTCGATGGCCGCGTTTATACTCTTCCTGTGCAGGCGTCATTGTGATGTCCGTTGGTTTGGTCCCGCCCTAGCCCATTTGGCGGGTGCCTCTCCCAGGGGCTACTGGGGAGACGCTTTTCTTTGGGTTCCCGCAGGTGAGGAGTCGGAACTGCACCCGGTTACCTGATGCCTCCAGCGCCACAGCTCGCAGGAGCTCCAGAGCCACTTCTGTGCCCAAGACCACAGCCCCGACCTTTTGGCGCCCTCTGCAGAGCTTCCAAACCCAAGCATCCCACTCATTAGCCGCTTCCACCCTCTAACTGGCTGTGCCCTGTGCAAGTCAGAGCTTGGGAAATGACCAATCGGGTCACCTATGACGTGGCCAGTGGAATCGCCTGTAATTGGATTTCATGTGCTGTGACCACTCAGAGGTGCCACTTTGCTGGGGCCTCCCTGTGCAGGTGGGAGCCTGAGGGCCATCCCGCGCTGCCCACACGTGCCCACGAGGGAAAGGAGGGGGAAACCTTTATGGACATACCTGTATGTGACTGTATCCTCATACATACACACATACGCTAGAATTTTCTCTGCGAGGTATCCCTAAAGGGAACAGTTACTGAGCTAAGGGAAAGGCATGAGCTGGGAGAACTGTTTCAGCAGAGAGACCATCCGCCCAGGAGCTGAGGGCACGTCTCCATCCTGGACTCGCAGACCGTGACACCTGCTGCCATTCCAGCCAGGGATCACTCTGACCCCAGGGACTAGCAGGAAGCCCACCTTGGTTCTTGGTTGCACGTGGCATGGTGATGAGGGGGAGGGGGCCTCCCTTGGGTACCGCCGCCCCCCCCCCTCAGTCCTGCCATCCAGCCTCATCTTCCGAGACGGGACATCTAAGTCCCAGACCTCCGTGTCCCGCTCACAGCGGGTTTGGTCAGCACCTTTAGGAGACCCGAGGCAGGAGGAGCCCCTGGGCACTGCCGGCGTGGTCCAGGAGACAAAAAGAGAAACAAAGGCAGGCGGACTTGGCTCCTCGCAGTGGGCCGAGATCCCCGCAGCGCCTCCTGAGCACCACTCTTAGGTTGGAGCACTGTCTCCCAAGCACCCCTCTCGGGCTGGAACGCCTCCTGCCAGGCCCAGCCGAGTCCCGGTGCGTCCTCCCTCGAGCCATCGAAGCTGCTGGCCGAGTGTCTTCACAGTGGTCCTGGGGTCAAGGCCACAGTGTCCCGCGGGGGCCGGCAGCCGAACAGCTGTCCCCCTCGCTCCCTGCCAGCCTCGGCCCTCGGCTATTTAAAGGACTGCAAGGTAAGCCCAGGCCTAAGGGATGACCGGAAGGTGAGAGCAGCTGGGCAGCCAGGGCTTTAAATAGATGACGACGCCTCCCACCAGCTCCTCCGGGTCAGGGGACTCCCCCGAACCGGGCTGTCGCCACTGGCTGCCCAGTGCCCCGGGGTCACCTTCAGGTCAAGGAGAAAGTGGTGGGTGCCTCGGCCCGTGGTCAGGATGCAGACGGCAGCTCCCACAGCGAAGGGAGCATGATCCCCTCTGCTGCAGTGCCAAGGCAGGGGTTGGCAGAAACGGGGTGGGGGGTCCACGGGGCAGGCGGGATGACAACTTCCACATGGGAAAACTCACCTCGGATGAACGTTTCTTCACCCCCGAGCGTCTTTCGGAGTCAGGGCCAGGCGGGCTCCTGGTGTGCGTGTTTGGGGGGGGGGTCAGCTGGGGCTGGGGGGAGGGGGGTAGTGCACCCAGATCCTTATGACCGAGGGGGCCCCACACGTCAGACTTTCACCTTGCATGTAGTTGCTCTGGCCGGTCTCTATTCCTGGGACCATGTAGAGTCCACTGAGCACTGCCAGGGCTCAGCACAGGCACTCTGCTCACACACACACACACCCCTCCCCAAATCAACACATACACACACACACACACACACACACACACACATAAAGGACTCCCTGTTGCTGGGTTCCAACGCCGCGTTCTGTGATCAGGGCTCGTCCTAGAGGTTTGCTGGGCTTTGGAAGTGGAACCAGCTCTCACGGAGGCTTCTACTCCTCCCTTCTCCCGCGTCATGCATTTCTTCGGCTGGGTTTCAGGGTTAAATAGGTGAAGGGTTATTTTTAGGTTTCGGGGGTTTGTTTGTTATTTTGTTGTTTGTTTTTGTTTTTCAGGCCATGCTCAGGGGTTACTCCTGGTGGGCTCTGGGGAACTTGTGGGATGCCAGGGATCGAACCGGCTGGCCACATGCAAGGCAAACACCCTCCCTCCCAGGTTGGTTGGTTGGTTGGTTGGTTTGAATTAATCCTCATCTGTTTTATTTCTTTTTTTTTTCTTTTTGGGTCACACCTGACGATGCACAGGGGTTACTCTGGTTCTGCACTCAGAAATCACCCCTGGCGGTGCTCAGGGGACCATATGGGATGCCGGGAATGGAACCCGGGTCGGCCACGTGCAAGGCAAACGCCCTCCCCGCTGTGCTGTTGCTCCAGCCCCTCACCTGTTTTATTTCAAGCATCCACTGGATTCTGAATGCTCCTTCCCTGTGGGGTTTGCTGGTTTGGGTGGGAGGAAGCTGGCAGAGGCAGCTGTGTGCCTGAGTGCCACTTTCCCCGTGCCTCAGCAGCTCGCCAGCTCTGCTGCCTTGGACCCTGGGCAAGCCCCCTCCTCATCCCTGTCCCACTGACACCCTCCTCCCAAGTTCTTATGTCTGACAGTGTTTCCACGCCCGTCGTATCCATCCTTTCCTGAAACATAATGTGCCCTGCTAAGAGGACAGTTCGTTCAATGGGGGAAATTCTGTTTGCTTTTGGCTCTGGAAGCCGGATCAGTGGTGCTCTGGGGCTGCTCCATGCACAGTGCTCAGGGTTGCTCCTGGCGACCTGGCCCATGTCGATCGCCCTTGCTGCCCCCAATGGGGGCCGCGTCCCTTAGTCCCTCGGCCCCTCTTCTCGATGCATCAATCAGTGACAGGCTCCCCACGGTGTCTCTCTCCTCCCCTCTCCTTGCTGCCTGGCTTGTGGTTTGAGGCCACGCCTGGCAGTGCTCAGGGGCTGCTCCTGGCCTGGTGCCGGGAAGTCACCCCCACCGGGGTTCAGGGATCCACACAGACTGGGGAATCAAACCTGCACTTCCCACAGGCAAAGCCCGCGCTCCAGGCCACTGAACCGTCAGACCCACGGATTTCATTTTGCACCATTACCTGGGCTCTCACTTGCTCCTTCTGCATCGTTTTTATCCAAACACCGTGATTAACCAAGCTGTTCGTGAGACAGTTGTCGTGGACATCCAATGTCCCAACACCCAGCCCATCACCAGTGTGTATTCCCCACCACCACTGTCCCCAGTTTTCCACCCCCTCCCCAGCCCTGCCCCCTTAGTCGACAGATTTACTCGAGACTGCTTGTTCCAACAACATGGTAAATGGAATGATCAGAAAATCGATGAATAAAAGTCAGATTGCGATGACTCGTCTGCGTCACAGTGTTAGTGACGTCCTTGGTGAGGGTTGACTGGCCTGCCTGGTGCAGGTGGGGCCTGCTGGGTGACTGTTTGCACCCCATGAGGCTGGTGGGCCTTTCCTCAACCTTCTCATCAAATGTGCTGTGCTCCCACTGGGCTTCCCGTGCTTTGAAATGTGGAGGAGGCATGGAGGTGGGCTGCCCATATGTTGGAGACGGGCATGGAGCTGCTGGGCTGGAGCTTCCTTAACTGAAATTTCCCTGTTGGCAATGAATTCTTGTTTCAGTCCCTCACTTTTGAACCTTCTTTTATAAAATACTAGTAAGAGAGAGAGAGAGAGAGAGAGAGAGAGAGAGAGAGAGAGAGAGGAAAAGTGCCTGCTGCAGAGGAAGACTGGGGGAGGGTGATGGTGTGATGGGGGGAGGAAATTCGGACACTGGTGCTGGGAAAAGTGCACTGGTGAAGGGACACATGTTGGAACATCGTATGACCCAAACCCAATCATGGACAACTTTGTAACTGTGCATCTCATGGGGATTTAATAAAATATATTTTTATATATTTAATAATATATATATAAAAGGTAAAGGCCCTCCCGTTGTTCGTCGATTTGCTCGAGCGGGCCCAGTAACGTCTCCATTGGAGACTTTGTTGTTACTGTGTTTGGCATATCGAATACGTCATGGGGAGCTTGCCAGGCTCTGCCGTGCGGGTGAGATACTCTCGGTAGCTTGCCGGGCTCTCCAAGAGGGGCGGAGGAATCGAACTCGGGTCGGCCATGTTGGCTGCGTGCAAGGCAAACGCCCTACCGCTGTGCTATCGCTCTAGCCTTTGCACTTTGCCAATAGTGCAGAATTTTGCTCTTATTTTTTCTTCACAGTTAAATTAATCCAGCCAAGTACATTCCTCAAGTACTTACTTAAAACCAAAGCTGCGCCATATCCATTGCCTTTGTTTTCTTTGATTTGGGGGCCACAGGTAGTGCTCAGGGCTTGCTCCTGGCTCTGTGCTCAGGGATCACTCCTAGTTAGCCAAGAGCCATACAGAGTGCTGGGACTCAAACCCGAGTTGGCCGAGTGCAAAGCAAACACCCTAGGTGCTGTGCTCTCACTCCAGCCCCACCTGCTGTCGTATGAGAAAATAAGCCCTGGCCGGAAAGATGAAGGTTCTTGGCTAGCAAGGCTGGTTAGACTCCTGGCATCACGCGTGGTCTCCTCGGCACTGCTGGGCCCTGAGCACTGAGCGTGGGGCCCAAGAGGCATAGAAGCAAGCAAGCCCACAGGGGCCTCTGGGATACTGGCCGGCCCCTCCCGCTGCTAAGTGTGCTCAGAGCATCACATCCATCCATGGAACGTGAGCAGAAGCACACGCACAGCGTCTCATCGGCCCTTCGGTGGAGGGCAGAACCTCTTTTGTTTGGTTTTGTGTTTAGGTTTTTCGTCACACCCGGCGGTGCTCATGGCTTACTCCTGGCTCTGTGCTCAGGGATCCCCCTTGGTGGGGTTTGGGGCTAGCTGCAGGCTTGCTCCCTGCTGTAGGTCACCCCAGTCCCTGTGATGAAAGGTACCCTTAATCCCTTCATCCTTCTCCCATCCAGAAGCCTGGAAACTGGACGGTGGTAACAAGCTCACGGGGCCAATCAGCTGAGCTGTGTGGGGGCGGCGGGTCTAGTGGCAGTTGGCAAGAGCCAACACACCATGTCGCGTGAGAAATGAACCCAACGGCTGGGTGGTAACGCTCACCGTTCCTTCCACCTCGGTCTGGACAGCAGCTGAGTCTGCGTCCGGATGGACCATCCTGCAATTTCAACACGCAAGACGTCGAGGACTCTTGCTTGCGTCACTACGAGCCAATTTGTTTCACTCCCTGCTAGAGAGGGGTCAAGTCAAGGAAGAATGAAATGTTCAAAGAATGACATGCAAGTCCATGCAGAGAATAAGGAATTGGCTAAAGTTGATGGGTGATGCCATCGTGAAATTCCTCAAATTGCTCAAATTTACTCGGGAATTGTTTTGCTTTGGGGTCACACCCCGCGATGCTCAGGGGTTACTCCTGGCTCTGCACTCAGGGACCACTCCCCGCAGTGCTCAGGGGACCATACGGGATGCCAGGGATTGAACCTGGGTCAGTGGCATGCAACGCAAACACCCTCCCCACTGTACTATTGCTCCAGACCCTACTCAAACTTTATACTCAGAGCCCAGAGAACAAAACTAACTCCAAAGACCATGCATGGCCCTGTCCATTCTTCCGTTAGGGTGGGCGTACCTGTATGTTGAGCTCAACTCCTTTTTTCAACTACCATGAGCCTGGCAGTGCTGGGCTGGGGGTGGGGGGATGGTGGCGAGCCAGTCGCCCCAGAGGCAAGCCCAGGACCAGCCAGGCACACGTGGCTCCAGCCACATCCTGGCCTACAAACTGGGTCCTTTTTTTTTTTTTTCTATTAACGGGGACAAAAGCTAAAAGAAAGCATTCCAATTATTCAGGGTGATTTCCTGTGGCTGAATGCCCTGTAGTGGATGTAAACAGAATGCTCTATATTTAACAACCTTTTGAGCCTGGGATTTAAAGCAGGCAGAGAATAGTTTGTTCTGAAGAGATAATAAAAGTGTTCGGAGGTCTCAGATACAAACTGAGATTATCCCAGTCACTAGCAGTTACAGAACGTAGATTTCTACTCCTTGCCAAGCTCTGCTCAGTCGAAGAACTAATGGAGAAAGTTGGTTTTCAGCATTTCCCTTAGAATTATAGAAACAGAGAAGCAGTCAGGAAGAAGAAACAATCTTGAAACAAAGAGATCTAGAAACTTTACCTATTAATGACTGTAATTTTTATTTTTACTGTGGTTCTCACTGATTAGACTATAAGGGCAGAAGCAGTACTATCAGGAGAGAAAAAGATATCTTCCTGGTCTTTCTAATCCTCTTCGGATTCTGTAAATTGGGTAAATTGGGTGAGAGTAGTAAATTAGCGAACAGAAGCTCTAGAGGCCAAGAATACGGCTCAATTGGTAGAGCACATGTCTGGCTTATGCAAGATCCTGAATTTGAAAGGCCAGAGCCATGGTACAGCGGGGAGGGCATTTGCCTTGCATGTGGTGAACCCGGGTTCAGTCCGCATCCCATGATTCCCCAAGCACCGCCAGGAGTAATTCCTGAGTGCAGAGCCAGGAGGAACTCCTGAGCATTGCTGGGTGTCACCCAAAAACAACAAACAAACAAAAAAAGATCCTGAATTTTATCTCTGCCATCACAGTGGTCCCAAGCACTGTGGGATAGGGAGGGAGGAAGAAAGGGAGGGAGGGGAGAGGGAGGGAGGGAGAGAGGGAGGAAGGTAGGAAGAGGGAGGGAGGGAGGGACGGAGGGAGCGAAGGAAGGAAGGAAGGAAGGAAGGAAGGAAGGAAGGAAGGAAGGAAGGAAGGAAGGAAGGAAGGGAAGAGAGGGAGGGAGGGTGGGCAGAGGAGGGAAGGAGGGAGGGAGGGTGGGCAGAGGAGGGAGGGAGGGAGAGAGGAAGGAAGGAAGGAAGGAAGGAAGGAAGGAAGGAAGGAAGGAAGGAAGGAAGGAAGGGAGGGAGGGAGGGAGGGAAATCTGGTGCCCAGAGGGTCGTCCAGCAGCTGGGGCGCTCGCCTTGCACGCTGCCAGCCCCACCAGGAGAGATCGCTGACCCCAGAGCCAGGAGTGAACCCAGCTGGGTCAGGCCAAAAATAAAAGAGAGACAAAGAAAGAAAGAAAATCTGAGAACGTTGGAACTCCAGCAACCGCGAGGAGCACCGGCCCTGACATCGCGGCGAGGGTTCCTGCCCACAAAGCCGCGGCGGCCCAGCCGGGTCTGCAGTCGCACACAGTCCCCGAGGGTCTTGGGCGCGAGTCCCGGGCACCGCGCTGCGCGCCAACAGCGACACCAACTCCCTTGGGCTCTGGGACCTGCGGGTGACCTCCGTTTCCTTAGCCGAGCCAAGATCTGAATCCCCGGGTGGTCCCCACACACAGTACAGGGGGCCCACGCCCCTTCCTGCACGCCTGCAGCTCTCCTCCCCGCCTGTCCCCTTGCCTCCCACCCCAGCACTGATCCCGGGTGGGGGGCTCGCCTGCCGGATCCTCATGATCCTCATACCCCCTCCAGGCCCTCTCTGGAGCTGGGGGCCCTGGGGTGGTGAACTGAGGTGCTGCGAGGTCCGGAGGCCTGGAAGGAGGATGCCCCTCCAGGAGGAGACCCCAGAGCTCACCCTCTCCATCTGCATCCACACCGGGGGTGAGGGGCCAGCCGGAGTGGCCGTTGCAGGCCAGAGAGGGAGGCCCCGGCCAGCGGCACCTTCATGGGCCCTGTTGCGAGAAGATCCTTTTCTGCTGTCTGTGCGGGGATTTCCCACCTGTGTGCAGGTGTGAACAGACTGAAAACAGGTCTCCTGGAGGACCAAAGGGATAGGACAGCGGCAGGGCATTTGCCTTGCACAGGGCCGACCTGGGGTCCATCCCCAGCACCCCAGATGCTCCCCTAAGCCCAGCCAGGAGTGATCCCTGAGCTTAGAGCCAGGAGTAAGCCCTGAGCATTTCCAGATATGCCTCCCAGCCAGTAGACTAATTAATTAATTAATTAATTAAGAAGAATCAAGAAAGAATAAGAAAGCTGATCTCCTACCACTACAGGACCCTCAGATTCCGAAGGCCCAGCTGTGAGGAAGGAGGTGGGAAAGGCCCCATCTGTGGGTTCTGCTCGGGCAGCCCATGCTGACTGGATCTCGTCTTTCCACTAGACAGGCCGGTTCCAGTTGAGGGAGATTTTTCCCAAAGACGTCACTGCCGGGGCTGGAGCAATAGCACAGCGGGTAGGGCATTTGCCTTGCACGCGGCCGACCCAGGTTCGATTCCCAGCATCCCATATGGTCCCCCGAGTACCGCCAGCCCCCAGGAGTAATTCCTGAGTGCATGAACCAGGAGTAACCCCTGTGCATAGCTGGGTGTGACCCAAAAAGAAAAAAAAAATCTGGAGCAATGGTACAGAGGGTAAGGCGTTTGCCTTGTACTCTACCAAAAGGGGTTCATCCCATATGGTCCCCCAAGCACTGCCAGGGGTGATTCCTGAGTGCAGACCCTGGAGTAACCCCGGGGCATTTCCGGGGGTGGCCCAAGGAAGGAAAAGAATAAAATTAAATTAAATTAAAA
Organism: Sorex fumeus; assembly: GCF_029834395.1. NCBI lineage: Eukaryota > Metazoa > Chordata > Mammalia > Eulipotyphla > Soricidae > Sorex > Sorex fumeus. The sequence continues at coordinate 866,527 of NW_026606110.1, forward strand.
AAAAAAAGAAATCAGGCCAGAACACAGAGCTCGCTGGGGCCCAAGGCCAAGGATGCTGTGGGGCGCCGTGGAGATTTCGTCTTCGCATTTAGAGTCTTTGACGCATTCCCAACAGTGGTGCTCAGGGCTGACTCCTGGCTCTGTGTTCAGGGATCACTCCTGGCACGGCTCAGGGGAGCACATGTGGTGCTCGGGATAGAACCCTGGTCGGCCGTGTGCAAGGCCAGCACCCTCCCTGTTGGCCTACGGCTCCTGCCCACGCGCTGCTCTTGCCGCATTCGCCTTTCTCCTGGTTTACGTTTTCGTCAAGGAGTCCATGACTAGGCAGGGGTCGGGATGGCTCACGGGATGGGGTGCAGGCTTTGTGCGCCCAGGACCTTCGGGTCCTGAGTGATGCTAAGGGGGAACTTTGGAGCACAGAGCCAGGAGGAGCCCTTGAGCACTGCCAGGTGTTAGCATGCGCCCCACTCCGCCGCCACCACCACCAAATAACCATCACTATCAAACAACTCCATTATTTCTAAGAACATAACTAAAGGCGCAATAGCACGGCGGGTAAGGCATTTGCCTTGCACACGGCCTACATGGCTGACCCGGGTTCGATTCCTCCGCCCCTCTCGGAGAGCCCGGCAAGCTACCAAGAGTATCTCGCCGACATGGCAAACCCTGGCAAGCTCCTCATGACGTATTCAGTATGCCCAAAACAGTAACAACAAGTCTCACAATTTGTTCTGAGACGTTACTGGTGCCCGCTCGAGCGAATCGATGAACAGCGGGAGGACAGTGCGGGGCTAACCAAAGGCAGCTTGTGAAAACCTCCCAGGTGCTTCCTCCCACGGCTAGGTAGGAAGAGACAGTCAGAACCAGAGAACGAAGGGGGTTATCTCGCTCTTACTGCCAAGTTCACAAAGGGAACTTAGCAGCTTCTTAGGAACGAAACTCGGAGGCGCTGCCAGCTGTGAGAACTTTGCATCTTCGCTCTGTGCCCACAAACAAATTTCATTCAACACAGAGAGGAACAGGAAGCTGACATTTGCTTAGGTCAAAACTAGACACGATGACTGGGGTTGGGTTGGGTTTGGTTTCTGGGCCACCCCAGCGTTGCACGGGGGGTTTTCCTGGCTCTTCACCCAGGAATCACTCCTGATGGTGCTGGCGTGGGGGAGGAAGGTAGACACGGGATGCCAGGGTTCAAAGCCAGGTTGACCATATACAAGGCATGCTGTACGAGCCTTCCGGGCTCTAGACACAATCACTGTTGTAAAGTAACGTAGGGATTCTGGAGCAACAGCACAGCATAGCACTTGCCTTGCATGCGGCTGACCAGGGTTCAATCCCCGGCATCCCATATGATCCCCTGAGCACCACAAGGAGTAATTCCTGAGTGCAGCAGAGTCGGGAGTAACCCCTGAGCACCACCGGGTGTGGACCAAAAACAAAACAAAACAAAACAAAAACAATGGCCCAATATATTTGAAAAAAGATGTTATCTCTCAAAACTTTTATTTTTAAATAAAGGTGCTAACATTTGTTCTAAAGCACTTTGAAGCCCTCATCTGGACTCACAGACATTCTGGTTCAACCGATGAAGGGTCCAGCCTGGCAAAGGACACGTCTTCCTGCAGTGACCGTGCTTCATGCTTGCAACCCACTTGCTCTGCGTTCAAAAAAAATTCAGGAGCCAGAGCGATCAGACAACTGGCAGGGCGCTTGCCATGCACACGGCCAACCCGGGTTTCATCCCCCCATTCCCAAGGGCCCCTCAGCCCACACGGAGTGATCCCTGAGCCCAGAGCCAGAAATAAGCCCTGTGCATGGCTGGGTGTGGCCCCAAAACAAAACAAAACAAATTCCAAGGCTCACTGGGCTCAAGTGAGTCCGAGTGGTCAGCGTTAGGATGGTGATATTCTAAATATGTAGTGAGGCCTGGTGCGGTATCAGCTCAGAGGCCGACGCTCGTGTTCCAGACTGTGGGGTCATTCTCGTCAGTGAGTGAGTCTCCGGCGTTGCTAACTCACATTGAGACTTGGCTCTTTCTCCACAAGCCACCTGTTTCTTTCCTTTTTCTTCAGCATTTTTGCTGGCACTGGCTTGCAAATGAGGTGAGATTTTCGGTTTTTTTTTCCTCTTCTAGCAGAGGTTCCTTTTCACATCCTAACAGAGTTCCCCTCCTAGCGACCACAGGCTCACAGCACACAAATGCTTCTTCATAGGACAGTGGATAAGGTCCTTGCCTCATACACAGCTGATTCGGGTTCGATCCCCGACATCCCATGGTCCCCCGAGCCCCATCGAGTTATCCCTGAGCACAGAGCCAGGAGTTAAGTCTTGAGTACCGAGGATGTAACCCAAGAGCAAAAACAGAAAAAGAAAGAATGCTTCTTTAAATGTAACTAGGGCTCAGGCACACAGTGCCTGGCTGGAATGCAAGAAACCAGACTTTCATCCCTCAAAAGAAAAAAATCAACCAGAAGCTAAGAAAATGGGACTGGCATATCTTAGGATCCAGGGACGGCATGGCTCAGCTAGGTGGGCACAGGCACTCGGGTGTGAATCCAGGCTACCCACAACACAATTCTCCTTTGGGAAGAAAGTGTGTTAGAAGTAAGCTGCCTCCCAAATTCAAAGGATGAGTACCAATTGACTCTGATTCACAGGATAATTTGAGGGAAGGGGCTGGGGCCCCTCCAACAGCGGGCAGGGGCAGTGCTGGGAGCTGAGTTGGGTCAGCCCAGTCCTCTGCGTACTCATTCCTCTCTGGGTTCTCTTTGTGGTCCTGAAACAGGAAATCTCTTTGATGTACTCTGACTCAAAAGAGCATGTAAGTAACTACCAACCGAAACCCTCATCCTGCATGCGACAGCTGAAATTACTGTGCAGACTTAGGAACTGTCTTCCCAGATGTCTCACTGTGCACATATACTTGCGTGCACACTCTAAAATGCGGAGTGGTGTTAACCTTAGCTATGGCTTTGCCCCCTCCCGAGATGATCAATGCCACAACGGTCCCCTACACTCCCACCCCTGTGCCAGTCACAATCCTCTTTCCACACCCTCTTGCACTGCTCCCAGGTTCACTTGGCAGTGCTCAGGAGTGATGCCCACTGGTGCTTGGATGGCTGTATGTGGTGTCAGGGATTCAGAGAGAAGTGGATAAAAAGGCAGATGTGGGGCCGGAGCGATAGCACAGCGGGTAGGGCATTTGCCTTGCATGCAACCAACCTGGGTTCGATTCCCAGCATCCCATATGGCCCCCCGAGCACCACCAGGGGTAATTCCTGAGTACATGAGCCAAGAGTAACCCTGTGCATCACCTGGTGTGACCCCAATTTTTTTTAAAAAGGCAGGTGTACTACCCTCCAGCCTCCACTCCAAGTTTTTGGGGTGCGGTATCTTCTAAGCAGTTCTCAGGGATCCCAGAGGTTTCTGCAGCTGACCTCTGGCCAGGACAATTGCTGGGAAGGTCCAGAAGCCATGACCACAGTGCTCTGAGGTATCCAAGACCAAACCCTGCAGCACTGGAGGTGGAGGGGCCCACATGGTACAGGGTTCAAACTTGGGTCCTGCCGAAGCCATCATACAGTGGGGAGGGCGTTTGCCTTGCACGCGGCTGACCCGAGTTCAATCCCCGGCATCCCATATGGTCCCCCAAGCACCACCAGGAGTAATTCCTGAGTGCAGAGCCAGGAGTAACCCCTGAGCATCACTGGGTGTGACCCCCCCAAAAAAAATGGGTTCCAGCACAAACCAACCTCAACTGAACTCCCCCACCCCCAAAGTACCCACTCGATGCTTCTTGTTAGAAGGGACAAAATGATGACTGTGCAATTTCACCTTCCTGCTGGTCCAATGAGTTCTTGGAGAACCCTAGTGATGAACTCTGCAGAACCAAAACACACTCCATACAGCCCAGCTGCCTTCAGAAAGTGACAAGCCAGTGGCCTTTCATCAAGAGTACCAGCTTCCTGGCGGTCACTGCCTCACCTGCTCTTCCAACCCCAGCAATAAAATCCCGCTCTGGTGCTCCCAGGCCTGGCCTCAAACCCTCTCTGGGCTCCCAGTTGGAACTGTGCTGCCTGACGCGTCCCCAGGCTGCCCTCAAGCCGAGTCAGGGCTGGGGCCCCCAGGCGGCCCAGCTCACTGCCATGCTATTAGATGCCCTGATTACAAGGGCCAAGGCCGTGCCGCGGGCTGGGGCTCCAGCAATCGCAGGGCCGGATTCCATCTTCAGGGACTAATTACGGACCATCGCGAAGACTTAGACATGGGCACGCTCAGGACAGAGTTGAATTTAAGGGCAAAGAAGAAAAAACAAACAAACAAAGAAAAAAACCCTGCCAATAATCAAATGATCCAGTGTTAAAATGTTCAATAAAGGGGCTGGAGTGATAGCACAGTGGGTAGGGCGTTTGCCTTGCACGCAGTTGACCTGGGTTCGATTCCCAGCATCCCATATAGTCCCCCGAACGCCGCCAGGAGTAATTCCTGTGTGCATGAGCCAGGAGTAACCCCTGTGCAAAGCCGGGTGTGACCCAAAAAGCAAAAAAAAAAAAAAAAAATTAAATAAAAAAAATAAAATGTTCAATAAAGTCCAACGAAGCCAAGGAACAGAATTCATATTTATTGTGAAAACCTCCACAAAACAGCCTCTGTTAATGAGCATCACAGGGAGACACAGCAGGGCTGGGGGTAAGGCTCAGAGCCCCAGGTCCTGACCCAGACCCACACAGTCCACCCCCAGCACCACCTGGGTCCCAACAGGTGGATAAAGGCAACTTCACAGAAAAACTACTTCCAATTTGCTTTGGGAGGTGCCGGGAACTGAACCCCGGGACTCACGCCTGTGAGACAAACTCTCTACCACTGAGCCACATCCCTGAAGGGTCAAACTTGTCTGTTTTTTTTTTTTTGTCTTTTTTGGCAGGCTGGTGGGGGGCAAGGTGGTGGTTGTTTTTTGAATTGTATCACCATGAGATAGTCACAGAGCGTTCTCGATTGGGTTTCAGCATACAATGTTCCAGCATCTTTCTCTTCAGCATATCAATTTCCCACCACCAATGCCCCCAGTTTCCCACCCATCTCCCACCACCCCCACTCCCAGCCTTCCCTCTATGGCAGATATTTTCCTTCTCTCTGAAACTTGTTTTTTGGGCTTTTGGGCCACACCCGGCAGTGCTTGAGGGTTACTCCTGGCTCTGCACTCAGGAGTCACTCCTGGCAGTGCTCGGGACCTATACAGGATGCTGGGGACTGAACCTGGGTCTGCTGCATGCACAGAAGTGCCTTACCCACTATACTGTCACGCCAGGCCCTGAAGCTTGTTTTTTAAAGCACAGATTAGTCAAACTGTTCTGAAATCCCCCCCCACCCCTCCATCCTGCTGTGAAGGAGCGTCTTAGCTCTGTAAGAACTTGAGTCAGGCAGGTCCACTGTGATTTCTTGCCGTTTGAGCAGGAGCTAGACTCGAGGGCTGGTACACGGGGGGCTGGTACTCAAAGCCAGAAGGAAGCAGCCCTGAGCACCAGCTAATAAGGTCAAGAAAACAAACAAACAAACATACATATATATATTTGGTTTGAACTGTTTTTGTTGCTTTGGGGTGGGGGGCCCACACCCAGCAGTGGTCAGGTATTACTCCTGGCAGTGCTCGGGGGAACCATATGGGATGGCAGGGATTAAATCCTGGTTGGCGGGGCTGGAGCAATAGCACAGCGGGTAGGGCGTTTGCCTTGCACACAGCCAACATGGCCAACCTGGGTTCGATTTCCAGCATCCCATATGGTCCCCCGAGCACCACCAGGAGTGATTCCTGAGTGCATGAGCCAGGAGTAACCCCTGAGCATCGCCGGGTGTGACCCAAAACACAAAAATAAATAAATAAATAAAAATCAATCAATCAATCCTGGTTGGCCATGTACAAGGCAAGCGCCCTTCCTGGTTTACTATTATTTTAGCTCAATTTGAACTTTTTTGCTAACATAAACTACAATACTTAAAAAGTACATCATCCAGTAAGTTTTGATATACTCAGATGCTTCTAAATCACAATGTAGAAATGAACATACCCATCACTCTCAAATTCTACTGGGGCCCCTTTGTAATTCCACCTCTCCTAACCCTCCCCGACCAACCGCCAATGGCTGTTGGCTGATTGGCTTTCACAACACTAATTTGTACCCTTTGACTTTGCAGGAACAGAACCAGATCATCCAGTTGGTGCACCGTGATGGCAGCAAGCATTCCTTACTCTCCCGGGCTCCTTCTGTGAGGCATTGATCTGAACTTTGTCATGTTCAAGAACTGGGGGGGCTGGAGCGATCGCTGACTGGTAGGGCGTCTGCCTTGCACACAGCCAACCTGAGTTCAATTCCCAGCATCCCATAGGGTCGCCCTCGCACCACCAGGAGTAATTCCCCAGTGGATGAGCCAGGAGAAACCCTTGTGCATCACTGGAAGGGGACCCAAAAAGAAAAAAAAAAAAAGAATTGGGATGCTGAGGGCCAGGGAAATGGCTGAGAGGGCTGAAGCGCGGGTTTTTCATGCAGGAGGCCCAGGCTCCACCCCAGCACTGCACAGTCCCCTGAGCACCAAGGGAGGAGGACTTTCCAAATGAAAAAAAACAAAAACAAAAACAAAAACAAAAAGCTTCCATTGCAAGTCTAGCTGAGCTATACCCTTTTAGACTGTGGCGCTTTATTTTATTTTTGCGTTTTTTTGAGTCACACCCAGTGATGCTCTGGGTTACTCTGAGCGGTGCTCTAGGGGGACATGCGGAATGTCAAGGATCCAAGCTGGGTCAGCTGCCTGCAAGGCAAACACCCCATCCGCCGGAGTCCACACTGGCCTCAACATCTATCCATGCTACCTTTAAAATCTTCCTAGCTTTTTCCACTTGCAAGCTGAAATTCTATCTCAGAATCTTTTACATGACCCCAGGTATATAAAATTGATCTACAATATAAAATATCTATCGATCTGTTTTTAAGCTTTTCTTTCTTCTTTATGTCTTTTAATGAAGCACTGTGAGGTAGTTACAGACTCACAAATGTTCATGACTAGGGCTCAGTCACACATGATCGAGTGCCCCTTCCTCGCCCCAAGGTTCCCATGATCTCTCCAGCCCCTCTGTGGCGGGCATGTTCCCTTTTACTCTCTCCTTTTGGGTGTTATGGTTTGCAATCACCCGTTGACTTACTGATGGAAGGACAGGAATGAGCTTGCCTGGCACACGGTTGATTCCCAGCTTCATCCCCAGTTTCGCCCCATACCGACCACCCACCCACTCTCCCCACCCGCCAGCACTGCCTGGAGTAAGCCCTAGCACAGATGGGGTTCTCCCCACCAAAAAAATGGTTGATACTCCCATTTTGCCACTGATCTTCTCAACCCCTACATTGTTACCCCCACTTGGGGTCAGTCACAACCCACAGCTGAAGAAGCTAGATTATGAAGCAGTTTTTTTAAAAAAAAAAAGATTTTCATCTAGGGCCAGCAGGTGGGGCGTTTGCCTTGCCGGGACTCGTCCCAAGCGCCGGCCTCCCAGCTCGGGGGTCAGCTGCCCTCCCCTCCGGCGGGGCCTCCCCGCGCTGGTCCTTCCGGTGCGAGACCAAAGCGGCCCGGGACTCCGCGTCTCGCACCGCGCCCGACCCACTTCGCAGCGCACCAACCGCTCCAGCCTCCGGCCGCGCCCACGTGGCCCTAGCCCCGCCCCGGCCCCGCCCCGATCGTGCCCACGTGACTCTAGCCCCGCCCCCTCCCTCCTACCCGGCGCCTCGTCCCACCACCGGCCCCGCCCGCCCGCCTACCCGGCGCCCCGCCCTCCGCCTCGCCCGCGTGACCCGCGTCCCACCGCCGATCGCGCCCCGCGAGACCCCCGCCTGCTCCTCACCCCCGCCCCGATCGTGCCCACGTGACTCTAGCCCCGCCCCCGGCCGCGCCCGCGTGACCCGCGCCCCGCCCCGACAGCGCCCGCGTGATCCCCGCCTGCTCCTCATCCCGCCCCGATCGTGCCCACGTGACTCTAGCCCCGCCCCGCCGCCCGCCCGCCCGCCTGCCCGGCGCCCCGCCCCCGGCCGCGCCCGCGTGACTAGCCCCGCCCCCGACAGTGCCTGCATGACCCGCGCCCCGCCCGGATCGCGCCCACGTGACTCTAGCCCCGCCCCGCCCCCGCCCGCCCGCCTGCCCGGCGCCCCGCCCCCGGCCGCGCCCGCGTGACTAGCCCCGCCCCGACAGTGCCCGCATGACCCCGCGCCCCGCCCCGATGGCGCCCACGTGACTCTAGCCCCGCCCCGCCCCCGCCCGCCCGCCCACCCCGGCGCCCCGCCCCGCCCGGCCGCCCGGCCCACGTGACCCGCAGCCCCGCCCCCCGCCCGCGCGCGCGCGCGGCGTGGGAGCGCGGCCCGAGCCGCCATTGTTCCGCCGCGGGAGGACGGCCGGCGGGCCCCGGCGCTGGCGCCCCGACGCCGCTTAGCGGCCGCCGCCGGAGAGAGCGCGCCCCGCCGCCCCCCCCGCCCCCGGCCGCGGCCGCGCGATGCGCCGGGCCTGAGGCGGCGGCGGCGGCGAGCGGCGCGCGCGCGCGAAGATGGCGGCGCCGGGCTGGCCGGAGCGGCTGGCCCAGCAGGCCGAGGCGGGCTCGGCGCGGCTGCGGGAGCTGCTGGCGCGCGGCCTGGGCTTCCTGCGCGCCGAGCTGGGCCTCGACCTGGGGCTGGAGCCGCGGCGCTACCCGGCCTGGGTGCCGGCGCTGGCGGCGGGCGCGCTCGGGCTGCTGCTGCTCGCGCTGCTGGGCTACGGCTGGGGCCGCGGCGTGCGCGGGCGCCCGCAGGAAGCGCCGCGGCCCCCCGCGCCGCCGGGCCGAGGACGCGGCCGCCCCCGCCCCCGCCGCCGCCGCCCCCGCCGCGCCCCCCGCCGACCCGGCGCTGCTGCGGACGCTGCGCGCCGACGAGCACCGGCGCAAGGGCCGCAGGAAGCCGCCCGACAGGCCCAAGGTGCGCGGGGGGCCCGGGGAGGGGGGAGCCTGTGCGGGCGCGGGGGAGGGTCGCGGGGAGGCCCCCGAGCGGTCAGGCCGGGCCCCCCCCGGCCCTAGCTCGGATCGGGGAGGAACGCGGGGGGCGGGGGCAGCGGACGCGGATCCCGGCCCCCGGCCCTCGCGCTCCGCGTCCCTCCGCGTCCCTCGCTGGGGCTTCTCGCGTTTCGGGCGGGCCCGAGCCGGGGACAGGTGCGCGCCGGGCCCGGCCGAGGTGCATGCGTGGTGCGCCCGGGATGACTCATCCGAAGGAGGCTTCAGACTTGGGGCCCAGCCCTGCTCCTGCTCCTGCTCCTGCTCCTCCTCCTCCGTCTTTCGAATCGGGGGAGAAGGGGGGTGAGGAAGTGTCGGGATCCTTTGGGGTGGCGGAGGGCGAGAAGGGCCCAAGCGTTGGCACGTTGATCGGCCGAGAGATCGTCTTTGCCCTCCGCCCAAGGGAGGATGCGCGCCCTGGAGAAGTTCCTCCGCGTTTCTGAAATTGCACCTTTCGGGGTCTTTTCCGGCCGCAGCCTGCAGTCAGGGCGTTTTAGAGCTCACGGCGCGCACGTGCCGGACCGTTTCCTTTAGCGCGTGTGGGACCCGCTCGGTGGGTTGCAGAAACCGCCCCGTGAGGCTTCCGGTGGGAGCTGCCCTTACTCTGCACCTGCCTTGCGCTGGGCGCTTGCAGCCAGGCAGCGGCGAGGACCATCACGGGGCAGGCAGTGTCTCCGTTTGGGGAAGTGCCGTCTCTTCCCCGGGGCTGTGCGCGGCTCCCCTGGGCTCCTGCCAGCACCTGAGGGTTGCTCTTTTGGGGGGAAAGATGGGCTCGAGACACCTCGTAGCACAGTCTGGCTTAGGGGACAGACAGTGGGAGAGGCCGGAGAAGCCACCCAAGGGCCCAAGGAGGAAACCTTGACTGCCCGTCTTCCTGCTGAGAGCGGCGCGTGCAAGCCTGGAGGGAGGCATTTGGCCTGGTTTGCAGATCGAAGATCTTGGGTTTGTGCCTTGCCGCTTGAATTATCTCCCAGGCCCAAGGTGGAGGTCTTGGATAGACGTGGGCGCTGCAGGAGTCCTTAAAGGCAGTTTTTTTTCCATTCCATGCTGTACCGAGGCTTGGACCGAAACGAATAGCATTTTGTAGATTCTCCAGCTCGACATTTTCTCTGGACCTGGGTCCAGGGCCCTTTTTGATGTTGGCTCCCTGAGTAAATCTTTTGCCTGTTCCTCTGAAAATTACCAACCAAATGAGGACCAGGGATCTATAATGAAAGATTTTTAAGGCGTTAGCTTCTGTTATACCGTTCTCGTGTATAAAAAATAAAATTCAGCGGTTTAGAATATGCTTATTTTGATTCCTGTGGATTCCGTGATGAAAGCCACTGCGGTTTCTTTCAAAGGACATTTTGTGTTTGCTTGGACTTTCGGTGCTTTTCATGACTTTTCCTTAAAATTCCAGATTTGCAGCTTCAGTATTCAAGATTGGCTTCTGATGCTGTTTTTATTTGTTGGGATAGCTTGGTGTTCGGCCTTTCGTATTATTTACTTGTATTCAGGGGCTGGAGCGATAGCACAGTGGTAGGGTGTTCGGCCGCACGGGCAACCCCGGGTTCAATTCCTCCGGGTTCAATTCCTCCGCCTCTCGCCCGCAGGGCAAAGCTTGGCAAGCTACCCCTGAGCTATTCCATGTGCCAAACACAGGAACGAGTCTCACAGCGGAGACGTTCCTGAGCCCGCTGGAGCAAATCCATGAACAAAGGGAGAACGTGCCATAGTGCTCCGTTTGTATTCGGGTCTCCTGCCTGGCGGTGCTCGGGGCTGCTGGAGGCTTGCTCTTCCTGGGATGTTCCTGGTGCTGCTCGGGCCAGAGACCCAACCCGCGCAGCTAGCTCCCTGGCCCCCGGATAAAATACATTCAGAAATTGGTCCAGTCTGTCTCCTCTGGTGATGTCTTGCCATCAGTTTTTTTTTAGGTTAGGAATCGCATGTTCATTCCTCCCCTTATCCAATTAGGGTGATCAAGGCATGTTTTTCATCTGCCTTGGTTCTTGGCCTGTGGTGGGGGGAGGGAGAAAAGAAAAAGCGGGGGCAGGAAGTTGGGCGGGCAGTTCATTTTCGGGAATCCTTTTCTGGTGTGTTCCTGGTGGGTTTTCTTTGGGGTCTTGTTGTGTTCGGAAGTCACGCCCAGCAGTGCTCAGGACTTCCTCCTGCTTGTGGGCTCTGGGACACCAAACGCGATGCGGAGGATCAAACCCTGGTCTGCCGTGCGCAGGGCAAGCACGCCCTCCTCCTGTGCGATTGCTCCGTGTGTGGGGCTTTCACGGAGCTTGCTGTGGTGCGGTTGGCCGTACCTGGATGCTCCACGGATCAGAGAACAAGGGTGTCTCTTCGCTGATAGGTGATGGTGTTTCCGATGGTGCTCTCTTGCGTGACTGTTGCAGTGAGAGCCCACCAATGCATCCGGGTGACGCGCTTCTGGCTTTCATGCCTGAGAGGCAGAGAGCGCGTAAGCCGCTTCTGATTTTCAGGGTGCAGCGTGGCTGTGTTGGCCTCACTTGCATGAAATCTTACGAAGTTCGTCTTCCTGCAGCCACCGAGTCATTCCGGTTGCCTTTCATGGCTGTGGTGTTCCTATTTCTCTTCCGTGTCACGGCCACTGCCCTACTTTGGGGACCTCATCACCTTTCCTCCTAACTGGTTTTCCGGCTTCCAGCCTCTCTGTTGCCGGTCCTCTCTAGCCAAGGGTGCCACTTAAGCCCTTTGGATCTCGGCTCTAATCTCATGCCCGGGCCACTCAGAAGGAGTTCTGTCTCGGGCTCAGAGATGGGGCAGTGGTCGGAGCACATGCCTGGGTCTGAGAACCGCAGGATCCTGGTGTTGACCAAGGGTCACTCTGGAGCCCCTGGGCTCCTGAGCACCACCTGGGAGCACCCTACCCACCTCCCGCACCCCAAAAAATTTTTTTTGTCTTATAGTGATTTTGATGTATTATTCCAGGTGAAGGTGAAACACATCTTGACTCTGGTCGTCTTTTTACTTTCTAATCCCCCGCCCTTCATCTTAAACTTTCCCTCTTCACCCAAAAGGTCTTGTTTTCATTGTCTGACTGAAAAGATCTGAGTGAGGGGTACTGCCAATACTAAAAATTTCATAGAAGAGGAATCTTGAATTTCGGAGAGAGTAAAGATTTATTCAAGATCACAGAGCAAAGAAGTTCAAAAGCAAGTTTTTAATTTCTCGGATAAAAATTGTTATATCTCTGGTCTCTTGGCATGCCCAACGGGATTATAATGAATTACGAGAACAAGAGAACAGTGTTCTCAGGGAGTTATAACTTCATTGCTTTGGTGGTGGGTGGTAGTGTTCGGCCCACACGAAGGTGTGCCCAAGGCTGAATCCTGATTTTGTGTTCAGGGATTGAACCCAGGTCACCGCAAGTTTGTCTATAAAGCAAGGCCTGTGCTATCTCTCTGGGCATTCTTTGTTGCTTTCACATGGGGGGGGGGGGGGGCACACCCAGCAGTGCCCAGGGGTAAATCCTGGCTCTGCACTCAGGAATCACTGCGGCAGGCTTTGGGATGTCAGGGATTAAACCTGGGTTGGCTGAGTGCAAGGCAAGCGCCTTACCAGCTGTACTAGCTCTCCGACCCTTTTTTTTTTCTCCTTTTTTGGGTCACACCCGGAGATGCGCAGGGGTTCCTCCTGGCTCTGCACTCAGGAATTATCCCTGGCGGTGCTCAGGGGACCATATGGGATGCTGGGAATCGAACCCGGGTCGGCCGCGTGCAAGGCAAACGCTATCACTCCAGCCCCACTCTGGCCCTTTTTTTAATTTTAGATCAGAAGTTTCTCTTGAAAATGTTAGTGAACTTGATTACAGCCCCAGAGTTTTGACTCTTGGCTGTTCTATGGCAGAACTTCTCGCATTGTGTTACTCTGCCGATATAGGCCACTGACTGGCCAGGTAGAAAGATCTTTGGCGGTTAGCCTAGTTATTATCAAGAGCAGCAATAAACACTCTGAATTCTTGCGGGGGGGGGGGTGGTTGAGGTCACACCCATGGGTGCTCAGGGCTTACTCCTGGCTTTGCACGCAGGGATCATTCCTGGTGGGGTTCGGGGCACCGCACATGAATTGGGTCGGCCAGCTGGAAAGCGAGTGCCATACCTGCTGTGCCTTCTCTCCGGTCCTGTTGACGCTTTTTGGGTCTTACCTAGCAGGCCTCAGGTGCTGCTGGCTCCTGGGTCAGTGCTCAGGGGTCACTGTGGGGTACTGGAAGCCGAACCATGACCTCCCATGTGAAAAAGTTCTTGTTTTTCTTGCCTTTGCCACTGTTGATCAATGTGCTGAATTGGTATACGTGACCAGGTTTCAGAGCTTATTTCTTGTGTAGATGCCATGTGTGTAAACTCAAAAGAGACACAGCAGCGGCGGTCTGTCTGTCTGTCCCGCCGCCTGCGTTCGGTAGTCTCACGCCGCTCCCCCCACCCCAGGGAGGTCGATGGCGATGGGCAGGCGAAGGAAGGAACGAGGGCCGGGCTGGTTGTGTCAGTTGCCGTTTATTCCAATCCTCTCTCTCTTCATTCCTGTCTCTCTCTCTGCCTCTCCTTGCCCGTTCTTCCTCCCCCATGCTGCTTCATTCTCCTTCTCGATCCCCCTTCATCCTCCTTCTGACTCTGGAATCTGGATCTGGATCCCCCTTTCTCCTTCTCCTTCTGGAGTCTGGATCCTGATCCCCCAACCCACTCTTACAGTCTAGTTAAATCCCAAAACCATGAGGGGTTGGGGGAACAATTACACATAGGTGTGTCACAATCAATAGGGGTAGAATCCTTTCCCTCGGGGAAAGCCGCTTCTAGGACGACCCACCCTGGAGCGGAATCCCATGGGTGTGTTTCTCCTCTCCTCGTCCAACAAACATATAAGCATACGTAATATAAATGATTTTGTATGGATACAGTAAGAAATACCTTAAGCTTATAGAATTGCTCTCCTGGGGCCATCTCAATCTCAGACTACAGTGCTCAGGACAGATAGTCTTTCCTATCCCTAGCAGGGTCCTAGTCTCATCATTACTTTTGGGTCATGACAGCATTTGTCTGTGATCAAGTGCTTAACTTATAGTTAAGAATCGTGGCACTTTGGCCTGGCCCATCTCCATGCTAGGGTAGCTCACAGCTTGCCCTGGGTCTATTCAGTCCCTCGTCGGGACCCTGCTTTTGGGGTGCTAGGATCTAAGGGCAACTGAGGCTTAAGTCGAGAAAGCAGTTGCCTGGGAGTGAATAACATTCAAATCCTGAGTTACAAAGCATAATATTAACAGTCTTCCTGTATCTATACCGAAAGGGCATTGCTTTAAAGTAAACTATTCAAAAGACATAAGGAGAGGAGAAAGGCAGTATTAACTTACAATACAAATTCAGTGTCCTAGAAGGATCCGACCTTACAAATTAACAGATTCTGATTGGGGGGGAAAGCTGATTAACTGGTTGGGGAAGAGAGCATAGAGAAGTGGTTGCAGATAAACGAAGGAATGGGAGTGACTCTGGAGCACTGTGATGGGTGTAACCTGATAGACCTAAGCTCCTTGTGGAGAAAGGACAAAGCCATGTCATCCTACACTCATGTGTGCAGGGCCTCCACTTAACATGTAGTTCCCTTTCAGCTACACTGTTTTTGTTTTGGTAAACTGTTGTGCAAAACGTCAGTGTGACAGGAGAGATGGTCATTTTGGATTCCCTTCAGAGTTGTTTTTGGCTGTTTTAGAACGCAGAAAGAGCTATTACTGAGGAAAATACTTCGGGGTACCTGTCGCCAGATCTTGAATTTTTTTTTAAGTTGTAATTGATCCAAGACTGGAGTTGTGTTTGTTGGTTTGTTTCTTTCTTGGGCCATACCCAGCTTCTCGAAGGGCTTGCTCCTGGCTCTGCTCACAGGTGCTGCTGAGGGGACCATGTGGGGAGCCAGTGATCGAAACCCTCCCCAGCCCAGCCCCCCATAGGTGCTTTCAGAGCAAAGCATCTTATCTGCTGTACTATCACTCTGCGCCCAGAGGTTGAGTTTTACCGTTGGCTACTGACTTAAGCCATAATTTGCGTTTGGTGTCTGTAGTTGATAACGTGAACATTTGGCAGAGTTTGGAGTTTGGGGAAAAGGCAAAAGTGGTTTAAAGGCATTTTCTTTTTTGAATTTGTATCCCTATTTTTCACAACCAGAACTGAGAGACAAACCAGGACTAAGCCTGTTACCTGGAAGCAGTACATGCTTGGCACCTAGCACAGGGCTACAGCATCCAGGTATGGGGGGGGGGGGGGGGGGAGTCTGTGTCTGTGTGTGTGTGTACACACAGTATGTTTAGTATGTTCCATATATTTATCAACTAGAAAATTAATACTGGAGCAATGATACATCGGGTAAAACACTTCCCGTGTGTGTAGCCAACCCAGTTTCTATCTGATAGGGTCATCTCCTAGGGTCGCCTGAGCACTGCCATGTGTGGCCCAGAGACCAGAAGTCCAGAGAGACAGTCCAGGGGGTGGGGTGCTGCCTGCGTGCTGCTTACCCTGGTTGGAATCCCTGAATACAGCAGATGTGGCCAAAAACCCCCCCAAAAAAAAAAACATTGGAGCAAGCCATCACTAAGAGCAGGGCCAGGGCTGTAGTTCAAGGGGCTAGAGCTCATGAAGGAGACCCAGGTTTGGTCCCTGGTGCCACAGCATCCCCACCCACCATGCTGGGAATAGCTTCTTTTTTTTTTTCCTTTTCTTTTTTGGGTCACACCCGGCAATGCTCAGGGGTTACTCCTGGCTCGTGCACTCAGGAATCGCTCCTGGCGGTGCTCAGGGGACCATCCGGGGTGCTGGGAATCGAACCTGTGTCGGTCATGTTGGCTGCGTGCAAGGCAAACGCCCTACCCGCTGTGCTATCGCTCCAGCCCTTGGGAATAGCTTCTTTTTGGTAGAGAAGGCAGGCTGTAATTTCTGCATTCTTCTTTTTTTTTTTTTAACTTTTCTTTCTTTCCTATGCTCCCAGTTCTGGGGATTGAACCCAGGGTCTTCACATGTGCTGGGCTCTATCCCTGCCCCTTGTCATATGTTGTAGTGTGCGTTACTGTGTACTTACTTTCTCCTTGGTGTTCTAAGCTGCTTAGGGCTGCAACTCCTACCTGTTTTAAGAGTGTGTGTGTGTGTGTGTGTGTGTGTGTGTGTATAATATATATCTTTGCCATGTTCAGCATGTATCAAGGAAGTGAAGGAGTGAACTTTTCGTGATTTTCTTCAAAAATTTTGAATCAGCAGTATTTTTTTAAGACTCCCTGGGGCCAGAGCGATAGTACAGTGGTTAGGACATTTGCCTTGCAGTGTTCGATCCCCGGCATCCCATATGGTTCTCCAGACACCACCAGGAGTAATTAATTGAGTGCAGAGCTTGGAGTAATCCCTGAGTATCACACCCTGCGATGCTCCATCAAAAGAAAAATTTAGCTCCCTAACAGCATCACAGAGCAGCCTCATTTGTGTCGGTATCCAGAATTGTCTAGCTGGTCGTGCATGTGTTACCTCTGGGACCTCTTCACCCGGACTCTGTGTGTGCTCTGAGCGGGCTGGTATGCAAAATGACACGAGTGCTGGACTTTGGGGTTGAGAATGTGGTCATCATCACTTTGGAAAAGATCGAAGGGGCCATGGATGCTAAAGAATCGTTCCTGGGCTCAGGGGACCATTTGGGGTGCCAGGGATTGGGCTGGGTTGGCCACGTGTAAGGCAAGCACCCCACCTGCTGGCCCCGAGAAACTGCTTCTTGAGCAAGTACGTAAGCTCCCGCCTGTTCTCCCTTTTGCTATTTTGTGGGGGGACTTGGGGATATATCCCCCAGCAGTGCTCACTGGCCAGGCTGTGCTGTCCTCCAGCCTGGGGCTTTCATGTGCCAAGTCTGCGCCTCAGCCCTTGGAGCTGGCCCTCAAGCCCTCATTTCCTGCCATTTGTTGTTGGTTGGGACCAGACTCTGATCACCAGGGGGTTCCCTGTTCCCTCGGCAGTGAGGTGGGATCACCACCCTACTGTGCCGGGGATGAGCCTCAGCCCATTGAGCTCTCTGGCTCCTGAAAAAATTCATGTGATGGGGGCTGGAGTGATAACACAGAGGAGCGGGTAGGGCATTTGCCTCGCACACTGCCGACCCCGGTTCAATTCCCTGCATCCTGTATGGTCCCCCAGCACTGCCAGTAGTAGCCCCTGTGCATCGCTGGGTGTGACCCCAAAAGCAAAAAATAAATAATAAACTCACGTAAGACATGGATATCTTTTCTTCGTGTCAAAAATGGTGTGATCGAGGGTTAGGTTAAGAAAAATGTTTCTAAATCTCAGGGACTAAATATGAGTTAGGGGGCCGGAGCGATAGTATGGTGGGTAGGACGTTTGCCTTGCATGCGACCAACCTGGATTCACTCCCTGGCATCCCATATGGTTCCCCGAGCACCAACAGCAGTAATTCCTGAGTGCAGAGCCAGGAGTATCCCCTGCGCATCGCTGGATGTAATGTGTGCGTGTGTGTGTGTGTGTGTGTGTGTGTGTACATATATGTATGAGAGAGAGAGAGAGAAAGAGAGAGAGAGAATTAGAATGCCAGGTTCCTCCAACCCCCAAACCCGAGCCTTTGTAGTCTCCGTTTATAAGGAGTTTCCATTAGGTTTTGGTCTGGGGACCACACACTGCAGTGCTCGGGCTTGCTCCTGGCTCTGCAATCAGGGGTCATACCTAGCAGGGTTGGGAGACCAGATGGGGTACCACGCATTCAACCCAAGTTGACCACATAGGAAGCAAGTGCTTTATCAGCTGGGCTGTCTCTCTCCGCGCCCACCCCCCATCTTTTAATTGGGGCATGTGGTCCAGCGCCTCGAACTATCTCTGTCCTCCGTGATTGTACCAAATCTAGCAAGAGTTAAATTATGAAAAGGCTGATCTTTTTTCTTCTTCCTTTCTGTCTGTCTGTGTTTGCCCTGAGGGACCCTTGCAAGCAATGCCCAGGGACTCAGGAACTGCTCGCAGCAGTCGTGGTGGTGTACTTGGCCTGGCTGTGCAGGCCCCTGAGAGCACAGTGCTCGGGGAGTCAGGGCTGCTGGGGTCACGCAGTGCCGGGGTGGAACCGGAGACATAGTGCTCAGAGGACGTCCGCTCCAGCCGGGTTGAGGCGTCTCCTGAGCTTGTTTGGTTCAGGAGGCAATTTGATATCCGCCTGTTTGGTCAGCACTAGAAATAAAATACTTGAAACTAATATGTTGAGGTTGGGAAGACGGTCAGCGGGCTGGGACGCTTTGCATGTGGCGGTCCCATGTTCGCTGATGCTTAAACGGCGCCAAAAACAACCACCACCTCCCCCCCCCCCCCCCCCCCCCCCCCCCCAGTGACAGACCAGTAGGTTGACTTGCCGACTGGGTCTGAGGAGAGCGAACAAGTGCAGAGAGGCAACGGGCTGATGAAGGCAGAAGAGTCGGAGTGCAGGTGACGGCCCCAAAAAACCCTGAGTGGAAGGGCGTCACTGGCAGCAGGCTCGTGGCCACCTTCTTTTTTTCCTTTTTATTTTTTAAAACTAAGCAAGTGACCGAGACTAAAAGCCGGATTTGGGATTCCCGGGCAGAATTCTGCTCCTGAGCACCTCCTGGTGCAGCAAGTGGACGCTGGCCTCGCAGCCGCCTGCCCGGGCTCAGTCCCCCGGACCCACCGGGAGTCAGCCCTGAGCACGGCCTGATGTGGACCGCAGCAGCACTGGGTGTGATTTGCCCGAGTTGGGTGACACTGATTTTTGTTGTTGTTGTGCAGCCAAATGGACGGACTGTCGAAGTGGCCGAGGAAGAAGTTGTTCGGACTCCTCGGAGTGCAACAGCAAAACAACCAGTAGAGACAGACAAGAAAAATGAAAAGGTAAGTTTGAAACCACATGTAACATTCTAAGTAGAGGGACAATAAAAATTGTACTTTTCTGGGCAGTAAGAGAGAGAATACTCTGGATAAAAGCACTTGCATTGCACACAGCCAGCCGGGTCCCCTTAGCCCTGCCTAGAGTCAGTCCTTGGCACAGCTAGGAGTGACCTGGAAAAAAAGAAAACAACTTAAAATATGCTTTAGGTTCACAAAATCGCACATACGCCTTCACTCAAGTGAAACATTTATCTAGGTGGTGAAACTTGTTTGTTTTTTTTTCTTGGTTTTTGACTCTTGCCCATGAGTGCTCTGGGGCAATCCTGAGTTCAGCCTCGGAGGTCACTCTTGGCAGTGCCCAGGGGACCGACACGGTACCCAGGATTGGACGTGGACCTCCTGCAAGCTTTGCCTGCGCTCAGCCCATGGCTTGACGCTCATTGCTCTCTCCTGCCCCCTAGCTGGTAAAAGGGGAACTAAGTTTTTGTTACGAATCCTGTGGTTTTCTGTATTTGAAGGGGCCACCCTAGGGAACATCTAGGATTTACTCCTGGCTCTGAGCTCAGGGGCTACTCCTAGCAAGGTTCAGGGTGGAATCGAATCTGAGTCGGTCGTGTGCAGGACAAATGACCCCTACCCGCTGTGCTATTGCTTCGGCTCCTGTTACTACTTTTAAAGGACCGTTTCACCAAGGATGATAAACATTGCCGTGGCATTAATAATCACTGTCACTTTCACTCCCGTTGTTCATGATTTGCTCAAGCGGGCCCAGTAACGTTGTAAGACTTGTTACTGTGTTTGGCATATTGAATACGTCCTGGGGAGCTTGCCAGGCTTTGCCGTGCAGGCGAGATACTCTCGGTAGCTTGCTGGGCTCTCTGAGAGGAGCAGAGGAATTGAACTCGTGTTGGCCGGGTCGGCCAAGTGCAAGGCAAATGCCCTACCAGCTGTGCAATCGCTACAGCCCCATTAATAACATATACTTTAATAAGAAGTATTCATTATGCTGAAACCAGTTTATTTGTGACTGAACATCTTTTACATGAGTAAGTTCCAAATCTTACTTAAATATGCTTCTTACTTACTGACAGAGTCGCTCCCTCCATTAGTGCGCTTCTGCATACAGAGGAGGGCCGGGAAAAAAACTCAAAGGACTGGCGTGCGTGTGCGTTTGATCCCTAACACTGCGTGCTCCCCTGAGCACCACAGGGTTTTACTTGACCCCTAAATAACAGCAAGCAAAAAAAGGCCTGGCAAAATCATCCTGTGGGACCTGGTCGCTAGCTAAAAGGACCAGAGCCTGCACACACGGCACCCCGAGTTCTGTCCCAGCAGACTGCCTCTCGGCCACACAGAGCTGCGTGGCAGCTCTCACCAGGCCTTCCCATCAGCCCCTCTTCAGAGTCACCCTCTTTAAATGCAAGTGGCAGGCAGAATTAAAACCGACTTCACAAAAGCAAATATTTTCCACTCAGCTCATTAGCAGAATGAAAGTCTTGTAGCCCTGTTATCTAAGCTGCAGTTTTTAAAAAACAAAAACTCTTTAAGGAGCTAGATAGATAAATAGTACAGTGGGTAGGGTGCTTGCCTTGCATGTGGCCAGCCTGAGTTCGATCCCCAGAACCCCCTGTGGCCCCCCAGACACCACCAGGAGTAACCTCTAAGCATCGCTGGGTGTGGTCCAAACCTCCCCCCCTCCTAAATGCCCCCCACACACACACACCCAAAAGGGGGGGGATCGTTTTTAAGGACCAGAACTATCATAGTGCAGTAAGACACTTACCTGGCACATGATCAGCCCAGGTTTGATCCCTGGCACTCCGTGTATATCGCCCCGAGCCTGACCAGGAGTCAGCCCTGAGTGAGCACTGTCAAATGTGGCCCTTTCCTCCGACAATTTTTTCGGCTGAGGCACATCCGGTGGTGCACAGACCTTACTCCTGGCTCTGCTGGGTCAGCTGCATGCATGCCAGGGCATGTGCCTTACCCTCTGTACTGTCACTCTGGCACCAGCCTCCACCCCACCTCCCTTTTTTTTTTTTTTAAGTAAAGGACTTGGTGACCCAAGGGGTAGTATGGGAGGGTAACTTGCCTGCTTTGCACGCAGCAGAGCCTGGTGAGGCATTGCATATTTAATAAGGCATTTACATACCATGCTTCATTGAGCTCCTATCAGATATATTCTCTTTTGGGGTCACACCCATGATGCACAGGGCTTACTCCTGCTTCAGGCAATCAGGTATTACTCCTGGCGGTGCTCGGGGGACCATATGGGATGCTGGGAATCGAACCTGGGTTGGCCGCGTGCAAGGCCAACCCCTCCCCGCTATGCTATGACTCCAGCCCCATCAGATATATTCTTAAGATTTTATGGAATATTCATAGAGGTTATTTTATCACAAGTGCCCTGAGGAAATTGTTTTGCTTTTGGGCGTGGGAGGGATTACTCTTGGCTCTGCACTCAAGAATTACTCCTAGTGGTGCCCTACTCAGGGAACCATACGGGTTGCCAGAGGTTGAACCTGGGTTGCCTGCCTGCGCGCGCTCAAAGCAAGCGCCCTCCCAGCTGTACTGTGGTCCAGCCTCAGGAAATGGTATTGTATTGCCTGTTTTACAAGGAGGACCCCGGGCCTTTACTAAGTGTTCAGATACAGTCCATTCCGCCTCCCCTCTTGATTACTGCTCTGTTGTTTTTCCTCTCTCGAAAACAGGTGAGAGTTGTAGCTCATTTTATAGGTTCACAATCAAGATCACGATCATCCTGTTGTTCATCGATTGCCTCGAGCAGGCACCAGTAACGTCTCCTTCATCCTAGCCCTTGAGGTTTTAGCAAGTGCCACATTCGAGGCTCTTTCAGGGTCAGGAAAATGAGACCCATCATTGTTACTGGTATTTGGTATACTGAGTACGCCACTCTGGGGAGTTTGCCAGACTCTGCCGTGCGGGCAGGATGCTTTCGGTAGCCTGCCGGGCTCTCTAGAGTAAGAACTAGATAATAAGATGTCGCGCAGCCACATTTGTGGCCAGGGTTTTAAGTCTCTGGGTCTTGGGCATAGATGGGATTGCCTGGCGCCTGGGGCAGTTGGTGGGTGATGCCTACCTACTGGAAGGTAGGGGATCTGGGTGGAGGAGGCCCATTCCCGGTCCAAGCAGGCTTGGAGATCTCAGCCCTGGGACCCGCATGCCTGTGTTCCTCTGCCAGTTCCTTCATGTGCGTGGAGAGTGGTCTCAGCATGGCCGCGGCTGGTTCTGGAGGTCTTCAGGCTGCTTGGGGCAGGGAGGAAAACTCAACCTGCCCCCCTCCGAGGGTTATAGGTTAAAAACTCTGAAATACAGATTTCAGATGTCATGAATGTTTGAAGCAGCTCCTTCAGCTAACCAGAGGCCTTCTTGCCCCTGAGCACTGCTGCCTCGGGCACCCTGGATGCTCCCCCACCAGTCCACTCACTCATATTCCTTTTGTGTGCCGTTATGTTCTCTCTTACTGCTGTTTTAGGCTATTTTGCTTTGTAAACAAGCATTATAGCTTACCTTATACATTGTAATACATATTATTATATTATAAAGTTTAAGCCCGCCCTTTCAGAGGTTGTTTGCTGGCATAGTAACTGTATCATCGGTTGTGTGACTGATCACCTAACCCTATCGCTTGGATGAAAAACTGTATATGAAAGACTTACAGATCTTGGCTCTATAAAGCTGGTAAACAGTATTTCCACACCCCCCAGCCCCCCACCCCAGGTCTTTATTTGGTTATGTAGGTCAGTGTTTCATTAACAGTGTTCAGTGGACCAGAGGGATATTTGGTTTTTTTTTCTTGCCCCAGCATCCCATATGATCCCCTGAGCATTGCCGGGTGTGACCCCCTCTTCCCCCTCAAAAAAAAAAATACTATTCAGTCTCTCCTATATACTGCACCATTGGCCAGGCTAAATATTTGGGAGTCAGGTTGCTGAAAGGAGTAAAGAAAACTAGACTGCTGGGACTGGAGCGATAGCACAGCGGGTAGGGCGTTTGCCTTGCACGAAGCCAATGTGGCCAACACAGGTTCGATTCCCAGCATCCCATAGGGTCCCCCAAGCACCGCCAGGAGTAATTCCTGAGTGCAGAGCCAGGAGGAACCCCTGTGCATCACCAGGTGTGACCCAAAAAGCAAAAAAAAAAAAAAAATGAAGCTAGCATGATACATTGGGGGCTGGGTATTTCGGAGGGGAAAGAGTTTCCTGTTGGCGTAGCCAAAAAAGATTGATTTCACTGAGTCTTTGAGGGATGTGGGAGACGGTTTCAGTAAGAAGTCAAGAGGCAGATTTGGACAGACATTCTACAAGGCAAAATAATATATGCAGACTTACTCAGAAGCCCGAGGCGATTTGGTGGAAGGTGGGGTGGGAGTAAGATTTAATGTTTGACAGCACAGGCGTGTGCGGCTGGTAGCAATATTTATGATCAGTTGCTTGCTCTTACGGTTAACTGGCTTGCTCCTATGATGACCAGGATCTGGATTAATATGGAAGCGTCCAAAGCTGGACCACCCTGGTCAGTGCTGTGCAGCCCGAGCCACACCCACGTCGCTTTAGGCAAGGAGTCTCTTTAGTCTTTCCACGTATGTCCTGAAAAACAAGCTTGCCAGGTGCGAGCTTTTGTGCGTGTGTTTGAGTCACGCTCTGCGATGCTCGGGGCTTACTCCTGACTCTGCACTTAGGAACTACTCTTGGCAGCCCACGGGAGACCGTATAGGAAGTCGGGGATGGAACCCGATCGGCTGCTTGCAGGGCAAATGCCCTCTCCACTGGACTGACACTCTGGCATCTTTTCTGTTTTTAGCAGTCATCAAAAAGTTCCAAAATGGCACGGTATCCCTTAGTTCCTCAGTCTCTGGCAATGCTTCTCGGAGTGTGATCTGTGACCCCAAGTGATCTGGTGGTCCAGTGTAGAAGACAACACTTAATTTCCTGGTAATGGACACCTGGTTTGCTTTTAAAGGCAAAACTCTTGGTTCCCTAGAGCAGATCATGGCTGGGGAGGGCTCAGTGGCAGACACCGGAGTCCCTCCGTCAGACAGTAGGACAGAAGCGTCTCTGTTCTACTAGCGCTGTCAGTCACATCCGAGACCTTAAAATGACTTCAGTCCCACGTAGATCTCTGTAGGCTGGTTGGGTGGCAGCCCCGGGGGACCCAAGCAGCACCCCCTTTTTAGGCCTGGGGGTTGCAAGGGGGGTGTTGCTTGCTTTGGCTTTTGTAGTTTGGGCCACACCCAGCAGTGCTCAGGGGTTACTCCTGGCTCTGCACTTAGGAATTACTCTTGGTGCTTGGAGAACCATACGGATGCCGGGGATTGAACCCACGTCTACTGCGTGCAAAGTGAGCACCCTACCTGCTGTACTATCGCTCGGGGCCCTGTGAGCATGGGGGGGGGGGGCAGGTGAGTACCACTAGAAGAGTTGCCTGGGCTTTCTGAGTACCATTTGTGATCCTTTCCCCCCACCCTACACCCCCAGTGCCAAAGAAGAAAATAACAGAAACGTAAGGTTGAAATGAGCTTGTGGAACCCTTCTGCTGTGGAGGACACCTTGAGGGTGCCGGGCTCCCAGCTGTGGGCTTCGGGCTGCTCTTGGGAGTGCTTGCCTCTGCTGCAGGGTCTTAGATCGGCCTGGGCGCCATCAGGAACACCCTCCCCACCCTGCCCCGGATTTCTCTGTGGGAATGTCCATGAACTGGGCTGCTGGGAATATCTAGGAGGGAAGCCACAGCTGACCCCTCCCGTCTTGGCTTGCCTCTCTCTGTCGAGTGGGGACTCAACTCACTTCTGCGTGTTGATAGGGTCCCTGGTGGTTTTGTTTGCTTGTTTGATCTGTTTTTGTTTCTGTTTCAATACACCAAACCCTGCTCGGGGCTTACTCTTAGTTCTATGCTCAGGGATCATTCTTTGGGGGGTCAGGGGACACACCTGGAGATGCTCCGAGACCACGTGGGATGCTAAGGATCGAACCAGGTCAGCTGCATGCAAAGCAAGCTCCCTGCCTGCAGTACGGTGACTTAGGCCCTCTCAGGGATCACCCTTGGCAGTGCATAGCGGATCATAGTTGGTGCTGGCAATCCAACAGACCTCTTGGTACACGGAAGACAAATGCCCAGCCCTCTCTACAGCTCCGGAGCCCTGTGCAGGTTTCACTTCAGTGACAGATCACAGTGTCCTTTCAATATTGTCCTTTTATTTTTTTTTTCATAGATGTATACTGCTTTGTAATTAGCAGTCTACTTTCACACCTTATATCGTTCTTAAAGGAACTTGATGTGAAGTTAGTAAGAGTTTTTGTCCCATATGACAGATGGCAAGGTCATACGTCTCCTTAAAAAAAATAATTACACGTTAGGGCAAGGGATTGTGGCTCGGTGGCAGAGTCACAAGTTGCATGCGTGACGCCCTGGGTTTAGTCCTTGGCACCACACCCCCAAAAAAAGTGCATTTTGTAAAAAGTGTGGGCCAGAGGCCTGGGAGTGCAGGAGACCCTGCCCTTGCCTTGGTTTCCGCAGCTCTGGATTCCGCTCTGGTTTGAATCCCTGGCGACATGTCGTCCTCCGAGCACAGCTGGGTGCGGCACGTTCCTCTCCTCCAGCCCCCTTGATGATAATGGCAAATTCTGTACGTGACTTGCCTTCCGCTCCTGTTGGACAGCGCTGCTCTGGCCAGAGGCTGACAGCTCCAGCCTCAGATCTAGCCAGATGCCTGTTTCTATAAATAAAACGTGACTGGAACAGTCACACCCATTCCATTATCCTTCAGATGTCTGGCTGCTGTCATCCGACGTGGCATCGGGCCTGCGGTGGTTGTATGTAGAACCAGTAATGTGTCCTGGACCGCCGGAAATTCTTGGTTTTGTTTTCTTGGGGTAGTTGACAGAGATGTTCCCCTTTTCCTCCCGCTGAAAGTATGATTAACAGAAATTAGGTTCTGAATAATTAGAGGAGGAATCTCTTTCGTGCCGCGGTGAAAATGTTCTGGTATGGTGATTGTTGGGCAATTTTGAATAGACTAGAACCACTGAATCATACCCTTGAAATTTAAATATTATAGTTACAGAGGAGATCTTGGATTTTCATAACTGGGAATGTCTGGTTTTGTAGCTGTAATAAAGCATAGTCCTAAATGTGCTGATGGTGAAGAATTGCAAACTGGAAAGAACCCCTCAAGGAGAAGGAAACTTTGTGAAAACAGTTGTTTCTTTGAGGTTACCTGGGCAGGAGGGCAGGGCACCCGGTCATGCCTGGGGGCTGTGCGGTGCCAGGATCGCGCTCTGGGCCCCCGCATGCCAGGCAGAAGCTCAGACCTCTGCGTTTCCTCTCTCACTCTCAAGGTCTCCTCGTATCAGAAATCCTGGCGTTGTTTGGGGGCAGTCTTGAGGGGCTTCTCCTGAGTCTGCTCAAGGGTCTCGGAGGGACTGTGCAGTGCTCAGGCTTCAAGCCTCCTCTGTCGCCTCAAGGGCGTGGCATTAGGAGGGGACAGGTAGTAGAGCAGGGTGGGGCACTTGCCTTGGGCACAGCTCAGTTGCATTTGATGCCCAGTTTTGCATCTAGTCCACCAAGCACAGCCAGGTTTGGCCGCCAAACTTTTTTTTTTTTTTAATTCATTCACGGGGCTGGAGCAATAGCACGGTGAGTAGGGCATTTGCCTTGCCCGTGGCTGACCTGGGTTCGATTCCCAGCGTCCTATATGGTCCCCTGAGCACCGCCAGGGGTAATTCCTAAGTGCAGAGCCAGGAGGAACCCCTGTGCATTTGTGCATTGCCAGGTGTGACCCAAAAAGCAGAACAAATATTTTCAATCACATAGTTGGGTACATGGAGATAGCAAAGCAGGTGAGGTGCTTGCCCTGAAGCAGCTGGCCCAGTTTGCACCTCTGCCACGTGCCTTGCATGGAGCTAACCCTGCTTCTGTTCCACACAGACCCCGAGCATTTCCCAGTACAATCCTGCAGACATCGTCCTTGCAGTCCTGATTCCCAGCCTTGGGTTGAACTCCTGGCCCTTGGACTGGAAATGGCTGAGAAGTGCCATCATTGGAGTGCGCTTGCCACGGGTTTTGATTGGGGGGGGGAATAGTAGTTGTTCGTTGTGTCCTTTTATTACCTACTGCTTGTTCATTTAAAAAAAGACCTGTCAAAAGACAGTCCTTTTAATTATAAGTTAAACTTTAGGATGGATCACGATCACGATCATCCTGTTGTTCGTCGATTGCCTCGAGCAGGCACCAGTAACGTCTCCTTGGTCCTGGCCCTGTGAAGTGCTCTTTCAGGGTTAGGAGAATGAGACCCATCATTGTTACTGGTATTTGGCAGAATGAGGACGTCACCGGGAGTTTGCCAGACTCTGCCGTGCGACTTGAGGATAGTCGCGAAATGAGTGAATACAAAGCCTTAGTAAAAACACCCGTTTGTGAATATCCCCTGAGTGTGGAAGTCATGCTGAAATGTTTCATGAGCCTTTGAAAGGAGGAATTGTAATGGCAGAGGGAGGTGGAAGATCATTCATAGCTTGTTTGTAGGGGTTTTTTTTCCTTTATTTTGATTCGTTTGTTTAGGGAGAGAGGGGTTCCCACCCAGCAGTGCTTAGGGCTTACTCCTGGCCCTCTGCTCAGGATTCAAACCTGGTCCATCCTCATGCAAAGTAAGCGCCCTTTGCCCTTTTCACTGGACCCTGGCCCGGCATTTTTCCTTCAGTGAGTTAACATCTGTATCACTGTATCGCTGTCATCCTGTTGTTCATCGATTGCCTCGAGCAAGCCCCAGTAACATCTCCTTCGTCCTAGCCCTGAGATTTTAAAAAGTGCCATATTCGAGGCTCTTTCAGGGTCAGGAGAATGAGACCCATTATTGTTACTGGTATTTGGCACATTGGGTACGCCACGGGAAGTTTGCCAGACTCTGCCGTGTGGGCAGGCTACATTCGGTAGCCTGCCAGGTTCTCCAGAGAGAGAACTAGATAAGATGCCGCATTCGTGGTTCCACGCTTCCAGGAGCTGGGTTTTATAGTCTCTGGGTCTTGGCCGTTGGTGGGATTACACGGCACCAGGGTCAGTTGGTGGGTGTGACGCCTACGTACTGCAGAGCCCCGGCAGCTGAGGCCCTCCGGTTCCAGCCACAGCCTTGCTTAAGACCAGTCTCCACACCTTCGGACGGGCCTCACGCATGAAGGAACCGGCAGAGGAACCAGGGTGTGCGGGACCCAGGACATAGATCTCCAAGCCTGCTCAGATTAGGACTGGGGCCTCCACCCAGATCCCCATCTTCCAGTATGTAGATGTTACACCCGCCAACTGTCCCGGGCGCCACGTAATCCCATCCACGGCCAAGACCCAGAGACTCTAAAACCCTGCTCCCAGAAGAGAACAGCGCAGTCTCCTGCCTCCGCGCCTGGCCTTCCTCCCCGGGGCCCCTTGGAGGAGGGCGGGTTGAGTTTCCCGCCCCACCTCGAGCAGAGCCCGGGCAGCTGAAGCCCTCCGGTTCCAGCCACAGCCATGCTTAAGACCACTCTCCACACGTTCGGACGAGTTAACGTCTACCGTATTCAAATTCTAGATTTTTCACATTGCTCCAACTGACAAAATATCTGCTTTGTTCATTGATTCATTAAATGTTATGCACAAGGTTGCCAGAATTCTGCTTTATGAAATCCAAAGATCAGTGGTTGCTACATTGTTTTCCTTCTGGACACTGGCAGATGGTTTTCATTTTACTACGTGCTAGTTTAGTATCATATTCATGGTGCAAGTTAGGATAATAAGATGCCAAATGGCACAGACTTTGGAGCCAGGCAAAGCTCGTGGTCCCAATTACAGTTCTCCCTAACTTAATGTGACCAGTTTATTCCATACTTAGCATCTAAGTCTTCGTTTTCTTTTCTCTAAAATGAAAGTAATATGCTCTCCGGTAAGGTTTCTAGAAAATAAATCAGAAAATAAATGTTAAGCACTTATTTAAGCACAGAGTAATCACTCAATAAATAGTAATGTACAATTATTGCCGTTTATATGTTTTTTTTATTGAACACCCTTTATTTTTTGTATGGGTTGTTAACATCATGCGTTTCATTTTGTATTTTACTGACTCCGACCTTTTTTGAAAAAACAGTGAAATGTTAAATAACATTTTGTTTTACTTTCAGTCAAAGAAAAATAAGAAGAAATCAAAGTCAGATGCTAAAGCAGTGCAGAGCAGTTCACGCCACGATGGAAAGGAAGTTGATGAAGGTACTTGAGCAAGTTGAACGGACTCTAGAAAACATTTTCATTCTTGTTGCCAAGCTGCATTCTATCAGAGATGCGTTTATTTTACTTAATCTTCTCTCTTGCTCCTCTAATAGTTACAGATTTTAATGTACACGTCTGTATCAGACATTGTTGGCAAACTTTTTAAAATGTGCATTAAAGATCTCTAGTAGTGCTTGGAAATTTTAGGTCTAGCTTGGAATCTTGAGCACGTGGGAAGTCATTCCGTTTGATCTGCTTCCTGGCAGAACCCTTGGGGCTCCCATTCTTTCCCCGTGGTCCTTGGACGTGCCGTTCTGAGGCCAGAAATGAATCTGTGCGTGAGCAGTTGGCTGACCTTGCCCAGCAACACCCATTTGGTAGTGATCTCCAATGATTCTCCTACCAGTGTTATTAGCAAGATAAAAAGATAACACAAGATGACTTGTCCATAATTTTTGAAGTCATAATGACAGATCAAAAACTATACACTTAGACTGGAGCTATAGCACAGCGGGTAGGGCGTTTGCTTTGCACGCGACCGACCCGGGTTCGATTCCCAGCATCCCATATGGTCTCCCGAGCACCGCCAGGGGTTATTCCTGAGCACAGAGCCAGGAGTAACCCCTGTGCATTGCCGGGTGTGATCCAAAAAGAAAAATATATATATATATATATATACACACACACAGACTAAATAATGCTCATTAGATGTGTATAACAACATAGGATCAGAATGAGTTCTCAATAGTTTCCATAGTCAACAGGTGTTCGTCATGATATTTTGTGTGCCCACCCCCCAAATGAAAGACTACTACAACTTTTCTGAGTCTTCCCCTTCCTCACTGAATAACTTTCTTTTTCTGGGGCTGTGTCAGGAGCCTGGGAAACTAAAATTAGTCACAGAGAGAAACGACAGCAGCGTAAGCGCGATAAGGTGCAGACTGATTCTGCTCCATTGGATTCAACTCTCCCTGGGATAGAAAATACCATCACAGTATCCACCGAGCAACTTACAACCGCATCATTTCCTGTTGGTTCCAAGAAGAATAAAGGTATATTAGTGGAACATTGATCCAACTTCCTTCAATACGATGTACAAAATGACATGTCGAAATCAGACTACTTTGAATTTCTTACCTAATGTGCTGATATACCCTTCTTCATGAGAGCATTGTGGACCCAATACCAACAGCGTTCCCTTGCCATGCTGCCGAATGGGTGGCCTGTTCCGTTCGCTCGCCTTTGCCTTAAGTCAGAGAA
The DNA here is from genome assembly GCF_029834395.1 of Sorex fumeus. Classification (NCBI taxonomy): domain Eukaryota; kingdom Metazoa; phylum Chordata; class Mammalia; order Eulipotyphla; family Soricidae; genus Sorex; species Sorex fumeus. The sequence goes on from NW_026606110.1 coordinate 896,947, forward strand.
GATGATTGTTGCCTCTCTTACCTTCTGTGTTTTGCTTACTTCAGTGCTCTTCATCTTCATTTTTTTAATACTAGAAAGGACTTTTTTTTCCCCCAGTGGCTTATTTGCTCTTTTTCTTCATGTTGAGTGTTTTTGTAAGCAAGCATGTTCTGGGCGGTGCAGGTTTGATCTGAATTTCTTACCACGCCGAGTTTCTGAGAGTGCCTTAGATTCCGGCCGAAACGAGACTCCAACTTGAAAGGTTATTGAGCTGTATCCTAAGCATTTTAAATGCTCAACGTGTCCGATATGGATGCCTTTTTGGTAGGTTTTTGCATTGCCACCCTGTCTGTGGCAGGACACAGTCCCTGTGTCTGTGGGGCCTTGCCGGCTAGACCTTCTGTCTCCTCGTTCCCCCACTTCTCTCCAGACCACTTGTTTTGTTTTGTTTTGTTTTGTTTTTGATATTTGGGCCACATCCATGAGTGTTCAGAAATTCCTCCTGATGGGACTCAGGGAAACATGGGCTGAGGGGCATCAGGGATGGAACCCGGGTTGGCCGGTGCAAAGCAAACACCCTTCCCCCTTGATTCTCTGACCCCTCCAGGCCACTTTCTTAGTGTCAGTGCCCTTTCCCGCCATTTTTGTTGGTAACTCGGTAGAATTGATTGCTGTGGTCCAGCAATGACTTCTACTCGTCCATTTCACCGTCACATCCTAGCCTTGCCTTACTGGTTCGGGCCTCTCCCACTGTCTCGCGCATGCTTTCCTTGCGAGGGCCGACGTCTCATCATGCACATCAGGAAACATTGTGCTTTTGGTGTCAGGCGATGTCTTCTTTAAAACGTCTCTTGTCATATTTCCTAAGTCCTGGACCCAAATGCTGACAAAGTTCCTCCTAGGTGGATGTATTTGCTTCCAGGATTGTTGAAGGCAGCTGGGATTGCTGGCAAAGTTGAATCCAATTACAGATCCCAGTTCTCCGTGACATTCGAAGCCCATGCACTCTATACTCAGGACAGTTTTCCACATCTTACATTGGTATCTAAGTTGACTTAAAGTATGCTAGGGAGTTCAATTCCTTTAGGACATGTGAAAAGTGTTGTGATTAAAAATGAACTCCAGTGTAAGAATGCACTATTTGAAAGAGCAAGAATGCAGTATTTGAAAGAGCAATGTGTTACAAATAAAAAGTAAAAAGTAATTTATCTTTTACTCCGAATAGAATGTGCATAGTAGCCTTTGTAATAATGTTTTAAAAGATGCATTTCTATTCCAACCAGGTGATTCTCATCTAAATGTTCAAGTTAGCAACTTTAAGTCTGGAAAAGGAGATTCTACACTTCAGGGTGAGAAAAATTACATGTAATTTAAATGGAAGGTTTATCAAAACTGAAGCATGTATATATACGTGTGTGTGTGTGTGTGTGTGTGTGTGTGTGTGTGTGTGTCCCTTGCATCAGTGACATAGGTGGGGGAAATGCCTTTAAAATTGTTTTTCATAACAAACACAGTCCAAAGATTTTGCAAAATAAAAAGTTTAAAAGAAAAATTAATCCCACACTGTCAGTACCACTGTGATTGGTATGTTCCACGTTTTCCTCTCCACCACAGAAAACATTCTTTTGATATGAGTTTACGTGTAAGCCTGGTTCTTAGCATTTAAGCAAGTCAAGAGAGGGGATTTTGGATTTGGAGAGACTTGTGTTTAATGTAACTGAAGATAGAGATAAAGGCTTGTCTCCTTACTATTTAGTAAAAAGTCTTAATACCTGTAATCCTTTAAACTGTTTTCATAATATCCAGTATTTTGGAATAAATAAATTCAGGATACATGCTACTTCACAAACAGGAATTATAAAGGTTGGATCAAGAGGCATCATGTATCTTATATGGAAACATTTATTAAAAAAAATAGAAAAGCACCTTCTCATTGCAGACGTGGGGCTTCTTTTTGGTGTTGGTTTTTGGGTCCCTTCTGGGGATGACAGAGATTGACGTTGGGTCAGCCGTGTTGAGGGCAAACTCCATACCTGCTCGTCTATCTCCCTGGCCCTAGAATACTTAAATAAAAGCATGTACTTATTTCTAAACTCCACACACAGTTCAATGACCAAGAGCATGGTTTGTATGCAGAAGGCTTGTGTCCATCCCTGACTTTGAATAGTCCCCAAATAACCGCTGGGTGTGACCAACCAGTAATAACAAAAGAAATATTTTATTTGATTTTAATCTACAGCCAGATTTTAGAGCCACGGTCTCATACATAATATAGCTGGGATTTTCTTTTTCTCTTTGGGTCACACCTGGCAATGCTCGGGGGGTTACTCCTGGCTCGGCACTCAGGAATTACTCCTGGAGGTGCTCAGGGACCATTTAGGACACCGGGAATCAAACCCGGTCAGCCGCATGCAAGGCAAATGCCCTACCTGCTGTCCTATTACTCCAGTTCCGGGAATTTTTGAAGGGAAAAGCCTGTTTTCAAGTCTTCATATTGGCGGGTGGTATTCTGGCTGCGACAGAGGGCGTAGATTCCAAGTTGGCTCTGTCACGCTTCTTTGAGCAAGTCATTTGACTGTTAAACGTCTCTTTAAATCTATGTTCGGTACGGACCTACTCTTAGTTTTTAAATCAACAATTCTTTATCATGGGCACGTACCTTCTTAAGTTCTTTGTATTTTCATGCTCGTGCTCGCTTCGGCAGCACATGCACTAAAATTGAAACGATGCAGAGAAGATTAGCATTGGCCCCTGCCCAGGGATGACACACAAATTCGTGACGCGTTCCATATTTTAAAGGAACAAAAAATTAATGCTCAAGCAATTGAGGACAGGAAGAGTGAGTAACTGGGCATTTGAAGAAACTTGGAAATACCCGCCTTGATCGAGGAGGCACGTAAACATCGTAAGTCTTTCTTTTCTTTCTTCAAGTTTCTTCGGGACTGACTGAGAACCTCACTGTAAATGGAGGCGGCTGGAATGAAAAGTCGCTGAAGCTCTCCTCCCACGTCAGTGCAGGTGAGGAGAAGTGGAACTCCGTCGCACCTGCTCCTGCGGGCAAGAGGAAGGCGGAGCCGGCTGCGTGGGGCCAGGACCCGGGCGACGCAGACGCCAACGGGAAGGACTGGGCAAGGAGCTGGAGTGACCGCTCCCTGTTTTCTGGCATCGGTAAGAATCGTTCGAAAATTGCTCATCCGCTGCATTTCGAATTTTTCGGAATTTTTGTGAAGCCCGAGTAGAAAAGTGAGTGATGCCATACAGAAACAGTAGTAACGATGAACTCACTCAGATCCTCGACACGGAACTAAGTGGCAGCTAAAAGTGAATAATCCCATTTTTTACTCTTTCTGCTCTCACGTTTGACTGTCAGTATAGTTCACGGTCGTGAGCAGGTGTGTTTCATTATGTAATAAGTAGGATGTGTGAGCAGACTTCTTGATTCATTTCCGCAGTTGTACAAATAGGTAAACAGGAGTGCGATTTATAGCGTCTGTTTCAGTATTCATTTTCAGTCTTCACAAATGCCTGACTGCGACTACCTACCCACCCTGAATTTTGGAGATGAGCTTAGTTCTGGGCCGGAGCAGCCGTCCAGTGGGTAGGGCCTGGCCTTGCCCTTGCCCAGCTCCGGTCACCCCGGCACCACATAGGATCCCCCAGTTGCCGGGATTAAGCCCTGAACACTGCTAGGGATGGCACAAAAGCAAAGCAGCTCATTTCTGTCTGTTTTTGTGGGATTTGGACATGGCTGGGGCCTCTGGGGTGCATCCTGGGCCTCACGTGTGCAGGGAGGGGCCTCACATGCTGCTGGGCCCGTGTGTGTGTGTGTGTGTGTGTGTGTGTGTGTGTGTGTGTGTGTGTGTGTGGTGTGTGTGTGTGCATGTATGTTAGGAAAGAGATTAGGGTTAGTAGAAAAAGGCACAAAGAAGTAAAAATCCATTGTATCACACCACTCTGAGAGGCACAGTTGGGGGGGGTGTTAATCGTCTTTTCCTGCGTACATTTTAGCTGTGGGTTTTGTTTTAGAAGGGGTTTTTTGTTTTCTAATAGAAACCAGTTGTACATTTCTATGTCCTCCTCGACTTAATAGTATTCATTTTCTTGGCTTCACAAGTTTAATAGTATAATATATCGCCTAAACGTCACAAATTAACCATACCTATCAGATGACATTCTCCCTCTTCCTTTTTTAACCATTGTAAACATGTTTGCATTGAAGATCTTTTTCATTTAGGGTAATTTCATTTAGGTAATGATGATCACTCTCAGAATTACCCTAAATGTGTCCTGTAGGGTAGCCAGAGGGTTTTTCTAATAGCATTGGTACTGAGCATAGCCTTCCAGTGTTGAATAGTGATTTTTTGTTAATATTTTCTTAATTTGGTCATCAAAATGAATTATTTTGGCTGACTTTAAAACTGGGCTGGAGGGGCTGGAGAGAGAGCACAGCGGGTAGGCCAGTCGCCTTGCACGCGGCCGACCGGAGTTCAGTCCCTGGCATCCCGGCATCCCACATGGTCCCCCAAGCACCGCCAGGAGTGATTCCTGAGTGCAGAGCCAGGAGTAACCCCTGGGCATCGCTGGCTGTGGCCGAAAAAGAAAATAAATAAATAAATAAAGGACTCGAGTGCAAGCCCCAGCACTCTATGTCTGTTCTTTTTTCAATCTTAGAGAAAAGTGCATGTTGACTTTCGTCCCAGAAGCAAACACTACATCATTTGCTAATAACTGTTCTTAAGCTTACTCTCCCCGCTTCCCCCTGTTCAAAAATTCTGTAGAAATACCAGAATTTAGGGGGCTGGCGCGATAGCACAGCGGGTAGGGCGTTTGCTTTGCATGCGGCCGACCTGGGTTCGATCCCCGGCATCCCATATGTTCCCCCGAGCACTGCCAGGAGGAATTCCTGAGTGCAGAGCCAGGAGTCACCCCTGAGCATCGCTGGGTGTGACCCAAAAAGGCAAAAAAAAAAAAAAAGAAATACCAGAATTTGTATGGAAGGAGAGTAATCCCTAAAATCCCAGCCTTATTTTTGTCAGTGAAAAGGTATAAATTTCTGCCATAAAAGTAGCCTTCCTTCCACAGTTAATAAAAAGCAGTCAAGTTTGAAGTAATACTAAGAACTTTCATCTTTTGAGTTACGTGCAGTTTACTTATAAAAGTCAGAGCATTTTCGGAAAGCTGAAGAGCTAGGTCAGTGGGTTAGGTGCATGTCTTGCTGGCGCCTGGCGCAGATTCGATCCCCCGCGTCATACGTGGTGTGTTCCGTGTGTGCGCTCTCCCCCACTCCCCACTGCTGCCAGGAATGAGCCCTCAGCATAGTGGGTGGAGTCCAGAAACCGAATAATCATTCTTCCATGGGGAGGGAGGGTGGAGTGACAGTACAGTGGGTAGGACATTTGCTTCGCACGCGGCCACCCAGGCCCAATCCAGCCGTCCCATATGGTCCCCCAAGTCTACCAGGAGTAATTCCCGAGTGCAGAGTCAGGAGTGACCCCTGGGTATGGGAAAAATGATAATAATAGTTATATCGAATTTTCATGATTAGCTACTTTTCGGTAATGTTTGCTACAGATCAAGCCAAGCAGCAGATTAAAGAGTTCCTGCCTACGTGGATCAGCGCCATTGTAGACAGAGAATGGTAGCGGTGTAGAATCGGGGCTGGAGCAAGTTAGAGAGCCAGATGTAACTGGCATCGTGTCTAATGTTGTGTTCCTTAAGATCTCTTAAACCAGAAAGAAATCTCATGCCGTCACGGTTAAATGGAGCGGTCACTCTGAATCAGATAGACCTATTTGGTTTATGTGATCATTTCTGCATACTAAATTTTGTGGAAATTGGCCAGTTACCTAATTTGTATGCCCTTCACGTTAAGTAGTTGTGAATGTGGCTGTAGTGAAGGCCAGGGTCAGCTCAATGCCTGGTCATCGGTGGCGGCAACTTCGTTCTGCCAGATAACAGGGTGGTTTGCTGTTGTGGAGAGAGCTGTAGTCGTTGGAAATTGTCCTGCTTTCCTGCCCAGCATTTATAGGTATTTCATAAGTGGTAGCATTTACTAAGAAAAATTAATAAAAACTGATTTCTAAGATTCTTTTAAAATAGTCTCATCACAGTTCGTCAGTCTAAACCTGTATCTTAAGTCACATTGCAAATGGAAGTTTCCAAGTGATGTTGTTTTATGTTCACAGCTGCTTGGTCTAGTGTGGACAGGGGTGAATGCCTCTAAACAGAATTCTGCTGCTTTGGCATCTCTCACACTTTGCTGTTCCTGGTTTGTGGAAACAGTCTTTCATGTAGTGAACAGAAAAAAATTTTTTTTTGGTTTAAATTAATACCAGCACTTGCCATTCGAAATCCTCCTGTCAGGGACAAGCATAAATGACAGACGGCTAGAAAGAGGCAGGTCTTCGCACGAAGAGGAAGAAGGGCCAGAACTCCGAGCTGCCAGTTCCTGTCTGCAGCGAGGCTGGGGGGGTCCGCGGCTGCCCTGGTGGGAGGCGCCATGAGCAAGGGCGCTGTGGCCTTCCCTCCGGCGCGCCTCTTGCCCTTCAGCCGGAGTCTGGCCTTTCGGTTGTCTGCCAGTCGTTGGGGATTTCCAGCTGAGCCTTTCCGGTAAGGCTCGGTCTTCCATGACTTTTTGAGTATGTATTTGGAAACTACACGTTGCTCGTGAGCGGTATCATTCTTATTATGGTACAGCACTCTCTGTATACGCATTACGTAAATGAATATACATTTTATTAGTCATCTAGATGCTGTATTCAGATGTTTGAATGTTGCGGTAAGAGGAGTTTATAGAATAAGCGTGGTTCATCCCAGATAGGTCCACTGTCCTAAGTGAGTGATCCCACACTCTAGAACGAGGATCAGCAGGCTTCTGCGAAGGGCTCAGCGGCCAATATTGTAGACTTGGTGACCAGCTATTGCAGTTGTCCCATTTTGTCCCAATGGCAGCAACTTAATTCTGGTGTGATATCAGGAAATCACTCAGCGGGCGTATAAGCGTGAATGCATCTAGTTCTGAAATACTGTTGCAGGTGTCTTCCCAAGAAAGAAAAGCTTTACATTTGAACATGTAAAGCCTCGTCTTGTCCCGTGTACCACATTGAAAAGCAGTTGTGGCGTGCTTGATCGTACAGCTAACCCTGCTCGACACAGATGCACAAACTGCTTCGCGGAGATGCTTTTCCCTTCCTCCTGTTTAGAGAAAACAGCATGGATTGCTAAAGACATGGCAGTCAGGTTATTCCGCTGCCTCTAAGCAGTCACTGCGCCAGTAACGCTGCAGAATTTATAGGATAATGCTATTAGCATTTAGGTGAGAGTGCCCGTGGCTTTCGAGTGTCCGTCACCGGAGTGGTAGCGAGATCATCTCTAACCAATGGGAATGCGAAGGTCAGTAAGAATGCTCGTGAGAAGCGATTCTGTGCAGCACTCACTGCCCGTCAGAGCCATTTCTTCTGTCAACGACTGAGAGGAACCTAAGGTGAAAATCCTGGTGCAGACGGTGGGGGTGGGGGGGAACGAACGAGAGTGAGAGAATGAGAGAGAATGAGTGTGTGTAGAGGGAACATACATGCATACATGTGCATTCCAAAATATGTCACTGTTGAGAAGGATTTGACCATGGGGCTGTGAAATCCGTATTCCGCAACATTTAGTCTCGGCTACAGATAGTAGGTTACTCGAACTTGGATCCTGTTCCATTTTTCAAAAACGCTTCGCAAACTCCTGCGGCGATTCCCACTCCCGGAAGCAGGAACAGCATAAAGCCTCCAAAGGAGCATATTCCGGGCTGGAGGGACAGCGCAGCAGGTGGGGCGCTTGCTGGGTACACCGCCAGGGGGGCCCCCTCGCCTCGCCAGGAGTGACCCCAGGGCCCCGCAGCGTGTGGACCCAAGCCAAAACCAAGGGTCCATGACAGTAGCCTTTCCTCTTTCGCTGCCCCCAGCGTCAGTCTGCTGTGAGCTCCAGGCGCAGCTCCCGGACGGACGGTCTGTTGGTTCCGGTTGGTTCCGGTTTCCTCCGGTCGCAGCTTCTTCGCCTCTCCCTCAGGGTTCACTGTGCGGGGCTCCTCCGGCATGGCCAGGGTTTCTTTTTTGCTTTATCATTTTATGTTTAAAAATTTGTAAATGGCCTGTTGAAGTGCATCTTATCATGAAAGCAAAAACACATTTCTGGTCAGAAAAGTAGATGGTCTCGAATTGTCGCCACTTCTACTTGTACTTACGTCTAATGTCTCAGTTTTTCTTTCTAGGAGAACTACGATCTCCGCTTGCAAAGTATAGCTCTGTTGTTATGAAGCATCGTAGAAAATTCCACTTTTAATTTTATTGCCTTCGTTTCCATTCAAGGGTCTCCTGCTGAGCCAGTTTCTCAATCTGCCACTTCTGATTATCAGTGGGATGTTAGCCGTAATCAGCCCTATATCGATGATGAATGGTCTGGGTTAAGTATGTCCTTTTAAAAATTATAAGTTTTTTTCCAGAGTTCTCTTCCTAAGCACCCTAAGTTCATGCTTTATGTTTCCGTTTTCTAATTTCTCATCATTTAGGCCATAGTGATATGATAGCAAATGTAGTGCTTGTAAGCTCACCCTTAAAACCGGTAGCATTGATACTACATGTACGAGGGCAGCTGGAGTGATGTGCTGCAGGCCGGGTACTTGCCTTGCATGCGAGCAGCTGAGGTTCGATCCCCGGCACCCATGTGGTCCCCCAAGCTTGCCAGGAGTGGCTGAGTACAAAGCCAGTAGTGAGCCCTGAGCACTGCCAGCTGTGCGCCCCCCCCCCCCCCATTTTTTTTAAAAAAGGCTGCATTTGTTTTTCGCGATTAGGGGACCATTTAAACATAAGGTTTTCTTAGAGTTACTCAGTAGTTCTCGTTTTTAAAACTTAGGTTTTAAGCGAATGTTCTTTTCCCTGTCCTGATTTTTTTCAATGGATAATAGGTCTGGATTTCTAATTTCCAGTAGAAGCATAAGAAGACTCAGGTCGTGCATCCGGGAAACGGGAAAAGGCAATAGAGCCATTGTTTTGTTTTGGGGGGCCGGGGGGGGCATCGGCCAGCTCAGCGCTGCTCCGAGACTGTACTGTTCCTGACTTTGTGCGCGGGATTACCTGTGGCGGGTGGCTCGGGCCCCTGTGCAGGCCGGGCCCGCGCTGGCTCCCCTGCCTGGCACCCTGCGCTGTCTCAGTCTCGGGGAACCGAAGAGCGGCCGTGCCATCTCTGGGCGGGGCGGGGGGGGGGGCAGTGTCAGCACAGCCAAGCAGGCCGGGGAGTGCAGCGCTCGGCGCAGCAGGGGGAGGATGCTGCGTCCCCCCCATGCCAGGCCTGTGTCCCCGAGGTCAGCCTTTCCCCAGCCTCGGTCTCAGCATCCCTGGACTGTCGGTTGCCGTGTGGGAGTCTCTGTTCTGAGAGAAGGTTCCATGGCTGAGCACCTGCTCGGCATAAGGGCGACCCGGATGCTCGCTGGCAGCACCGGTCCCCTCAGCAAGAGGTGAGCCCTCTGACAGAAGAGACCCCCGCCCCAGCGCCTCTTCCGGGCCTCCCTGCGTCCTGGTCTTCAGTGACCTTGCTCATGCCCGCCTGCACAAACCTGGCAGCCAGAACCTCCGTGCATGTGAACTTGGTCCTTAAATCGATTGTTTTACAAAGTAGAAATTCCCTTTCCTCCACTCGGGGCACGAGAAACCAAGGCAGAGGAAAGTCGCGCGAGTTTCCGCATCCCTTGACCATCCGTGGAGGGGGTCTCGGGAAGGCAGTCTGACCGCAGTGTTCGTGCTCGCAACCACTCCACAGTCCAGCCTCAGTGAGCGTGGCAGAGCGCCAGATGCACCGCTGCCCCTGCCCTACTTGAGCCCGGCACTTGCGCAGAGAGCGCAGGCGAGAGGGGTCGCTCGGTGTGAGGAGCCTTGAGCCGCAGGACCCGAGCGCGGTTGCCTGGTTGAATCTGCAGGACCTGAGCTGTGAATTGGAGCAGATAATCTGTTGGATGTTTTCATAGGCTGTTAGGCTTTAATGAGGTCGCGAATGAAAGCGGGCTCTCTGATTTTTAAAAACTTGTCTATGGAGGCGGGGGTGCACTTGGGGCTCAGGGTTTACTCCTGGCTCAGTGCTCAGAGGATCCTCTGGGGTTCAGGGATCGAACCCAGGTTGGCCACATGCAGGCAAGCACCCTACCCACTGTACTGTCACTCTGGCCCCTCTTTTTTTTTTTAAAAAAAAAAAATGTATTCTATTACATAAATCCCAAAGGTATTCTAGGCGGTTTTGAGAAAGCAGTTGTCTGTTGAGAAGAGTGTGGGGGTGGGTGCCAGGGGTGGGCGCTCTGCCGTGTGGGGAAGGAAGGCAGCTGCAGAGAGAGGGACTGAGGCTGAGGGTGGGGTGAAGCACTCCTCGGGAGAGAGTCGGTGCAGACAAGCAGGCAGCTCTCTGCGCCTTCTGCCTGGACAGAGGAGCACCGCCTTGCTCCCTGCCTGCCCCCTGCCATGCAGAGGGGGCTGCACGCACACGGGTGCCCCTCAGGCACAGGCCACGTGGTGGGCCCTCTGGCCGAGTGTCCGCAGAAAGCGTGCCAAAGGCAGTTTCCCGGAAACCCGAATGTAAGGTTGAGATAGGGAAGCAGAGATAGGGTTGGTTTTGGGTGGTTTTGGGGCATGTCTGGTAGTGTTCAGGATACTTCTGGCTCTGTGTTGGGGGGGTCTCTCCCGGTAGGCCTGGGAAGGGCCTTGGGGGACCATGGGGTTCTGGAGCTCCAGCCCGGGCCTCGCACACGTAAAGCATGTCCGCCAGCCATTGAGCCCTTGGCTCCACAGGGAACGTTGTACAGGCAGAAGTTGACCTGCTCAGCTGGCTGCAACGGAATCCCATCATCGCAGGTCTGAGAGTCGGGTGTTAATGTTCTTGGCACACTGGAGTGAATAAGATCATGGTAGTCAAGGGGCCGGAGTGATAGCACAGCAGGTAGGGCGTTTGCCTTGCACGCGGCCAACCTGGGTTCAATCCCCAGCACCCCAGATGGTCCCCCAAGGACCGCCAGGAGTGATTCCTGAGTGCATGAGCCAGGAGTAACCCCTGAGCATCGCCAGGTGTGACCCAAAAAGCCAAAAAAAAAGAAGAGAGAGAGATGAGTGAATATTGAAGAATGCGGAATTATTCTTAATTTTAAATGAAGAAAACTTAGACTATGAATTATTTTCATAAGAATTTACCTTAGTAAATATATCTTAGTATAGTGGGTAGGGTGTTTGTCTTGCAGCCGACCTGGGTTGGAGGGTTCCCAGAGCACCACCAGGAGTAATTCCTAAGTGCGGAGCCAGGAGTAACCCCTGAGCATCTCCAGGTATGGCTCCAAAAACGAAAGAAAGAAACATGTCTAAGAAATTCATGAATACTTTGGGCCCATGAATCTTGTGCGGGGAATTCTACCGGACAGTTTGCAAAAGCACAAGGGCTACTCCTGGCTTGGTGCTCAGGGGCCACAGGCTCCAGACCGGAGCGCCTCTTTTGGCCCCTTCAGATTGAGGGGCTGGACATGGGCTGGAAGGGCTCGGGCACGGTCACTCCCTAGTGAGGCAGGTCCCGTGTGCTGACAGACTCGTTACCTGAGCACTTCATTGTTTTCCATCTGGGCACTGTGTTCTGCAGCACTTAATGACAAGGTTTCATCCGTCCCCCAGGCCCTCGCCACACCCACCTTCCAGGGTCCCCCTGAAGCAGGTGCTGGGTCTTGGCTGGAGTGTAAACATTTGGGGGCACATACGGAAGTGTGCGATGTGAATAGCCTGGGTGGCCCTGGCAAAGCGGTCTCTTTTCAAGTCAGGCAGCGCTAGCTTCCCGAAAGGGTTCGGATCCTGGCGCCTCTTAGAGCAGAAGAATTTGGAAGTTTAGAATTCAAGTGTATGAGCCAGAGAAATAGGAGAGCACTTGGGGCACGTGTCTTGCACGCTGCTCATGCATGTGGGTTCGGTCCCTGGCAGCACGTACGGTCCCCTGAATGCTGCCCGCAGTCGGGAGACTGATGGCAGAGTGGAAAGGGAGGGGAGCCGAGTGCTTACTACACGGGTTTTCTGGAGGTCCTAGAAGTTCCACTCATTCAGCCTTCCGGTGGTGTGCACGGTAGAACTTGAATCAAGGCTCTCGCCATCACCATTTTTTCCTGGCTCTTAAAACATGCTCGAATGTAAGAAAAACGCGAGTGCCGTATTACAGCTTAGTGCGACGTAAGGAGTTGTAACTTTTACATTGCAGCTTACGGCAGAGATGAGAGGTGCCTAATTGACGCTGTTAACTTTTAGATGGTCTGTCTTCTGCTGATCCCAGCTCTGATTGGAATGCGCCCGCAGAAGAGTGGGGGAACTGGGTCGACGAAGGAAGAGCTTCACTGCTGAAGTCCCAGGAACCGGGTCCCGATGACCAAAAAGTGAGTAGAGGGTCGGTATGCTCGTCTCTGCGCCTGGCTCTGTGGGCGCCGTGGGCTGGGGCCGCCTTCTCTGGCGTCGGTGTGCCCGCCCCGCGGGAGGATTGCTTCCTGCGGGCGTGCCGCTTCCCACAGAGGGTGGGTAGGGTGGACGCGGCCCCCGTCCTCCGAGTGGACAGCCCTCAGTGTATCCCCCAGTTCCCTCAGAAAAGAAGTCTGAAATTGCGTCGGCACGAGTGTCGGGAAAATTAGGCTGACTATAAATAGACTCTCGGCCGCTTCCAGAGGCTAATTTTGGTCAGAACTTAAGAGGCCACAGCATGAATCGGGGTAATGGATAATGAGCTGAGCTGATCGCATCGGAGTGGAAGTTGCGTTTCTGAGAGACCGCAAGCTGCTGCTGGTCACTTAGTGGCTGCCGGTAGTGGCAAGAGTTGCCAGCCATTCTGGGCCGTCTCTGATCCTTGGCCCGGGATATTGAATACTGCTCAGCTCCAGGGGTTGACAGAGGCCCTTTTTGTTGGCTGGTTTTGAGGTTTGGGGTTGGGGGCCACGCCTGGGGGTGCTTGGGGCTTACTCCTTAGGGATCGGCACGTGGTGCGGGACCTAGCGGGGTTTGGCTGTGCACAAGGCCGATCCCTTCCTCCTGTACTGTCTCCCAGCTTCTCAGAGAAGCTGAGGGAATGGAACGGGGCCCCTAGGGCTCAGCACACACCAGAGAGAATCACGTGGGTGACTCATTTGCCTTAGAAATTGCTGGCCAGGTTTCATCCTTGACACTTGATGTGGACTGAACATTACTAGGGGTGTTCTCCCAGGCCGCCCCCACCCCCCACACCCCCGCCAAAGAAAAAAATAGGCAGATATTTGCGTATCTACCATGGGTCGGGTGTGGCTGTATTAAAGGGCCACCATAGTCCACAGGCAGCTGTATAAGGCACATCACAATGCAGGGAACCAGTAGCAGACGGACAGAAATAAGATACGGAGTCAGAACAGAGATAAATGGAATGATGACTAAAAGAAAATGCTGGCAACAGAATTAGAAGTGGAAGAGGTTTTATCTTTAGAGAACAAGTTCTAGGTTTGATCCCTGGCATCCCATATGGCGCCTTGGGGCTGCCAGGAGTAAACCCTGAGTACCACTGACTGTGGCCCAAAAAGAAAGAAAAGGAAAGCGAGTTGTGGCCAGGTGGCATTACACATTCATTTTGCTAAACTCCGTTTAGTTTTTGTTTGGGACCTTCCCAAAGGCCTTGTCCTCGACTCCTCCGGGCAGTGCCCATGCGTGATCCTAGACTCCGTGACAGTTTGGGGGTGTGTGGGTGTGGTGCCCAGGGCTTACTCTTTCCTGCCTGTGAGCTCTGGGGCTTGGGGCCATTCTGGGGTGCCAGGGATTGAACCCTGGTTAGCCGTATGCAAGGCCAGTACCACCAGTTCCTTGTTGTTGTTTCAAGTTTTGCTTAATTCTTTTTGGGGTCCCCTCGCAGCTATGCTCAGGAGTTACTCCTGGCTCCATGATCAGGAATCACTCCTGGTGCTGCTTCAGGGACAATATGGGATGTTGGGGTTCAAACCCATGTGCAGAGCTGGGATTGGTCCTTAGCCTTGCCAGGTATGGTTCAAAAGTTAAAAAAACCCTTCCTCGGGGCTGGAGCGATAGCAGAGCGGGTAGGGTGTTTGCCTTGCACGCAGCTGACCCGGGTTCGATTCCCAGCATCCCATATGGTCCCCAGAGCACCGCCAGGAGTAATTCCTGAATGCATGAGCCAGGAATAACCCATGTGCATCGCGGGGTGTGACCCAAAAAAGCAAAAAAAAAAAAAAACCCTCTTTATGTAACCAAGAGACATTGTTTCACAGGTGTGCAACCAAAAATGTCTCTCTGGCTGGAATCTTCCTGTACCTCATCCGAATTAGCCAATGGAACCACTGAATAAAGACTGACAGATCGTATCTTTCACACCTGGTAGACATCACAGTACCGTGTACTGTGGTGCCAGAGATCAAAAGACCTAGGACATCCCTTCCTTTCCCCCTCACCCCCCACACACGAAAAGCATGTGCACTAGCCCCCCTTAAACTGCCTCCAGGGCCTCAGTCTTTTTCCTTTAGGGGCACGCCACATCTGGCAGTTCCTGGGGGCCACTTCCTCCCGGGCCCAAGCTCAGGAGTTGTGGAGGCTCCTATGGTGCACCTCTGCACTCAGGAATTACTCCTGGCTGTGCTCCGGGGACCGTATGGGGTGCCGGGCATTGAACCCAGCTCAGCCGCGTGCAATGCAAACACCCTCCCTGCTGCACTCTCAGTATGGTCCCTAACTTGACAATTTTCTGTAGGGATTTCAGTTCATTGTGTCCTGGTAGTGCTTTTGTAATGAAAAGAAAAACAGGCCGGAGGGATGGTACAGCGGGTCGGGTATCTGCCTTGCATGTGTCTGACCAGGTTTCGTCCCCGTCATCCCATGTGGTCCCCCAAGCCCCACCAGGACTGATTCCTGAGTGCAGAGCCAGGAATGACCCTGAGTATTCTGGGTGTGACCCAGAAACCCAAAAAATCTGGCAGCTGGAGTGGTCGTAGAGCAGGTCGAGTCCTTGCTGCTCGCCCTGCGTATACGTGACCAGCTCGGGTTCGATTCCCCATACCCCTCACAGGCCCCTGAGCCTCGCCAGGTGTGAGCTCTGAGTGTCACTGGGGGTGGCCCAAAACAAACATGTGTGCGTATTATTGTGTGTATTATACGTATGTGTCTATACATGAAAATCTTCTAAAGTACTGTTCAGTTTTAATGCAAACAGTTCAGCATTTTGTGGAGGGAGGTTGGGCCACACCCAGTGGTGCTCGGGAGTGGCTCCCGGCGGTGCTCGAGGGACTGTGGGATGCCAGGGATCAAATCCAGGCCTTGGCGTAGCCGGGTGTGCTCTCTGAGACAGGTGGTCCAAGGGTGTGACTCTGGTAGGGCACATGCACTGCACGTGTGAACCCAGGTTTGAAACCCCTGGCATCGCAGAAGGGAGAAGTAGACCAAGACTGAGAGTTGGACTTTAGCAGGGGCTCAAGATAGGTGAAAATGTGGTGTGATGGAGCATGATGTTCCTCGCGCTGTGTTAGTTTTTAAATAGATCGTTTCACATCATTTTTATTATGTAACTTACATCGTTTTCATTATGTTTCTAACTTTCAGTGGAAATTGGGAAATTACACAAGGTTTTGGGTAAGACCAAATAATCCGCGGCTCACTTGGGTGCTTGTTTCCTAACGTCAGGTTTCAGATGACGATAAGGAAAAAGGAGAGGGGACTCTTCCAGCCGGGAAGTCGAAAAAGAAGAAAAAGAAAAAGAAGAAGCAAGGCGAAGAAAACTCTCCCGCACAGGTAGGCTGGGCTCGAGCTGGGCTGCGGGAGGGACCGCGGGCGGGGGCCTGGAGAGCCCCTGAGGCCTGTGGCTGAGGAGAAGCAGTCCCGAGGAAGGCGGAGTGTCTGAGAAAGTGCTGCATCGTGCCGTTCTAGCAACTGAGAGCGAAGGCAGGAGGGGCTGAGCGTGTGCTTTGCGTGCGAGAGGCCAGTCCGCTCACTGGCACCGCAGGGCTCCCAGGCTCAGCCAGGAGTGCTCCCTGCATGCCTCCAGGTCGAGGCAAACAAAACCCCTTCGTTGCTTGAGGGGAAGGATGTCCAGGACTGGAGCCGATCAGAAGGGAAGGCGCCAGCCTGGCGCCAGTGATGGCTCGAAGAACAAAACAAAAAGATGCGAGAGGAAAACCGACTCCAGTTGCAGTCTGGAGATGCGTCTGGTTTCTGGTTTTTTCCCTTTTGTCGAGGTGCTGTTAATGACCTTTCTTGCGTGCACGCGTCCAGTTCCACACACGCCACCAGAGGGCCCTTTTCCTGCACAGGAGAAACTTCAGCGTTTCCTTCCAGCCATACAAGACCCTGGGAGTGCTTGGAGTTTGGGGTTTGCTTAGTTTTTAGTTGCTTGGTTCTTGGTTTTAGGCCACACCTGGCTGATCTCGGGGGTTGATCTCGGGGATTCCGTCGCTCTTTTTTTCTCTTTGTTTTTGAGCTCCTTCCACGTCAGGGCGATCCCGGGGTGCTGGGTGGATCTTGTGGTACCCACATGCAGACATGTACGGAAGCTCTTTGAGGCGGCTCCCTGACCAAGAAGAGGGCTTGTCCTGGCCTGCTTGGTCGGGACCCCTGGGAGGGCCTTACTTGGACCAGGCGTCCGACTGGGGTCAGCCTCTTCAGATGCAAGCACTTGAACCTGCTCTCCTGTCTCTCCAACCCTGGCTCGTATTTAAGTTCACATTTGATTTAGATTTCTAGAAAAAGCAGAGGTGATTCTGAAGTGTTCCAGAGATGTCTCCATAGTATAAATCTGACTCTTGGTACCGTTTCTGAAATGAAATTCACTTTTTGGAATAACATCTGGATGTCAGAAAGCGTTGTGTGAGGGTGTTCTCTGAGCCGTGGTGGGAACAGGGAGGGCTTGTCACACTGGTTGGTCGGCCCGGGAGCACCTGGAACCTGAGACGGAGCCGGTCTGTGGCGGCCCTGCTTCGTGCTCAGGGCGTGCACCCATCGTGGCAGCTCATCAGCGTGGCCACAGGGACTGTCCTGCAGGGAACAGGAAATTCATCCTCGGTGCACGCGGGGCAGGCGTCTTCTAAAACTTTCCACCCATAAGCAAAACCATCTCTTTAAAATTCAGTTCTAAAGCCAAAGATGCTTATAATAAATCTCCGTCATAACAGTACAGCTCAGAAGGTTTTCATTAGCATAAATGGGTGCTTTATTAGCTCTAATAAGCTACTTTTCCCTCTAGGACGCAGAAGATTTAGAAAAAGAGGTCAAAGAAGAGCTCGCAGTGAACGCCTCTAAAGTTCATCCAAAACAGGAAAAATCTTTTTCTTCTTCGAAGACCACAAGCACTAGTGACCCAGCTGAAGCGCCCATCAAAAATAGCCAGGTGATTCTGTTTATTTCAGCAATAGAATTCTGAAGGCGTGGGAATGACAGCGTTACAGTTGATGCCAAACGACTGTTAAGCATTTCGAGGACACTGGCCCTGGCACCGGCGCCGTGAGAAAGAGGGAACTCGCTTGGGAACGGAGAGTGAGGTGTTTGCCTTGCATTCGCCTTGGCTGCGAATCTGGGTTTGAATCTCCCAAGTGCTGTCAGCCATGACCCCCTCCCTTCAAAAAAAATTTTTGGGGAAAAAAATAGTAATAATACTGAGTTTCAGGGGCTGAAGAGATAGCTCAACGAACTGAGCACATCAGCACATCCTTGGCGAGTAAGAAGTTGGGGTGCTGTCCTTGGCATCACGGGGGTCTGAGATGCAGCTCGCTGGGAGCACACACTCTGCCTGTGTGCACCCTGGCTTTGATCCGTGCCCCCTCGGCAGGCTGCCCACTGCCAGGCGCCCTCACGGGGGCAGAAAGGGGCCAGCAGGCAGCTCGGGAAGATGGTTCCTGCCTTGGCTTTCCGCCTCGTCTTCGGGAAGGAGAAAAGGAGGGTGCACCTCGGGTGCATCCTGGGGTGGCACTGTCCCCCGTCTGGGGATTGGGCCCAGGTCTCCCACCTGCGAAAGCTGTGCTCCGCCCTCGAGTCCGATTTCTAATGAGTTCAGTTATTGGAATCCCTTAAAGTGGCGAGAGTTACATGGTGCACACGTGTGCGCGTGCATGCGTGTGTGTGTGTGTCGAGAGCCAACTGTAACTCCGGGCTACACACAAGAAGCAGACGGCCCAGATAGCCGCACAGTGCTCCTGCTCTCACAGAGCAGGGTTGTCGTGCGGTCACTTGAGGATCCGCTTGGAGGAGCAGAACATGGCGGGCCTGCTGCCTGGCCCGGGCACGTGGAGATCTTTGTGTTTGATTCTGGTGTAGGGGCCACGCCCTGCGGTGCTCAGGGCTTATTTCTGGCTCCGCAGCAGTCAGGGAGCACTCCTGGCAGGGCTCGGGACCATTCCAGGTTTCGAACCCTGGTCAGCCGTGTGCAAGGCAAGTGCCCTGCTGCTGTGCTCTCTCGCGCGCTCTCTCTGACCCACCCACATGTGGGGTCTCATAGGAGAGCAGCAGAGAGCCACTTGGCGGTTGTTTCCTTGGGGTTAGGACCACCCCAGCAATGCGGGGCGCCATGAGGTACTGAGGAGCAAACCTGGAGGCGCCTCACTGAGCAGAGTGACTGCAGCTGAGATGCCCGCCACAGGAGGCCGGCCTCTTCCTTCCCCTCTGCCCTCCCCAGCAGTCCTCCTGCTCCCCTGCTCTCCTGGGTTGCCTTGCCGGAGTTCCAGGCAGTCCCCACACCCGCCTTTCTAGCTTGGCCTGGTTCTGACCAGGGGCAGACAACTTCCTTTCTGCGTCCAGAGAGCAGGCATCTTGCACCCGTGTTCCTCAACTTTTCTCTCTGGCTCCCTTGGGCCTTGTGTCCTTCTGTGGGCCCCCGTGCTATTGGGTGACCCCAGGCGGTACCTCCCCATTGATGTCATTGTTTCTGGTGGCCCCTTGGGGTACCTGACCAGGGGCCATCTGCCCCCAGTTGAGAGGGGCTGGTCTAAACCACAGAGGCGCAGAAATTTGCCAGAGTGGGTCAATCGGAAGGTTGGACCCAGAGTTCCCCATCACTTTCATTAGGGGCAGGGCAGGAAGGTGGCAGAAAGGTCTGCTTTGGTCCCTGTGGAGCTGGAGGAGGGCGGGAGGGAAGGGAGGGCTGTGGCGCGGTCCTTTGAGGACCCGCACCGCTAGGGGGCAGGCGTGAGTCGCCTCTGCCGGTGTGGGAGCTACACCCGCGGCCTCTCGGGTCCTCCGGAGGCATCCAGTGTCATTTTCCTTGTTTCCTACAAATCTGCGATTTCATTCCCAACCAGCCTCCCAAGACGCTTCCACCTGCTGCTTCTGCCGAGCCATCTGCTCCTTTATCGAAAAGCGATTCTGACAAGAGCTCTTCCCAAGTGCCACTGACGCCACAAGAGACGGAGAAACCCAAGTCCAATACTAAGCAAAATAGCGTGCCTCCTTCACAGAGTAAGCAAGCCCCCCTTCCCTGCTGGGTGTGCGCTCTGCTCCTGTCGGCAGCGTTGTCTCAGCGTCCCACTGGGCCCACGGCAGTGCGGAGGGAAAGGTGCTGGTCTCGCACGAGCCTGTGTCGCACACGGTCCCTGCGCAGAGCAAGGAGGGAGCCCCAAACCCAGAGCA
Organism: Sorex fumeus; assembly: GCF_029834395.1. Lineage (NCBI taxonomy): Eukaryota > Metazoa > Chordata > Mammalia > Eulipotyphla > Soricidae > Sorex > Sorex fumeus. The sequence continues at coordinate 916,539 of NW_026606110.1, forward strand.
TGTGGTATCTCATCTCGGAGGTCCGCTGGCTCTCCAGAGCGGCCCTTCCTGCTTTGCAAAGCTTGGGGTCTTTGGTTGTGAGGGCAGTGGTCTGGAGCAAGGGATGTGGTGGCCAGGGCAGACTCGGGGCTTGGTAGCTGCGCTCGGCAGTGTGGCCTGTCTTCTGTTGTCCTGTTCTCCAGAGTGCAGAATTTTCTCCCGTCAGCTGCCATTGGTGCTCATTGACCCATATTCACTTTCAAATCTTCAGGCCAAGCCTCCTTAAATGAAACCGTTTTCTGCTTCAGAACTGCTACAGTAGAAATTGTTTGAGACGGTTCAAAGCAGACAATACGTTGGGATTGAGATGCACAGAATGAGGGCTGGAGCGATGGCATTGCAACAGGCAGGATGCTGGCCTGCACGAGGCCAGCCCAGGTTTATTGCCCAGCACCACTACCGCAGCTTACATTTTGAGACGTTGTATCGGTGGGCTTGAGAATGTGTTTTCATCACTGCTTTTTTTTTTTTTTTTCTCTGCACCAAGTGGTGTTCCGGGGTTACTCCTGGCTCTGCACTCAGGAATTACTCCTGGCTCTGCACCCCTGGTGGTGCTCAGGGGACCATATGGGATGCCGGGGATCAAACCAGAGTTGGCCGCATGCAAGGCACACCACCCTCCCCGCTCTCCCGCCAACCTGTGCTTTTCTGCTTTTAGGATGCAACAGCATATGCTATCCTAACTACTTTCTTTCCCTTTCAGCCAAGTCTGAAACTAGCTGGGAATCTCCCAAACAGATAAAAAAGAAGAAAAAAGCCAGACGGGAAACGTGAATTTTTCTCCCCTTTTTTTGCTGAAATGGACATGTGTTTGCTAACACTGTCTTGAAGATTATGCTGTTTATGCAATAATTTGTGAACATGTACAGAGTTTTATAGAAATTTAAACCAATTTTTAAAACTGTGAACACAACCACCATCAAAATGGAATCAAAGGAAAGTTGATTTATGGAATTCAGAGGTCAACAGAGTGTACCCCCGTGCTGGAAAGTGCTTGAGAAAGTCTCTTCAAGTTCATACAGACGACAGGCCTTGGTTGAAGAATATTCTGGTTTTACTACAGTGCCCTGTTTACAACAGATTGTTCCCTGTCTCGCCTGCGGCTGTGGAGTCAAGGGTTCTGACCGGAGCTCCTTGGACCTTATGCACGGAACTGACGCCGTTTGAATCTGTTTTATGCTTAAATCAAAGTGCTTTGATCAAATGCATAATCTGCCATATCTTTACATATATATATGTTGGTAACGGTTTGTATTCGAGGAATCACAAGTGCAAATAAAAAGGCTTTTATCGTTTGTGGAACCGAACTGTCCTGGTTTAGTTTACTAGTTTTAAAGAGTTCTTAAAGCATTGAAAACACAGCTGACATTTGTTTTATGGCTTACGAAGTTATTTTTGATAGTCTTACATACTTGAATTGTTCAAAGTTCAGTATATTTTAAATTAAAAAAGGTAAACTATATGTATTTGTTTAACACCTTGAAGGGTCAGGCTCAAATAATGCTCTTGTTTATGATTTAGAAACGTTCAGGCAAAATCCAATTTACACTTTCCTTCCCCGGCAGTTAACATTTTCAAGCATCAACTGTTTAATAGTAAGACTTTTTTTCATTCACAAATGAAAGATTCACAAAACTCGCTCTACGGAGAGTGCTTCGAGAATATGATGGAGAATGCGAAACGAGAGTCAGACAGCTTTAATTGACATTGTCAAGACCTCCAGTTATCAGGAATACATTTTTTTACTGCCTTAACCTGTAGTGCGTAAAATGTGCATCAGTTTCTTGGAGGGGATTCGTGTTTTTATAAGAATTTTCATGTTAATTATTGCAATCGTGGTCAAACAAGGAGTGTTTCCTGCTCGAAACTGTGTTGATTTCAATGATGTGTGAGGTGTTTCACCATTTTCAGGCACTGTGTAACCTATTGTCATAAGCTGGCAGGTATCTTTGTAACTATAAATAGTGCACGCTCGGCCATGTACACTGTAAATAGCCTCTACCAAACGTGTTTGACATGGACCATAAGTAGCATCACTTAGTGAATTGTGATCAAGAAGAAAAGCCATGATTTCTTTTTTTTTTTACGTGATTGGCTCAACTGCTTTCAAACGTGACACCCAGAATGACACCGTGTCACAGCTGTAACCATTGATACTGGGCTCGCCATCCACAGCCACTGTCGTCTTGATTAGATCTGCCTGTGGTTTGATAGGATCGCGGTGTCGGACTAGGAAAGCTGGAGAAACGAACGGCCTTAGTGTTGCTGAAGACCGGCCTTGCTCCAGGCAGCTTCCCTAGCAGGCAAGGACTAGCTTTGGTCAGGTGTTAACATCCGTTTCAGGAACACGGCGGTATGTTTACATGTCAGAAGTTTTTTGTTTCCTTCTATGGTATTTCTAAGTTGATTTGTTTAAATAAATTCAACAAATGGATAGCATTGTTTTCATTCGCTTCAGCATTGGGGGTGAGTCAGCTCAAGAGCCAGGGACGGGATCTCTCAAGACGCGGGTGCCAGGACGGCTGAGCTTCCGGCGCTCCGTGAGGTACCCCAAGGAGAAGCCGCTCGGGCTCTGTCGGTCGAACATGCCAAAAGCTCAAAGGATTGGACTGAACTCTCTCAACTCTACCTCACCGTTTCTTTCTCGGGATTTTGTTGGCTCTGTCACGCGTTGGGCTTTCTCTCTCCAGCTCGCCCCTCCCCCCCGCCCCAGCCCACGCCAGCTGCGAGAGGTGGGCAAGCGCCCCCCGAAGCTGGGGGAACCAGCTCGGGGCCCGGCGTCTCCCCTCCTGCTCCGAAGCTGGGAAGGACGCGCAGCTCACCTCTTAAGAGATGGCAGCTGTGAGCTGTAGAAATCAGCCGGTCCGTTGCTCCTACCTGGTTCCCAAGATCTTTATGTGAGCAGAACGCAGTGTCTGGCTCCCGAGCAGAGGAACTTAGCTGCCCGGACAGGTGCGGGGAAGGTCACTGAGCCCCTGAGGCTCCGGCAGGCCTGCAGGGGGAACCCTGGTGTCACTTGCAGACAGGGTCTCCAGAGAAAGGGTCTCCCGTACCTGCCCCCTGTGGGCCGGGGAGTAGGCTGCAGTCCTACCTGTTCCTTCGCCGGGACGAGCAAAACAATAGTTGAGAGAGTCCAAAATAAGGGATCTACGTAAAATGTTAATGTTATTTACCTTGTTTACTTTCTGCATGCATTTTCTTGGGGGGAGGGGCGGAGTTCTTCCGAACCTAATGGTATTATTTCATAGACTAATCTGGTTTGTATTTGAGTTAAAGATATTTAAGGGCAATATTTAACTACAGAGTTTAGTTTTTCTTAATTGGAAATGGTCCTTCTAGTGCGACATATCTTTTGAAATTTAGACTTTAGGTTTAAGATGTCGAGTAGATGTCTTAAGACTTTCCTGTAAACTCATTGCACAAACTGGAATTACTTTCCAAAAGACTTAGGGAATGCAAATGTTATTTGTAAAATGCATTGAGGATTGTAAATAAACCGTTTTTGTTTTGTTAAGTCGCTCCTCACAGTTCTCTGGTGGGAAGGGATTCTTGGTGTGCTGCCACTTGTCCTTGGAAACCGGCCTAATGGCCGTTGCTGCAGTTAGTTTATGTGGGACTGAGAAGGGACTTGGGTCCTGCCCTGAGATTCTGTGGGGGCCCAACTCAGCCCCAACTCCGGAGGCCGTGCTGTGCCAGAGGGTGGGGGGATCTGACTGGGGCGGGCTGCATGCAAGGCAAACGGATCTTCACCCCTGAGCTGCCCAAAGACGGTTCCTGTTCGGTTTGCTTAGTTTTTTCTACAGCCACAGGAACAGAGGAACCGGAGAGAGCACAGCAGACGGGGCGTTCGCCTTGCACTCGGCCAGGCTGGTCCCATCCTGTGGTTTCCCAAGTCCACCAGGAATAATTCTCGAGCCCTGAGAGATGGTGCAGGGGTTAAGGCACTTCCCTTGCATGCTGGCGTTTGGTTGCAGCTTTTCCTAATTTCAGAGACTGTACAGTTTGTAGAGGAAGAAGCTTTGACGCTTTCAGGAGCGCCAGCTGTGGCCTCCCTTCCCAAATGAGAAAACATTCTCTTTATTCCAGTAACTCATTAAAAGTGAACTTAACTTTCTTCATTACCGGGAGCCTGTGATAAGTGAGGTCTACGGCTCAGCTCAAAAAACTTCATTCAGGACTGGAGCAATAGCACAGCGAGGAGGGCGTTTGCCTTGTATGTGGCCGACCTGGGTTCGATTCCCAGCATCCCATATGTTCCCCCGAACACTGCCAGGGCTAATTCCTGTGCATCGCCAGGTGTGACCAGAAAAGCAAAAAAAAAAAAATCCGTGTTTGCCTACAAAATCCAAAATTCCTAGGAAAATTACAGCGTCCAAAGATAGATCCGGCAAAGGAAATCAGAATTTATCTCCCGCCCCATTACACAATTCTCACTTATTTGAGGCTCAAGGGATGGGGAGCCCTGTAAGAAGACCCTGTAAGTTTGTTCCATGGCATCGTAGCTAAGTGGGTCTACGGGACTGCTAGGATAGTATGCAGGGTGCCACCCCAGTTCCGTCACTGCCACTGCACAGGTCCACAACTTGGTGTGCCCCCCCCCCAAAAAGAAAAGAACAAACTTCGCCTGGGCTGTGGATGTGATGGGGCAGACAGCTGGAGCCCCAAGGTAACATCTAGGGACAGGGGCAAGGGGCGTTGAGAAAGGGACCTAGTACCCTGACGAGTGCCAAGTGGGCTGGCTGTCCGAGGCTCCCCACCTCCAAGCTCACTTCACGATCACGACCATCCTGTTATTCGTCGATTGCCTCGAGCAGGCCCCAGTAACGTCTCCTTCGTCCTAGCCCTGAGATTTTTTTAAAAAGTGCCATATTCAAGGCTGTTTCAGGGTTAGGAGAATGAGACCCTTCATTGTTACTGGTATTTGGCATATTGGGGCTGGAGCGATAGCACAGCGGGTAGGGCGTCTGCCTTGCACGCGGCCAACATGGCCGAGCCGAGTTTGATTCCTCCACCCCTCTCGGAGAGCCCGGCAAGCTACCGAGAGTATTCGATATGCCAGACACAGTAACAACAAAGTCTCCAATGGAGACGTTACTGGGCCCGCTCGAGCAAATCGATGATCAACGGGAGGGCCTTTACTTTTACTTTTTTACTGGGTACCCCACGGGGGATGCAAGCTCACTTAACATAAAAAAAGCAACTTTGTGTGGTAAGCCACCGAGATCATCTTAATCAACCTGCTCCCAAGCCAGCAGGGAGGATGGCGGGAGACTGGGGAGCTGGTGCCCACCAAGAGGCCTTGGCAGACTCAGGAGGCAGGCGGGGAGACGGCTGAGAGCAGGAACTCAGCTCAGCCAGGGCTAGAGGACTGGATGGTGGGGAAGGCACTGGCTTGCCTGCCCTGACCCCTGTCCACCCCAGCCCCACCACCAGTGAGCCCTGAACACCAAACGTCAAACAGTGTTGAGGGTTAGATGGAACCAGGGAGTGGCCTGGGCGGGGGACAGGGAGGGGGGAAGATGGCCGCTGAGACCCCCCCAGGCCTTGTTAAGAGGCTGCATTTGGGCTGGGGACATGCCTGGCAGGTACCAGGCTCCAGCTGCCATTCTTGCCACTGAAGGAAAAACAAAGCCTGAGATTGTATTTTTATTGTTGAGGGGAGCCAGGCCAGGCAGTGCTCACTGGGTGGGGGGCAAGGGGGGTGGGGAGTTGACCTGTCCCGGGGGGGCTTACAGCCAGTTTCAACCTGGTCCAATCTGGTTCTTACCTCAGCCGGTGATTGGGGCCCATTCACAACTGTTGGGCTCCTGCAGTGATTCCCTGAGGCTCTGTGTTCCTATCCCCTGCTGATGGACTTCTTCTTCCTCCGGTCCACTTCGTTCTCTCTGGGGCCACAGGGATAGGACAGTAGTGCAGCAGGTAGAGCTCTTCACCTTGCCCAGATTCAGTTCCCAGAGCCCCATTTGGTCCCCTGCCAGAGCACTGCGGACTGTGACTCAAAATTTTAAAAGAAATGTAATGAGACAGAGGTCATGAGCAGTTAAAACTATACAAATGATTCTTGTGTGTGTCTGTGGTTTTGCCACACCCAGCGATGGAGCGTAACCCAGGGCTCCTATATACAAAATGTTTTAGATACATTGAGCTCTCTCAGGGACAGGGAGGGAAACTCAAATCACCACCCCCCCTCCAAGGGGCCCCCCAGTGAGGACAGCCAGGCTGGGGCGGGGGGGGGGGGGAAGGAACTTCTTCGCTGTTCTCTTCCAGGACCTGGGTTTTAGTCTCTGGGTCTTGGCCATTGATGAGATTACACGGTGCTTGGGGGGGGGTGGGGGGGCAGGGGGCAGTTGGTGGGTGTGACCCCCGCCTACTGGAAGATGGAGGATCTGGGTGGAGGATGCTCAGATCCCATCAACGGCCAAGACCCAGAGACTATAAAACCCAGCTTCCGGAAGAGAACAGCGCAGAATCTCCTGCCCCCGTGCCTGGCTGTCCTCGCCGGGGCCCCTCGGAAGGGGGCGGGTTGAGTTTCCCTCCCGGCCCCAAGCAGAGCCCCAGCAGCCGAAGACCTCCAGAACCAGCCACAACCATGTTGAAACCTCTCTCCACAAGCATGAAGGTGCCAGCAGAGAACAAGGGCATGTGGGTCCCGGGGCTGAGATCTCCAAGCCTGCTTGGATCGGGGCTGAGCATCCTCCACCCAGATCCTCCATCTTCCAGTAGGCAGGGGTCACACCCACCAACTGCCCCCTGGCACTGTGTAATCCCATCAATGGCCAAGACCCAGAGACTATAAAACCCAGCTCCCGACATCTTATTATCTCATTCTTACTTTGGACAAACTGGCAGGCTACCAAGTGTAAACTGCCCACACGGCAGAGTCTGGCAAACTCCCCATGGCATACCCAATATGCCAAATACCAGTAACAATGATGGGTCTCATTCTCCTAACCCTGAAAGAGCCTTGAATATGCCGCTTTTTAAAATCTCAGGGCTAGGGCGAAGGAGACGTTACTGGTGCCTGCTCGAGGCAATCGACGAACAACAGGATGATCGTGATTGTGATCGTGATCGTGATCGAGCTCTCTCAGGCCCTAGAACCAGTTTTGATAGGGAAAGAGGACAGGGGACACATTTTTAGGAAAGATGAGTTATAGACAGGTGGGTGCCAGGGTGATCAATCATTCCCTCTGGGATGCCCTCCCTTGCAGCTACAGACAGTGATTTCTGGGGCTGGAGACATGGTCCAGTGGGTAGGGTGCTTGCCTTGCACACGTCTGGCCTGGGTTCGATCCTCAGCATCTCAGTTCCCTGAGCACAGCCAGGTGTGTGATTCCGAAGTGCGGAGCCAGGAGTCACCCCTAAGATCCACATGTGGCTCCAAAACAAACAGATGTCACTTCGAGGGCTGGAGCACAGGCTTTGTAGGTGGGAGGTCTGGGTTCCATCACCAGCATCACATGGTTCTTCGAGCACTGAGTCAAGAGTCTCCCAGGGAGAAGAGAAAGAGGAAGATAGGGAGGAAGAAGAGAAGAAAACACAATGTAAATGCTTTATATGGTATCATTGAAAACAGCTAAACTGGGTCCAGGAGATAAGAGATAAAGCACTGGTCTTGCATGCTGGGGTCCGGGTTTAATCCTGCATGGTCCCCCCGCACAAGGGACCCCCATGTAGTGTGCCGGGAGTAATTCGTGGGCACTCGGACTCGAGCTGAAAGAGAAATTCCTGGGCCAGAGACAGCTCAGCTATAAAGCACTTGCCATGCGTACCTGAGCTTCAATGTCGAGCACCAGAAAAGAGAAGAAACTTGGGTGGGAGTGACAGGACAGCATGGAGGGTGTTTGCCTTGCACATGGCTGACCCAGGTTAAATCCCTGGCGTCCCATATGGTCCCCCGAGCATCCCCAGGAGCAATTCCAGAGTGCAGAGCCAGGAGGAACCCCTGAGCATCACGGGACGTGACCAAAAAAGCAAAACAAAACAAAAAAAAAGAAAAAAAACTCTTCAGGCACAGCAAGCAAAAGAACAATGGCAGGACACTTGCCTTGTGTGCAGCCAACCCAGATTCAACTCCCCTCGCGCACAAGGTCCCCTGAGTTCTTCCAGAAATAATGGTACAGGTGCCAGAGTGTTAGTACAGAGGGTGAGATATTTGCCTTGCACCCAGTGGACCGGGAGTCAATCCCTGGCATCCCACATGGTCCCCTGAGCACTGCCAGGTGTAATTCCTGAGTGCAGAGCCAGAAGTAACTCAGCATCGCTGGGTGTGGTTCAAACCCCTTGTACCCCCCCCCAAAAAAAAATCTCTGGTACGGTTCCCTGCAGTTATCAAACCCAGAGCCAGAAACACAAGCCTGCCAGGGCAGGCTTGCCCAGAAGCTCCTCCGGGCATCCTAGTCTGGGCCTAGAGTCCGCAGTTCCTCTGCAGCTCTCCATGGCCAAAGCTCCTCTGCCTTCCAGCAAAGCCTCCTGGGGGGACCCAGCATCAGCCACTCCCAAATGCCTTCTGCATTCCCAGGCCAGGGCTGGGGGCGGTCACCAGCGTGTCCTGACTGCAAACCTCCCAGGTCACTGTCCACTGCACAGGTCCAACTGTCCTCATGGTCACTCGAGGTGGGGGGGGGGGCGGGCAAGCACATTGTTTTTAAAGTAGGAATTTTACTTTGGTAGTTTCCAGCTTTGGGGGATGAGTAATTTGCTCTTGTAAATGTAGACGATTTCAAGGAAGGGGCTGGATCCGGGAGGGCGGCTGGTAGGAAGCTTGAACTGACTTTATCTGAAATGTTTTATTTCTATGGGGGAAAAAAATACAGGCGGTCAAGAAGGCAAATCTGGGACTGGAGCCTGGAGCAATAGCACAGCGGGGAGGGCGTTTGCCTGGCACACAGCCAACCCGGGTTCGATTCCCAGCATCCCATATGGTACCCCGAGCACCACCGGGAGTAATTCCTGAGTGCAGAGCCAGGAGGAACCCCCTGTGCATTGCCGGGTGTGAACCCCCCACCCCCCCCCAAAAAAAAGCAAATCTGAGGACTTGACGAGAGCTCAGTGATGGAGACCGGAAATGTTCCTTGGGATAGGGAGAAGGCTCGAAGGGGTGGAGCACACGCCTACATGGGGGAGGCTGGATCTGGTCCTCTGAGCACCGAGCCAGGAGCAGCTCCTGAGCACTAAAATATCATTGTTTAGATTATTAAAAAAAAAGTTTGGAGGCTACACCCAGCAGTGCTCAGGGGTTACTCCGGGCTCTGCACTCAACCATTAACCCTTTTGGGCTCAGGGATCCCCATGGGATGTCAGGTATTGAACCCGGGTCTGCTGTGAGCAAGGGAAACACCCTCCCCACTCTACTCTCCATCTGGCCCCTCATTCACTAGATTATCTCCAGTACATTTTCCTTGACCCCAATTACACTATTACTTTGTGGAGCTATTAAGTATCCAGTGTTTAAAAATGTATCAAGGTAACCTTTCAATAACAATGTTGCAAACCACAATGCCTAGAGAGAGAGAGAGAGAGAGAGAGAATCACTGCCAGCCATAGAGGCAGGCTGGGGGTGGGGGTGAGGGGTGATGGGCGGGAACTGGGGGACACTGGTGCTGGGAAATGTGCCCTGGTGGAGGATGGATGCTGGAACACTGTACGACTGAAACCCGATCATGAACAGCTTTGTACGGGTCTACCTCACAGTGATTCAATTAAAAAGTAAAAAAAAAATGTAAATAAATAAATAAATGCACCAACAGACTACTACAGCAGAGACAAAGCACACCCCACTCAGGGCCTTCTTTCCCTTTGCAGATCAGGGCTGGTTCCAGAAGCTTCTGTCTTCCTCCCAAGCTCCTATGCAAATCCCTGTGCAAACACAGTGCACTGCAGCCCCCTTGGAGGCGTTAACCTCCTTTCAAAGGCTCTGCTTAGAGATAACTACAGTTATTCCGTTTCTTTGTGGGGCCACACCCAGCGGTGCCCAGCACTTCCTCCTGGTTCTGCACTCAGGACTCACTCCTGGCGGTGCTCAGGGGACCTCCAGGGATGCCGGAGATCTGCATGCAAGGCGAGAGCCCTGCCCACTGATGCCTGCTTAGGGGTTATTCCCAGCTTCATGCAGTTCTGGGAAACCTGTGCGTAGGGCATGTGCTCCAGCCCTACACGGCAGGTCTTGCCCCTGGTCAGTTCCCAAGAAGGTTGGCTGAGTCTCAGACTCCGGTGCTCTCTGGCGCTTGTACCCAAGAGGAAGAACACCGGCTCCATTCACCTGGGGCCTCTGGGAATGGTGTTGAGGCTTGACGCTCCCGCCTTGCCAGAGTCTGGTTACGGGTTCAAATCCCCAGGTTCTCACATGCACCCAGCAAGTCCCCAGCCACTGTTGGTCAAGCCTGACCGCTCTTGTGTTTGATGTAGGCAGGTAGATTAGGGAAGCCCCCCCCCCCCATGGCAATGAAATTTCTGGGAAGTAATAAAGTCGCCAGGCCTAAGTCTGACCCACCTGGTGAATACAGAAAGCGATATGGGATAAGACCTTCTCCAACAGTTGACCCTAAGGAGCCTGGACCTCTGCCTACAGAAAGGGCCGGAAAGGAACTGCTGGAGAATCCTCAGTTCCTTCCTTTATTCTGATTAACCCTCAGCTAGCCCAGACCAGAGAAGGCTGGACCTCCCTCAGAGAGAAGATCCAGCAGGAGCAAAGGTCAAGAAAAGGAGTTTCACACCAAATAAAGGTGTTGGGAGGATCCTCCCAGGGTGGGAGAAGCATGCTGAAAGTAGACTCTAGACCAAACATGATTGCCACTCAATGTTTCTTTTGCAAACCACAACACCCAAAAGGAGAGAGAGAACAGAGGGGAATGCCCTGCCACAGAGACAGGGGGATGGGGGGATGGGGGATGGGAGGGATACTGGGACCCGTGGTGGTGGGAAATGGGCACTGGTGGCATTGGGTATTGGGTGGGATGGGTATTTGATCATTGTATAATTGAAACCCAAGCACAAAAATTTGTAAGTCTGCAACTGTACCTCATGATGTCTCACTATTTTAAAAATTTTTTAATAAAAAAAAAGGAGTTTCAAAGAAGACCACTCTGGACCCTACCCCCTTAGCAACAGCCCTAGCAACAGACTCATCTGGCTAGAAAGCTCCACGTGGGGGCAGCCTGGAGAAGCCCCGTAAAAGCCACCTTGAACAAAGGGAGTACCCGTATATGCTGCCCGAGCCCACGTGGCTGAGCTCATGTGACGCCTGAGCACGTGTGTCACCCACATCTCCCCTCTCGAGATGTGGACTTTCACGCTTTCCCGTATCATGCTGAGATGTGTGTGGGGGCTCTCTCCGCCCTTGGAGAAGCTCAGGTTCTCTCTCTTTTTTTTTGTTTTGCTTTTTGGGTCACACCCGGCGATGCTCGGGGGTTACCCCTGGCTCCTGCACTCAGGAATTGCTCCTGGCGGTGCTCCATATGGGGGGACCATATGGGGTGCTGGGAATCGAACCTGTGTCGGTCATGTTGGCTGCGTGCAAGGCAAACGCCCTCCCCACTGTGCTATCGCTCCAGACCTCCCGGGCTCTCTCTTAAGCACATTACATTCCTCTCCACTCTCTCCGACTTTCTCTCCCTCCTTCCCTTCAAAATCTTCAAATAAAATCTGTTTTACTTCACTGCTTGTCTACTCCTGAAATTCTCTTCAGCGAGGCGAGACAAGAACCCAGTGACTCTGGGTCCTGTGTGCCACAGGTGAATAGGGAGAAAGTGACCATCTTTCTCCCCCCTGCTTCACATACGCCAGCCATGGGGTCCACCTCCGTCATGTTTTCCTTAAAAATAGATCCTGAGGGGCTGGAGAGGTGGCACAGCGGGTAGGGCGTTTGCCTTGCACGCAGCCGACCCGGGTTCAATTCCTAGCATCCCATATGATCCCCTGAGCACTGCCAGCAGTGATTCCTGAGTGCAGAGCCAGGAGCAACCCCTGTGCATCGCCGGGTGTGATCCAGAAAGCAAAAAAAAAAAAAAGATCCCGAACCCCCAGAATGAGTCGCATTCCCCCTGCCTCCACTGAGAACAGCTGAGCAACCGGAGAGAGGCAAATTTGCCCCCCAGAGAAGACTACAGTGGGACACAAGGCCAACATAATCCCCATCCTTGTGGCCGCAGAATGGGCTTGGGGTGTTTGGGTTTCGTTTGTTTGGCGTTTTGGGTCACACCTGGTGATTCTCAGGGGTGACTCCTGGCTCTGCACTCAGAATTACTCCTGGTGGTGCTCAGGGGACCATGTGGGATGCTGGGGCTCAAACCCAGATTGGCCACGTGCAAGGCAAATTCCCTCCCCACTGGACTATCTCCCCGGCCCCAGTTGGGGTGTCCTTGAAATGGGGCTGATCCGTTTGCAAGTGACATGCTTAGGAATTTCTGGTTCTGTCTTCTGCCACCCTCTGCCGCAAATTCCCTGCCCCATCAGATATTCTATGAAACTAAGCTCTCTCCTTTGTTCTGTTTTCCCCACCTGCCCACACAGTTTCAGCCCTCCTGCCCCAGGAAGGGGCTCTCTCTTTGTGCCAGCACTGAAATCTCTTACTGCATCTCAGGCCTTATTAATTTATGACCGTGGCTGGAAAAAGGAAAATTAAAGTGCTAGTGTGAGTCAAAAGGAACTCCTGTCTCATAAACTTAAAAGCCTTGAGATGAATCCTGGAGAAGCTGGAGCCGTTATTCCAGCTCCGTCTCTGGACCGTCGGCCAGCTGATCCTGCTCATGTGTGCGGGAAACCAATTTGGAAATGTGTAAAAAGTCAGACAATGTCATCAAAGCAAGTATTCTAGTGTTAAGGTATGACTAGGGAGATTTTTTATCTTTATTTATTTTTTTTTACCACTTCAGGGAGAGAAACCATTGCATCAGCAATGTACTTTAGAGTTTCTTTTTGAAAAAAATCGCTGTCACTGTCCTCCCATTGTTCGTCGATTTGCTTGAGCGGGCCCAGTAACATTGTGAGACTTGTTACTGTGTTTGGCATATTGAATACGTCACGGGTAGCTTGCCAGGCTCTGCCGTGTGGGCGAGATACTCTCAGTAGCTTGCTGGGCTCTCCGGGAGGGGTGGAGGAATCGAACTCGGGTCAGCTGTGTTGGCCGCATGCAAGGCAAATGCCCTACCTTCTGTGCTAACTTGATCACTTGATCCCCCGTTATTCATCGATTTACTCGAGCGGGTGCCAGTAACGTCTCCATTCATCCCTGTTGCGTGCTAGTGTAGCCCAATGGCATCTGTTCGTTCTAGGAACATGCAGAGCCTCAACCGATCATTCAGGGTCTTGACGAAGAAGTCTGACCATCTTGTAGGTGGGCGTCCACACGATCTTTTGACGTCCCGTGGAATCCAGTCAGTAATGGCTCTAGTCTAGCGGTCATCTGTAAACCTTATTACATGTCCAGCCCATCTGATTTTTGATGCCTTGGCAAATGAGACAGCATCCCTGATTCTTGAGCGTTGACGGAGATCGGAACTCCGGATTCTATCTCTCATTTGAGTGAAGCGTGATACTCCAAGCATAGTTCTTTCGATTCCTCTTTGAGAGACCCGAATAGCGTTCTTATCCTGTTTTCGTAGGGCCCAGGTCTCTGAGGCGTATGTTAATGCAGGAAGAACGGTGGAATCGAAGAGATGTGCCTGGAGCCGGAGGTTCTTCGTCCTCTTAGCTACTTCTTCGATGTTCTTGAAGGCGTTCCAAGATGCTCTCTTCCTCCTGTGCAGTTCGGGTGCCAGGTCATTTGTCATGTTGACGTCTCGACCTAGGTATATATATATCTGTTGCATTCGGAGATGGTGGTTCCGTTGAGAGCAAATGGAGCATCAGGAATGAGGCTGTTTCTCATAAATATTGTCTTCGTAAGATTCAGCTGTAGTCCGACCTTTCCACACTCACGGTCAAAGTCAGTCAGCATTTGTGCCGCTTGGCTGATGTTTGGTGTTATTAGAACGATGTCATCAGCAAAGCGGAGGTGGTGTAGTTGCCGACCATCTATCTTCACTCCCATTCCTTCCCATTCCAGTCGTCGCATGATGTTCTCGAGGGTGGCACTGAAGAGTTTCGGTGAAATGGTATCACCCTGCCGCACCCCTCTCTTGACATCAACGATCACTTCTTTGTAGAATGGTGAGATCCTGGTAGTGAATCCGCAATACAGCTCATGGAGGATCCTGATGTATTGGGCTTGAATGCCCTGATTGGCTAGGGCTTCAATGACCGCTTCCGTCTCAACAGAATCAAAGGCCTTCTTTAAATCAATGAACGTTAGACAGAGCGGCATCTTGAACTCCCGAGAAACCTCAATGAGCTTAGTAATCGTGTGGATATGGTCGATGGTACTGAATCCTTTTCGGAACCCGGCTTGTTCACATGGTTGTCCTTCATCTAGCGTTCTGCTAATCCTATTCAGGATGACTCGAGTGAACAGTTTGTAGACGACAGACAATAGGCAGATTGGGCGATAGTTGCCAATGTCGTGGATGTCTCCCTTCTTGTACAGTAGTACAGTCCTGCTGGTTTTCCATTGGGATGGAACCTTGCATTCAGACAGGTAGCGTGTGAAGAGCCAAGCCAATGTATTGATGAGTACTGATGGTAAGTTCTTCAGGTGTTCAGGTCTGATCTTGTCTGGGCAAGGTGCTCTTTGTTTCTTAACTGACGAGATGACGTGTTGAATTTCGGAAGGGAGAACATGGAAATGATATATCTAAATAAATAAATATGTGCTAACTAAATAAATAAAACTGGGGGCCAGAGCGATAACACAGTGGGTAGAGCGTTTGCCTTGAATGCAGCCAACTCTGGGTTCAATCCCCGGCATCCCAAATGGTCCCCCAAGCACCACCAGGAATAATTCCTGAGCACAGAGCCAATAATAACCCCTGAGCTTTGTTGGGTGTGACCCAAAAAGCAAATAAATCATTAAAAAATTAGAGTTTCTGGGGCTGGAGCGATAGCACAGCAGGTAGGGCATTTGCCTTGCATGCAGCCGACCTGGGTTTGATTCCCAGCATCCCACTTGGTCCCCTGAGCACCGCCAGGAGTAATTCCTGAGTGCATGAGCCAGGAGTAATCCCTGTGCATCACTGGGGGTGACCAAACAAGAAAAAAAATTAGAGTTTCTTTTTGGTTTGGCGGCACACCCCGGGGTACTCAGGGCTTACTCCTGGCTCTGCACTCAGGGATCACTCCTGGTGGTACTTGGGGGACCATATGTAGTGCCAGGGATTGGACCCAGGTTGGCTTTGTGCAAGGCAAACACCTTGCCCACTGTACTATCTCTGGCCCTGGTTTCACATCTTTCTTTCTTGTACTACAACCAACGGGGCCATGTCTATAGGGTGCTGTCATTTGGGGTCCTGCCAGTGGTGCTGGGGTGGGTGAGTGGGTCGGGTCAGGGAGGGAGAGAGCAGCAGATGGAATCAGGGATCAAACTCAGTCCTCTGGCCAGCGAAGTGCTCTCTCTGACCAAACTCATTAGGTCTTCTTGAGGAATTCTGTAAACCGGAAATGGCAGATTAATTGGTCTTCCTGCTTGCCAACATAAGGTATTACAAAATTCTGTCTTTCTAGATGATCAAAGCAGATCAACCCTCTCTCATAACAATTCAGGATCAGGGGCTGGAGCAGTGGTACAGTGGGGAGGGTGCTGGCCTTACCCCCGGCTGATCCGGCTTTAATCCCGGCATCCCATATGGTCCCTCGAGCACCAACAGGAGTAATTCCTGAGTGCAGAGCCAGAAATAAGCCCTGAACGTCACTGGATATGACCCCAAAACAAAACAAAGAAAACCCATTTTGTTGGAAGCTTGCCACCAGTGGGGGACAGAGAGGGCAGTTGGGACGGAGAAGGGGCCACTATGACAAGGGACCACTAAGTGCTGACGGGAGGTAAAGGGGTAGACATGATGACCTTTCATTGCCAGTGTTGCAAACCATAATGCCCAAAAGGAGAAAGAGAGAAAACGAGAGAGAGAGAGAGAGAGAGAGAGACAGAGAGAGAGAGAGACAGAGAGAGGAGATGCCTGTCATAGAGGCAGACTGACTGGGATAATCATGAACTACTTTTTGTAACTGTGTATTTCATGCTGACTCAATTTTTTAAAAATGTATTTCAGGGCTGGAGTGATAGGACAGTGGGTAGAGCATTTGCCTTGCATGCGACTAACCTGGGTTCGATTCCCAGCATCCCATAGGGTCCCCTGAGCACTGCCAGGAGTAATTCCTGAGTGCAAAGCCAGGAGTAACCCCTGTGCATTTCCAGGTCTGACCCAAAAAGCAAAAAAAAAAAAAGGATTTTTAATAAATAACAGAGGCTGGAGAGATAGCACAGCAGGTAGGGTGTTTACCTTGCACGCGGCCAACCCGGGTTCGATTCCCAGCATCCCATATGGTCCCCTGAGCACCGCCAGGGGTGACTCCTGAGTGCAGAGCCAGGAGTAACCCCTGTGCATCGCCAGGTGTGACCCAAAAAAAGCAAAAAATAAATTAATAAATTAATAAATTAAATAACAAAAAAGGCATTTCGGAGTTAGGTGAAGACTTGTCTCTGTGACTGGCTGGCTTGCTCTTAACCCATCGCTCACCCACTCCCCTACTCTGTCCTACGCAGGTGGTGAAACACATGTTCTAGCAAATGTAGCCTTTTCACCATTTTAAATATTTGGTAGAATTAAGTCCACCCACAGTATTGTGCGACTGTGGCCAGCCTTTATCTCCAGAACTTGGTCGTGATCCCAGGCGGTATCCTCATTAACCAGAAACTTCCTGTCTCCAACCCAAGTGACCTCTGGCCAGCTGTCTGTCCCTCTGAATCACGCATCACTCCTGGCAGGGCTGGGGGGCCTTGTGTGTTATCCAGGGTCAGACTGAGCATGGGAAAGTGCAAGGAAAGTTGTTTTCAGACGGCACCTGGCCGCACCTGGCCGCGCTCCTGCCTGGGCCTTGGGGAATCTCTCCTGCAGGTCAGCACCCACGGGAGGGAGGCAGGAGGCTCCCTTGATGCGTTTGCTCTAGCCCTTTTTGTTTTATTTTGCCTGGGGGCCACATCTGGCAGTGCTCCGCGCTCTTGGAGCTCATAGAACTCTGCCAGGTGCCCTGCCCACTGTGCTCGCATTCTGGCTCCCTCTCCGGCCCTTTGAACCATCTCCCAGGCGCCCATCCTGCTCCTATGATGATGAGTGTGATCTACATACGTGTCCTAGGCACATCCATGTTATAGCCTGAACCAGAATGTCATTCCTCTTGCTTTCTTTATCCTCCTTAACAGTGCTCAGGGGCTGGTCTTGGCAGTGCTGGGGGAGCATCGGGTGCCAGGGGCCCAGTCTGGGTCTCCGACATGTGAGGAGTCATCCGGTCCTTTAAACGTGCACCCTGGCTCAGAATGTCGCGCCTTAAACACCGCAGGGCCCGAGAGCTCGATGGCTGAGTGCCGGGTTCCATCCCAAGTACCCCAGATGGTTTCTGGAGCCCTCGTGGAAGCCAGCTCCAAACCCAGCGAGCTGGGGCTATCCCCAGGCACGATCAGATGTAGCCCCAAACCAAAAGTACACAAATGGGAGGGACTGGAGGGATAGCACAGCAGGTAGGGCGTTTGCCTTGCACGCGGTCGACCGGGGTTCGATTCCCAGCATCCCAAGTCAGGAGTAAACCCCTGTGCATCACCGGGTGTGACCCAAAAAGCAAAAAAATATATATATACACAAATGGGAAATCACATGTGGGGCTTGGAGGAAGAGCACAGGGGCTTAAGGAAAGCACCAGAAAAAAAAAAATACACCTTCAGTTGGCCACGGCACGAAAGCCTCAGTCGTGGGCCGGAGCAATCATACAGCAAGTAGAGCGTTTGCCTTGCACACGGCCCACCCGGGTTCAATCCCCGGCATCCCTAAGCACCGGGTTCAATCCCCAAGTGCCGCCAGGAGTGACTCCTGAGTAAAGAGGCAGGAGGAACCCCCGAGCATTGCTGGATGTGACTCATTAAGAAGAAAAAAAAAGCCTCAGTCATTTGAGGGGCCAAGCGGCAATCCAGCAGGAAGGGCGCTGGCCTTGCTTGGACCTGGCACCCCAGGCGTCCCCCAGCGGGAGTGGAGCCCCACTCTTGAGTTGCAGAGCTGGGAGGCGATCTGGCTGAAATGTGCAGGCAGCGGGAGGGCAGAGCACGCTGTGAGGACAAGTGGTGACTCTGGGCACAGAGAGGCCCAAACCAACAGAGCTGGACAGCAGGCAGAATCGCCAATCGCCGTGCGGGAACCCCTTGTTCCTCATTACCCGTCTTCCGGGTTGCAATCCCGCTGCGCGAGCCCACGTGCTTGCTGGCTGGCTGGCTGTGAAGGCGGAAAAGCAGAGTGGACCTTTATTCAGCACTGAGAGGCGCTCCTGTAAATAAACTCCCTTCTCTGCCTCCCACCTGGGGCTGCAGTCTTTGAACGTTCTTAACAGAGCCAGGAAGAACTGCTGAGCATGGCCAAGGGTGGCCCCAAACCCAAGCAAGTCAAACCCAAACAAAAAAGGACAAATAACCTCAAGTGAGCATACGCCAGGCACACGCCGTCCAGCTGGCCATCTGACAAAGACCCGTTGGTGGGGCCGGAGAGAGCAGAGGGAGGTTAAAGTGCTCGCCTTGCAGGAAGCCGACCGGCCTTTGAGCCCACATAGGGTGCCCCTGAGCACTGCTAGGAATGATCCCTGAGCATAGAACCAGGATTAAGCCCCGTTCTGGTTCTGGGACAGGGTTCTAGAAAGGACAAACTAATTTATGAAGAGAATCAGGCTGAAATGGGGTTTATCGGTAAGGGCGCACTCCAGGAATAACGGAGACCTCCTCCACTTGTGCGTTATTTATTTGTGTTTTGTTTTGTTTTCATCCACCTGTGTTTTAGGGTGGGTTTGCGTGGAAGTAAAGGAGCCTGGGGTGGGCGTGGGGTGGGGGGCAGGCAGAGGGAGTGTGGTTAACTCAGAATCAGAGCCTGCTTCTGCCTGGCAGGGGTCCCTTGGCTGGGGCCAAGGCCCCGCAGGTGGTCTGCTTGTGGATTCCAGACATCCCCAGGGCCTGGGCAGTGGTGGAAGTGCAGATGTTACAGGATCCTTCTCTGGGCTGACTCAACACTCAACACCAGCGTGTGGCCCCCAGAAAAGCAGGGGGAAGCGTGCCTTGCACACTTCCAACCCCGGTTGACTTCTCAGCACTGCATAATCTCTCGGTCCCCCAAGCACTGCTGCGTCCGGCGTCGTAGGGCCGAGCCAGGGGAGGGCCGTCAGGGTGAAATCAGCAATCGAGTCACACAGGGTTCCGTCATTCAGGAGATGGCATGAATGCGTGCGTGCGTTTATTCAGAGCACAGGTACAGACTTAAGTATGTTTCCACAGCCCACCCAAAAGAAAGGAAAGGGGATGGGACAATGAGCAGAGCCATGCACCGTTGGTCAGCCACCTGGTGACCCTTTCGACCTAACGCTACCGGTCGGAGTGGCCTGCTTTGTTACAGTTTTGACATATCCATAGAGACTGTGCTGTTCCTCATACATCATTTACAAATCATTTACGAGGGTGCATTTTCCCCAAACTGAAACCTCCTGTACTGGGAAGTTGCCCAGCTTTGAGCAGGACAAAGGGGGAATGAAAAATCAAGCATTCTTTTACTTGGTCAGTAGGCAACAAGCACCACCAGGAGTGAGCACAAAAACACAAACCAAACCGAAAGGAAGGAAAGAGCCACAGAGCACACACCGGCATCTGGCGGTTGACAGGTGCTGGTAACGCCCCCACCAACAAGAGCCCGGAAGCTGCTGGATTCGGAATCATCTTCCAACCATCTGCACCAACTTCTGAAGCTGGGCCCGAGCTATAGGACAGCGGGGAGGGCCCTTGCCTTGCCTATTACATACTCGGGTTCAATCCCCAGCACCCCACAGGGTCCCCCCACACCTGCCAGTGGTGATTCCTGAGCATCACAGAGTGTGGCCCAAAAACCTAAAAAAAGGGAGGCAAAGAAGGAAGGTGGGAGGGAGGGACATGGGAGAGAGAGGAGAGAGGAAAGGAAGGAAGGCAGGAAGGAAGGAAGGAAGGAGGGAGGGAGGGAGGGAGGGAGGGAGGGAGGGAGGGAGGGAGGGAGGGCAGGCAGACTCAGGTTGTTTGAGTTTGGGATCAAATTATTTGTTTGGGGGCTGGAGTGATAGCACAGCGGTGCACGCAACCAACATGGCCAACACAGGTTCAATTCCCAGCATCCCATATGGTCCCCTGAGCACCGCCAGGAGCAATTCCTGAGCACATGAGCCGGGAGTAACCCCTGAGCATCGCCGGGTGTGACCCAAAAAGAAAAAAGAAAAAAAATTATTTGTTTGTAAAATGATGTGGTTTTGGTGGGGGTTGGGCATACCCAGTGGTGCTCAGGATCTTGGTCATATAGCTTGGTCTCTAGAACCATCTCTTTGGCCCATTATTATTATTATTATTATTATTACTTGCTTTGTGCCTGTTTGTTGGGGTCCACACACGGCTGTGCTCAAGGCCTACTCCTGGCAGAGCTCAGGAGATCATATGTGGAACTGGGGATTCTAGCCAGGATCAGAAGGATGCCAGGCAAGTGCCTTAAACCCGGTACTCTCGGGGCTGGAGCAATAGCACAACGGGGAGGGCGTTTGCCTTGCACGTGGCCAACCCGGGTTCGATTCCCAGCATCCCATATGGTCCCCCGAGCACCGCCAGTGGTGATTCCTGAGTGCAGAGCCAGGAGTAGCCCCTGTGCATCGCTGGAAGTGATCCAAAAAAAGCAAAAAAGCAAAAAAAAAAAAAAAAGGTACTCTCTCTGGCTCTTATTTCTTTTTCTCTGGTTTTTGGTACTTGGCCACATCTGTGATGCTCGGGTGTTGCCCTGGAGGCTAGCTTCATCACGCTCACAGAGACAGCCTTAGGAACAAGGTTTTATTCCTACTGGTTGTCCGGCCCAGGGGTCTAGGTTAGACAAAGGTAAATCCCTGGTCCTTTACGCCAAGTTCAGGCCTTGAGAGCCATTTTTATCTGGGCATAGTGCAAACTCATCATCATGATTCACACTCATCTGTCACAGGTTAGTGAAGCGGGGTGTGTGGTTACAACATGTCTCATCAGCACAGGGAGGGCATTTTTTATTTTTGTTTTTGTCTTTCTGGGTCACACCCTGCAATGCTCAGGGCTTACTCCTGGCTCTGCACTCAGGAATTACTCCTGGAAGTGCTCGGGGGACCATATGGGATGCTCGGGATCGAACCGGGTCCGCTGTCTGCTGGGCAAATGCCCTACCTGCTGTCCTATCTCTCCAGGCCACGAGGGCATTTTTTTTTTTTATTAGTGGAACACCATGAGGTACAGTTGTAGACTTACAAACTTTCATGCTTGGGTTTAGTTATACAATGATCGAGTACCCATCCCTCCAGCAGTGCCCATTCTTTACCGCCAATGATCCCAGTAGCCCTCCCACTCCCCACCCATCCCCCCCACCCTGCCTCTGTGGCAGGGCATTCCCTTTTGTTACTCCTGGCTCTGCACTCAGGAATTATCCCACCCGCTGTGCTATTGCTCCAGCCCCTGCAGATGATATTTATTTATTTATTTATTTTTGCTTTTTGGGTCACAGCCGGCAATGCACAGGGGTTACTCCTGGCTCTGCACTCAGGAGTCACTCCTGGCGGTGCTCAGGGGACCATATGGGATGCTGGGACTCAAACCCGGGTCAGCCACGTGCAAGGCAAACACCCTCCCCGCTGTGCTCTTGCTCCAGCCCCCAGCATCCCATATTGTCCCCTGAGCATTGCCAGGGGAATTACTGTGTATAGAGCCAGAAGTAACCCCTGAGCATTGACCCAACCCCCCTCCCCACCCCAAAAAAGAAAAGTCCCCTCCTGATGCTTGTGAACTTCCTTGTACTCACAATGAAATGCTAAAATCTGGAAACTTCTTAAAAACACCCTCCTGACACGAGGGCCACTCAATATCTCTATTGCAAACTACAACCCCCTAAAGGAAAGAGTGAGCAAAAGGGAATGCCCTGGGGCTGGAGCAATGGATGTGCACAGCGGGTAGGGCACTGCCTTGCATGCGGCTGACCCAGGTTCGATTCCCAGCATCCCATGTGGTTCCCCGAGCACCACCAGGAGTAATTCCTGAGTGCAGAGCCAGGAGTAACCCCTGAGCATCAGCTGGGTGTGACCCAAAAAGCAAAGAAAAACAAAGCTACTCATAATTGGGTTTCAGTCATACAAGGATCCAGCTCCATCCCTCCACCAGGGTCCCCTCTTCCCCTCCCACCATTCCCCCACCCCCCACCCCCCACCCCCCACTCTCCCCCCCCTTTCCTATCGCTCTCTTTCTCTTTTTCCCTTTGTGAATACACACTTGAACCGACATCCTGCTCACAGGACTGGAGGGAAGATAGGGATTGTGGATTGGGCACAAACCTTCTCAATAGGAGAGCTTCTGAGCCCCCTCCCCTGCAGACCCCCCTCCCCCCATGCTTGAATGAGGACCTGATTAATTTGATTAATCACACACACACACACACACACACACTGGAGAGGTATATCAATATATCAATCTTGGCATCCACTTGCACTGGCCGGCCACTCAAGCCTTGAGTTCTGACCTTCACTGTCCTGACCTGTCTGGGCCTCGGGCCAGAGTCGGGGATGAATCAGGGCGATGAGTCATTCCTTCCCAGACTCTGCAGAAAAGGGCCCTTACCACAGCCCCCAGGAACCAGCTGTGTGTCCTCAGACACCAGGGGCTTCTTCTCTCCAGTGTCCTGGACGTCCTCTGCTGTCCTGTCTTCTGGCATTTTGCACTGGCCCTTAAAATGACCTACCTAAGGCACCCATGGCTTTTGTCTGTACCTCAAGCTTCTCACATCAAGTGGGTTTGATTTTCGTTTTCGAGGGGTGGGGGAATTGGGGGGAGGTGTCCTGGTGTTCGGGCTACACCCCATGGTGCTCAGGGATCACTCTTGAGGGTGCCTGGGGAATCACATGTGCTGGGGCCAGCGCCTTACCCTTCGGGGTGTCCTGCAGTCAGAAACTCCATTTCCCACAGACAATATCCCCCAGCCACCTCTGCTCCACTTTTCACCAGCAGCTCCTTGGTCCTTCTTTCTCCTCTCCAGTGGGCGTTTGCCTGTGTGTGATGTCCATAAGGTCCCCTGAGCACTCCATCGATTTGCTCAGTAACGTCTCCATGGTGAGACTTGTTGCTACTGTGTTTGGCATGCCGAATACATCGCAGGGAGCTTACCGGGCTCTCCGAGAGGGACGGAGGAATCGAACCTGGGTTGGCCGGGTCAGCTGCGTGCAAGGCAAACGCCCTCCCCGCTGTGCTATTGCTCCAGCCCCCAGCTTCATTACTCTTGTAGGCCAGCAACACCCAGTGCTGCTCTGCAGCTACTCCTGGCTCGGTGCTCGCAGGGTACCCCTGGGGTTGCCAAGGACGGAACGAGGGCCTCTTGCTAACCAAGCGTGAGTTCAGCCCTTTGAACCCTCACACTTCATTTCGGTTTTTGGACCATGCACGGCCGTGCGCAGGGCTTACTCCTGGCTCGGTACCCAGGGATCACTCCTGGGGTGCCAGGGACCGAACCCGGGTTGATCAGGTGCAAGGCCAAGGGATGCCCTACCCGCTGTGTCCTGTACCACTCTGTGCCCCAGTCGTAATTATTTTGGCTTGGGGGCCACACCTGGAGGTGCCCAGGGGTTCCTCCTGGCTCTGCAGTCAGGAATTACTCCTGGTGGTGCTGGACATCGTATGGGATGCCCGGATGCCGGGTTGCCAGCAGCCGTTTTCATTAGCCTGTGAAATCTTCCCTCCAGGCCTGTTCCTTCCAGTTTGAGGGGGTGGGGGGCGGGGCAGGGCCACCAAAGGCCTTGCCTGGGGCCCGGAGCCCTTCGGGTTCAGCCCTTCCCCCTCTCCACATTCTTTGGAAAAGAGCTTTTGAAGGCCCGGCCGAGCTTCCTCTTTCCAAAGTCATTAAGCGCCAGACAAAGGTCTGGGTGGGGGCGGGCTGCATCTTTGTTCTTCACTCCAGAGGGCCTGGGGTGTTCCTGCACTCCTCCGCCCCCCTCCAAGGCTTCTGAAGGATTTGTTGTTCCCCAGAAGATTGCCAGTGTTTGGGGAAGGATTTAAGGTTTGCAAACAAGAGGCACCTGACTGGGAGAGGAAGTGGGAGTCCAGGGCCCTCCTCCCCCGGAGCTGGGGGCTGATGGAACGGGGACCCCGAGGCTGAGCAGGGGAGCGTGGCGCCTCTTGAAACCCTGTCGCTCAGCTTCATCACCATCCGTGACTGCATCTAACCCTGAACAAGTGCCCTAAGATGCAGTGACCCAGTCCCCCATTTTTTATTTTGTGGTTTGGAGACACACACCCCGCTCTGCTCCGGGCATCCTCCTGGCTCTGTGCTGGGAGGGTGAGGGTGCTTAGGGGAGCATATAGGGTGCTGGGGATCTTGCAAGGCCAGCACCCTCCCCACCGGACGATCGCCCCTCCCCACTGTCCTCTTTTTTTTTTTTCTTTTTGGGTCACACCTGGCGATGCACAGGGGTTCCTCCTGGCTCTGCACTCAGGAGTCACTCCTGGCGGTGCTCAGGGGACCACATGGGATGCTGGGAATCGAACCTGGGTTGGCCGCGTGCAAGGCCAACGCCCTCCCCGCTGTGCTGTCTCTCCAGCTCGGCCACTGTCCTCTTTTGAGGTCTGACCCCACATTCTCTCTCGCATCCAAGGAGAGAGTGCAGAGGCTATTTCTTAAAGCCCACACTTGCAGAGATTTTTTTTTCTCCCCGCAAGCTTTCTTAAGCCAGGGTCCTTGTTTCTCTGTCTGGAGTCATCTGACCAGTGGTGCTCTAGACAGAGCAAACTCAAAAACACCCACCCCCACGTCCCCATCACCCCCGCCTCCAGATCGTTGGGACATTTGCTTAATTACTGGAAACTCTTGCAGTGACAGGAAGGAGGAAGTAACTTCCGTGCTGGTGGGAAGTTTGAATTTCCAGAGGAGGCTCCCCTCTTGATTCTTGATTTCTGCTGCTTCTTGGACCACTAATGCTTGTGTCAAAGCTGGTTCGAGGTGCCTGAAAGGGCAGAGACGAGTGCAGTAAGCAGGGCCCTCCTGTGTTCATGTGTGCAGAGAATTCCAGGCCGAGACCTTTGGAAGACTTGATAATGACTCTCAAACGCCATTGGAGGCTTGCTTGCCACCCCCTAGGGCCAGGTCTCTCTCCGGATCACATCAATGAGTAGGAGAGAGGAGTCTGGAACTCCTCTCTCCTACTCATTGACCTTCTGCAATTGTTCTGCCAGGGAAGGCAGACCCAGGCTCCTGTGCCAACGTTAGGCCTGACTACTTTCCTGCAAAGAGCAGTTCCTTGCTCCTTGAGTGGCTCCCCCAGACCTCGTGGTTTGGACCGGTTCTGTGCATTGAAGAACACGGTTCAGGCAAGGGGCTGGCAGCATGTGAGTGTCCGTGGCATGTAAGTAGGTGCTTGTCGCTGACTTGATCTCTCCTGGTCCATGACAAGTATTTCCAGGTGGTTAAGGAGGGCTGAGTAGGGAGGTGGAAGCACTGTTTTCTTTTTCTTTTTAGAAATTTTTTTGGGTTGGGGCTGGAGTGATGATAGCACAGCGGGTCAGGCGTTTGCTTTGCACGCGGCCGACCCGGGTTCGATTCCCAGCATCCCATATGGTCCTCCAAGCAACGCCAGGAGTAATTTCTGAGTGCAGAGCCAGGAGTAACCCCTGTACAATGCCAGATGTGACCCAAAAAGCAAAAAAAAAAATTGGGGGTCACACCCAGCGATGCTCAGGGGTCACTCCTGTCTCTGCACTCAGAAATTACTCCTGGCGATGCACGGGGGACCATATGGGATGCCAGGGACCAAACCTGGGTTGGCCGAGTGCAAGGTGTAAGAGACAGGCCCAAAATGGACTACCGCCAGAATTAATTTAGCTTAGCTTAATAGGAACCTGCATTGCAAAATAACTTGTTTTTCAAGGAACAGGTCTAGATAAGCTTTTTCAGATCCGCTTTATAGGAGCCTGCACTGCAAAATAACTGGTTTTTCTGCCCCTGAGCAAGGAATTCAGATACAGGTACTCGAAGGGTGGGGGTCAGACCAGATAACCGGATGTCTCTCACAAGACCCATGTTGCAAGACCCAGGACTGCCTTAAAAGCCTGTCAGTTCCTAAGCACTGACGCAAAATGCTGATCTTTAAACTATAGGCTAAGAAGTGATGTACCCTTAATTGGATTGGTTAAGAAAGCATATGTTGTTACAAATCTACTGGCTATGAAATGCGCGGGCTTTGCTGTAACGGCCAGTGAAGGCCTATATAAGACCCCCTTTGAAGAAGTTCGGGGTCTTGCCTCACCTAACTGACCTGCGTGTCTGTGTAGGCAGCTTGACCCTGGCTAGCCAGTTTTACAATAAACCTTGCTTGCTGTTTGCAGTCTCTGGAGTCTCTTTGTCGTTAAAGGGAGATCACGATCCGCGCCCTAACACAAGGCAAACGTGCTCCCCACAGTACTATCACTCTGATCCCTGGGCACTTTTTTTTAAAATTTTTATTAGTGAGACACCATGAGGTACAGTTGTAGACTTACAAATTTTTTGTGCTTGGGTCTCAATTATACAATGATCAAATACCCATCCCTCCACCGGTGCCCATTTCCCACCACCACGGATCCCAGTATCCCTCCCACCCCCCATCCCCCCCATCCCACCCTGCCTCTGTGGCAGGGCATTCCCTTTTGTTCTCTCTCTCTTATTGGGTGTTGTGGTTTGCAAAAGAGGCAATGGGTGACAATCATGTTTGGTCTATAGTCTACTTTCAGCATGCTTCCCCCATCCCGGGGGGATCCTCCCAACACCTTTATTTGATGTTCCCCTCTTTGTCTGAGCTCCCTTTTCCCCTAGTATGTGTGGTTGGCCTCCAAGTCATGGAGTAAAATTCCTGGTACTAATCTCGGAGAAGGGGGGTTGATATCAAGGATATACAAACTTTTTTTTTTTGAAGCTAGGGTTTTTCTCTTGCTCTCACTTTACCAATCCAAAGGAAGATCCTGGAGAGGTGAATTCTCACATGCAAGAGAACATTGGAGTCAGCAAGGAAAACTAAACCTGAGAGTTCAGAAAACCATCCTCAGGTCCCTGCCCTAGTGGTGGGATCAGAGGGGTTCCACTTGGTGCTCGGGCTCAAATCCAGGGCCTCCCACACGCAAAGCATGGGCTCTGGGCCTTTGAGCTGTCTCTCTGGTCACTAGTTTGGTACGTGTGACTCCCATGATATGGTCCTCCCAATTTCTTTCTGGCCGGGTCCTTGTAGTTTCTGATCAAACGTCAACCCTTGCCATCTCTGGGAATGACTCCAGAAGCTACACAGTGACAAAGAGGCAGCTTTACAGTTCGGTAAAACTAAACAGTCCTGTATTTTTCCCTCCTTCCCTCCCTTCTTTCTTTCCTCTTTCCTTCTCTTCTTTTGGGCCACACCTGGTGATGATCAGGGGTTACTCTCAGGGATCAGTCCTGGTGACATGCGATGTCAGGGATTTCAGGCTACAGTGCAAGGCTATCAGCTGTACTATCGCCCTGACCCTGTATACAGCATTTTTTGTTTTAACCTTCACCACTTTGGATAAAAGAATTTCAGTTATTGTAGTTCACAGGGTGGCCCCAAGAAGCATAGTGTACACAGCTTCTTCCTTATGGAAGTGCATATTTCAAGGGTTTATCATTTTTGACAAAACAGGGTGGTTTCAACAAAGGAGAAATTGACATTTGTAGGAAGAAGCTAAATGATTTCTTTAAGCAGACCTGTGGAAAATTCCATATCCCAGCTCATCAAAGACTACATTTGCTTGAGGTAGAAATATTCTAGCTGTGAGCAATTTAAAAAGGAATTTTAACATTCACAAAATGTTAAAAGAATGCCCAATGGTTAATAGTCACCTATTTCTTAGAATAATTTCTACTGGAGGCTAGATTGTAAACTGAATGGGGTTACTGTAAAGCTTCCAAATTCAGATTATTGGGGGCCTGAGCAAAAGTACAGAAGTACAGCCAGTAGGGTGTGCAGCATCCCATATGGGCCCATCAGCACTGCCAGGAGTAATTCCTGAGTGCAGTCAGGACTAACCCCTGAGCATCGCTGGGTGTGACCCAGAAAGCCAAAATAAATCCAACCCCCAAGCCCCCAAACAACAAATTCAAAGTTTTCTTTTTTTTCTATCAGAAAAGCTTTGCTAGGGCCAAAGTGATAGTACAGCGGGTAGGGCATCTGCCTTGCGTGTGGCTGACCTGGGCTCAATCACTGGCATCCCATATAGTCCTTTGAGTCCTCTGCTTTTTGGGTCACACCTGGTGATGCACACACTACACTTGATCTTAGCCAAAAGGCCGAGAAGCGGAGCGACAGCACAGCGGTAGGGCGTTTGCCTTGCATGCAGCCAACATGGCCGACCCGAGTTCGATTCCTCCGCCCCTCTCGGAGAGCCCAGCAAGCTACCGAGAGTATCTCGCCCGCACGGCAGGGCCTGGCAAGCTCCCCGTGAAGTATTCGATATGCCAGACACAGTAACAACAGTCTTCAATGGAGACGTTACTGGGCCCGCTCGAGCAAATCGATGATCAACGGGAGGGCCTTCACCTGGTGATGCACAGGGGTTACTACTGGCCCATGCATTCAGGAGTTACTCCTGGCGTTGCTCAGGGGACCATATAGGCTGCTGGGAATCGAACCCACGTCGGCCACGTGCAAGGCAAACGCCCTACCCGCTTTGTTATCTCTCCAGCCCCCTCATAGTTCTCTTTTTGGGTGGTTGGTCGGCACCCCTGGCTGTGCTCAAGGCTCTGTGCTCAGGGATCCTTCCTGGCCGTGCTCCGGGCACCATATGAGCTACTGGAGATGCAGTGTGGGTCAGCTGTGTGCAAGGCAAGCGCCTGACCAGTCAACTATCTCTCTAGCCCTTCCCAAATTGTTCTTATTCCCCAGTGGATCTTCTTAAGCTTTTTGGGCTCCGCCCGGCAGTGCTCTGAGCTTACTCCTAGCTCTGCACTCAGGAATCATCACTTCTGGCGGTGCGCAAGGGGGCCATACAGCGTGCTGGGGATTGAACCCGGGTGGTCTGCGTGAAAGGCACAGCCTTCCCCCGCAGTGCTCTCTGCAGGCCCTAGTCCACACTTTGTAGGGCCTGAATTCAGACTCAGAAATTTAAACCCAAACCTCTCTGCAGTGAAACTGGAACCAAGGCTCCTAATCTCACCTGTCAGGAAGGCTTTGCATCAGCAGGGATTAGACAACCACCTAGACTGCAAGCTGGCAGGAAATGAGGCCAACGGGAGTCCTTCAGGCGTTCGGGATCTCTGGGACTCCAGTGTGGTGTCTGGCGGACGCTGACCATCGGCCTGAGGATGGTTTCTTTAGAGCCTCTGTCCTTGGCACCCATCCTCCTTTTCTGGGGGAAGGTGACTGCTGCAGTCTGGTCCCGGGGACTCCAGGCCAAACTGCCCTTGACCGCTCGGGCGGACGTTTGAAAGCGCCGCAACGGAAGGGAAGCACCCTGCAGGCTGTCCCCTCCTCCCCCTTGCAGGACACCCACCGCCCACGCGCCGCACCCACGCGTGAGCCCGCAGAGAGAAACCCACAAGCGCGGGGATCTCGGAAGAAACCCGAGCTCACGTTGCACGCACAGTCCAGCAAACGGCAGCCGGAGAGCCCCGCAGTCCTCCCCACCCCGGGGGCCACCGCCCGCCCAGCCGCGGCCACCTGCAGCAAGGATCAAGCGGCGGGACAATGGGCTGGCGGGCGACTCCCGGCTGGAGCCCGCGGTGACGTCACGCCGAGCGGGCCACGTGACGCCACCCCGCGGGGCCTCGGCCGCGCCCTGTCCCCGCCCCGTCCCCGCCCACCGCAGGCTCAGTTCCCCGGCAGGTCCCGCCCACGGCACGCCCCGGACACGCCCACACGCGGAGAGCCCGCCCCCCGCCCCGCCGAGCGGCGAGCGCCGGGCCGGGACGCGCCGCACACCGGCCGAGCTCTCGCGGGGGACGCACGCGGCCCCGGGCAACCGCGACCGGCGCGGCACGACGACCCCCGACTCGCTGGGCGCGCGCTCGCGGCCCTGTGGCCGGCAGCCATGAAGATGGGCGCCCCCTGGACGCGCTTCTACTCCAACAGCTGCTGCCTCTGCTGCCATGTCCGCACGGGCACCATCCTGCTGGGCGCCTGGTACCTGGTGAGCGCCGCGGGCCCGCGACCCCCGGCCTGGGGGTCCCCGAGGAGCCGCCCGAGCCCCGCCGGACGCCCGACCCGGGGGAAACGCCCCGCCCTGGCCGCGCCCCCCGCGCCCCGGGCCGGTCCGGGGGGTCCCCCGGGCACGCGCCCTCCCGCTCGCCCGCACCCGGACCCCGCGCGCGCCGCACGCCCCTTTGCGTGCACCCTCCAGCGTCCTGGGTTGGGGTGGGGGTGGGGGTCCCAGAGGGTCTGCTGCCCCTCGCCTCGCGGCGGGTGGACCCGAACCGACCCCGACCCCGAACCCTAGCCTGCACCGGGGACTCAGCTCCGGGGAGGCGCTCTGCATTTCCTAAGGAGACGCAGTGGTCATCGGGGGTCGGGGGCCGAGGGAGCCTCCGGGGGTCTTGCCCGGTGTCCGCCCCACGCCGAGGCTGGCACGCCTGGACCGGACCACGGCGGAGCGACGCCTCTGGGTGTCTTGCTTTCCTTTTGGGGTCACACCCAGCGATGCGCAGGGGTCCCTCTTGGCTCTGCGCGCAGGAATCGCTCGTCACGGGGCTCGGGGACCACCTGGGATGCTGGGGAGCAAACCCACGTGGCCTGCGAGTCCAGGCCAGCGCCCTGCCCACTGGACTATCATCGTTCCGGCCCCCGATGCCTCTGGTTGGGGGTCCCGGGAACCTCCCCGCTCCCCATCCACGCGCGAGACGCACCGAGCGCTGCAGCGTGGGGCGCAGCCCCTGAGCCAGGGCGCATCCTGCACTCTTGAGGACCGACCTGAAAGCTGGGACCCCGTCGCTGCTGGTGTACCCGGTGTGCTGTCCCCGGTGGGCACGTGGGAGTCCTGGTGTGACGCATTTGATTTTAATTGATTTGTTTTTGGACCACGCCCTCTGGTGCGCAGGGGTTACTCCTGGCTCTGCACTCAGGGAGCGTTCCTGGCAGTGCTTGGGGACCGTTTGGGGTGCCGGCGATCAAGTCCAATGCATGCAAGCAGCGCTGTCCTCTCGCTCAGGTCCCTTTCATTTCTTGTAGCCACGAAGGAGCCCCGGGAAGTCGTTCAGGGGTCTCAGCTCTTTGGGGCAACATAAATGCAGGTAGAACGTTACTGTGTTGTCCCAAGTAGAGCAAAGAGCTAAGGGAAAGTCAGGGTCATGGCAAGAGGCTCATAGGTGGCTTCTCGAGGTGATCCGGACAGACTTGCCTCCTAATACCTTGTGCCCTCCCTGAAAATGTTGTTATCCGAAGTCTCGGAAGCGCATCAGTGGCTGAAACTCTGAAATCTAGGGCACCGCATTAGGCAAAGGCATGACGTTCCCTGGGCCCCACAGATAAATCTCCTTGAGCCAGTTGCTGGCAGTGGTCCAGCCAGACCAGAGCAGCGCGGCGGCAGGGACGGGCTCCTGGGATGAAACAAAGGAATGCAGAGTGCTCCCAAACAGGTCCCCAGGCCCCTGCACAGTTGAAGGGGGGGGCCCTCCCGCCAGGCTTCTGTGGGCTTCCTGGAATTGAGCCTCCTTTCTTTCCCCGCCCCTTTATGGCAAACTTTGGGTGGTTTTGGGGGTGGTACAGTTTTTGGAGAGTCCCTGGCTTGCAGATAAGAGAGTCGGGGCGGTCGGCCGGGCTTTCTGGCTCACCCTTTGTTCTGTGGATAATGAGGGAGATAGGCAAGGGTGGCCTTGGCTGGCCTGGGCGCGCGCCGCCTCTCCAGAGGCCGAGGCCGGGGCTCCGGGCACGCCTCTGTTCCCGGCAGTGCTCCCGATAAAAGGGGGGAACACTTTGCCGACTGGTTCCAGGTGCCCGTGGCAAGTCCTGGGAAGCTGATGGCTCTTGAGAGGCGGTTAGCTCTCTCAGAGATGTGTGCTCACTAAGGCGAAGCCTAGCCTCACGGTACCCTCGGCCTGCTCGGGGAGGACTCCTGGAGGGGCTGGAACCGTGTGGTGCGTTGTGACCGGGATCTCCATCCTCGTCAAACAGTGTAGACCACAACATTCATAGCGGGATTTAATTGGATTATCCAAGATTTTCACTTAGCTTTCTTTGGGGTGGTGAGACTCCTGACTTGAAGGTTTTTCCTGGGGGTCTCTTGGGGATTCCAGTCTGTTACCTCCCCGATCCTAAGGGAACTTTGTTTTGTTTTGTGGCCACACCTGGCTGTGTTGAGGGATGACTCCTGGTTGCTCTGGAGGTGGCCCAGGGGGTTGTTTGTGCTGCAGGAGATCTAAGGGAACCCCCAAGAGCCCTCCCCACTGTCCATTAAAAAATCCAAACTTGGGGCTGGAGAGATAGCACAGCGGGGAGGGCGTTTGCCTTGCACGTGGCCAACCCGGGTTCGATTCCCAGCATCCCATATGTTCCCCCGGGCACCGCCAGGGGTAATTCCTGAGTGCAGAACCAGGAGTAACCCCTGTGCATAGCCGGGTGTGACCCAAAAAGCAAAAAAAAAAAAAATCCAAACTTTTTTTGGGGGGGAGTCACACCCAGTGATGCACAGGGGTTACTCCTGGCTCATGTACTCAGGACTTGCTCCTGGTGATGCTCAGGGGACCATATGGGATGCTGGGAATCGAACCCGGGTTGGCCTCCTGTAAGGCAAACGCCCTACCTGCTGTCCTGTTGCTCCAGCGCCCCCACCCCCAATCCAAACTTTTAAAGAGGTGTGAAAGAATAATTTCTCCTTCAGCCTGGTGACAAAGCATTTCAAATTTGTATGTAGGATCTTGTATATTATCTTTGCTTTCTTTTGTTTTTCTTTTTTGTCTTAGTTTTTGGGTCTCTCAGGAATTACTCCTGGAGGGGCTGGGGGCCCAGATGGGATGCCGGCATTATGAAACCCGGGCCGCGGGTGCTTACAAGGCAGGTGTCTTACCTGCTGAACTTCTCACCAGACCCATGTTTTTCCCCTTTTTTGCTGGTGGGTGGGGCACACCTGGTGATACTCTGGTGGTTGACTTCTGGCCCTGCGGTCAGGAGTTACTTCTGATAATGCCTGGGGGGCCTTATGAGATGCCAGGATGGAACCTGCTATTGCTCCCGAATGTTCCCTATGGTGATATTCCCAGATGGGAGGTGTGTGTTTCATCGAGCTGGTGTAAACTGCCCTACAGAGAACATCCAAAGCTCCAGAGAGCTCCCTCTTGCTGGACCCAGTTAATGCCCCTCTCTCCAATGTCCTCAAGGAGATTTTCCAACTTGTTTCCATGGAGTACAACCATTCTTTTGTTTTTCTCCATCTTTATTGTCAAGTGTGGTTTGAATCTGCTGGTTTGTTCTGTTGACAGATGGTCGACATTTGGGTGGTTTCCAGTTTGGTGGTGATGGGGAATCGTGTAGGACTAGTTTCGTTGTTTAGAGTAGTTTTTCAGAGTGCTGGAGATGGAGCACTGCAAAGCTTGCAGTTTATTTACCAGAGGTAGAAATTGCTGTTTGGGGCAGAGGTGACTGAGGGGTCCTGAAGTGTTCCAGAGAAGTGCTGGGGGGGTGGGGGGCGCAGGGTGATAGTTGCCCCATGGAATGTTACTGCTCTCATACCTTTTTTTTTCTTTTCTTTTTGGGTCACACCCAGCGATGCTCAGGGGTTCCTCCTGGCTCTGTACTCAGGAATCACTCCTGGCAGTGCTCGTGGGACCCTATGGGATGCTGGGAATTGAACCCGGGACGGCCCAATGATAGCAAACGCCCAACCTGCTGTGCTGTCACTCCAGCCCCCCTGCTCTCATTCTTGACCCACCTTGGTCCCCGAGAAGTATACTGCTCAAGTCCCGCCAGCCTCCTCAGCAGGCTTGGTCCTTTTTCCACAAGGTGTGTGGCCCCAGCCCTGAGTCCTCCAGGCCGTTCTCTGGGGCGGGGGTTGCTCTTCGCAGGAAAAGGAACGTCCTGCCTTGCCCAGGTTTCCCATATACTCGTCTCCCCCAGGACTAGAATTTCAGGGGGTGGTTATAGTGCAGTGAAGTGGTTTCCTTTAGGGAGTTTGCGTGTAACACTAAGAACAATGGTGTTCAGGAGAAAATGTGACTTTCCCAGAGGGGGAGGCCCAAGGGCACCCTGAAAGGTAAAGAATCACATCGAAAGTGGAGGCCCATGACCCCAGAAACTGGTTTTATGTTTTCCCAAACGGGCCCAATTTGGATCTTTCATGCAGACAGGTAAGATAGTCTGTTGCTTGGACTCGATTACAGAAGAGTTTTGAGGTTTTGGTGAGATACACAACACACGCGCACACACACAAATATTTATTTATTTTGCATTTTGGGCCACACCCAGCGATGCTCAGGGGTTACTCCTGACTCTGCACTCAGGAATTACTCCTGGCGGTGCTGGGGGCGGGGGGGACCATAAGGGATGGCAGGAATTGAACCTGTGTCGGCCGCTTGCAAGGCACTGTGCTATCGTTCTGGCCCGTTTGATGATATTCTTATCGTCGTCTTTTGTTCCTCTGGAAGCTTTTCCTTTGCCGAGAGGAGGGGGCACCCTTCTGCCGTTCCCATGCTTGTTAAAGTCTTACCAGACCTCAGTTTCTCCTTTTTCCCTTGGATTTTGGGCCACACTCAGTGGTGCTTAGGGGTTTCTCTGGCCCCCCAGACCTTAGTTTCTGGAACAACGAAGGGCATCTAGCCATCATGCCTTGGGACTAACCCTGCACTCAGGCTGACGTGTCTTGTCAGGGTCCCCTCTCACTCGCAGCGTCCACCTGGTATCTATAGTCTTGTGGGAAAGGGCCACCCCGCGCTGGCAGGTGGCCCTGGCCTGGCCTTCCAGCCAGCACGGTGTCCAGCTCTTCCCCCCTGTGAGCCTTTGGTCTTGCCATCCTGGTGGGGTGCTGGGGGCTCACTGGCTGAAGTGTGCGTTTCCTTATGCCTCCTGACGAACAGCTGTGAGTGTTTGCATATCGCTGATCAGGTATTGGTATAAAAGATCTTGAAGCAGCAACGCAGTCTTCTGGAATTCATTTTTCTTATTTTTTTGGGGGGGGGTGGAGGTACACCCAGCTGTGTTCAGGGCTTACTCCTGGCTCTGCACTCAGGAGTTACTCCTGCAGAGCTCAGGGGCTCAGGGGACCATGTGGCTGCTAGGGATTGAGCCTGGATTGGTTTTGTGCAAGTAGTGCTCTGCCTGCTGAACTGGGTTGCTGTCTCATTCCCCCTCGCCCCCTCTGCTTTCACGTTCCCCCTCCCTCTTTTTGGGTCACACGCAGCGAAGCTCAGGGGTGACTCCTGGCTTTGCACTCAAGAAGTACTCCTGGCGGTGCTCAGGGAACCATATGAGATTCGGGGATCGAGCCCAGGTCAGCCACATTCGAGGCAAACGCCCTCCGCGCCGCTCCGGCCAGATTCTGCCTGATTCTCACTTTTGCTCCCATTTTCCTTGTTTAGGCTTGAGTCAGTGCTCGCCTGGCTGTTTACAGTCGTCTCATATCCAGTCCGCTGCTTCCTAACTCTGCCAGCTAGAGCTCCTTTTTTTTGTTATTGTTCAGTCGATTAAAAATGTGTTTTTTTTCCTCAGAATCAAAGAGAAACTTGTTAATCCTGCTTCAGAGAGACTTTGCATTACAATCCGATGTGTGTACAATCCGAAGGAAACTGGCTTCAGTGATTAGCACGGTCGGCTGTCCTCTTTGCTCCACTCCTGCCTCGTGTGTTCATTCATTCATTCATTCATTCATTCCCACCTACCCATTCTCTTCATTCCATAATACGTAGGCCAGTTCCTGAGATTTGTTCTGTTTGGACAAACTTATTCGTCCCTGCCCCTGACTCAACCTATACCAGGGGTGCAGGGTCAGGACATGCTGCTGAGTTTAGGTCTGAGATGGGCTCATTCCCTTGGACTTAGTCACAAGTGCATGCGAACACTGTGAAATGTCTGGGTTGGTTGAGGTTAATTTTCCTGGGCACCCTGTTGCCTGCAGAGGGATGAGTCAAAGAATTTGAGACTTACAGGAAGAGAAACGGTTTGGAGGATCTTAAAAAGTAACCCTGCAGTAATACTCCTGCGCCTTTTGGAACTTTGTCTTTTTTTTTTTTGAAGCAAATACTTAATAGAATGACCTTGAGAGTGCTGGGGGGGGGGGGGGGGCGGGGAATCCATGGGTTGAAGGCCAGTGCCCAAACCACGGGGAGGGAGGAATCAAGAGAACAGGTGTCTGCCTCGCAGTTCCTGCACCTCCCATGGTCCCCCACACTGTCAGGAGGAGGCCCTGAGCGCAGCAAGACCCACAAGAAAAAGAACAGAGAGCCCAGGGCTGGCCCGTGCAGTTCCCAGCCACTGGCTGCTCGTTAGAAGCAGGGGCTGTGGCTTTCGTGGGCTCTGTGGCCCCTGGAGTCATGGTGCCCGCCGGGAGAGCCCGGCCAGCAAATGCACAAGGAGTCGGCGTGGCCAAGGCCGCCACCGGGCTCCTTCCAGTCCTGTCCACCCTCAGCCCCACCTGGGTCACGTTCCAGGAGAGAGGCCACGTCAGAAGTTCTCCTGGCTGGTGCTCCAGTGGCTGGCGTCCTGCTCCCCCGCCAGGAGAACCCTGCAGGAGAGTGCCCTGCACACACTTGGCCCTCCTTTGAATCCCAGTTTGAATTCCAGCTCGATGTGTGGCCCCTCAGGACCACCAGGAGTGCTCCAGGAGCACAGAACCAGGAGTAAACTCCGAGTACAGCTAGGAGTCAGCCCTGAGCACGGCCAGGTGTGTGTGACCCCAAAACCAAAAATTTAAAACACTGGAGGGAAAGCTGGAATGAAGCGAGTGGGAGGAAGCTGCAGCCAGGCCTGACTCCAGAAATAAGTGGCCTGTGGGGTCCGTTGTGGCCAGGCCTCTCTGGACAGAGAGGGAGGCACTGCCGGGCATGCTGGTCAGTGAGGTCGGCTACAGAGCCCTGATATCCCCGTGCCTGAGTGAAATGATGAAATGTGGAAAGACAAAGGAGGGGCTGCGGCCTGTTGCCTTTCCAGGAGCTACTGTGTTTAAGATGATTTTGCTTGAGCTTAAAAATTAAGTTTAGGGGCTGGAGCGATAGCACAGCGGGTAGGGCTTTTGCCTTGCACACGGGCGGCCCGGGTTCGATTCCCAGCATCCCATATGGTCCCCTGAGCACCGCCAGGAGTAACTCCTGAGTGCAGAGCCAGGAGGAACCCCTGTGCATTGCCAGGTGTGACCCAAAAAGCAAAAAAAAAAAAAAAATTAAGTTTAATTCAAAAAATTTTAAATAAAATGGTCTCTTTTCCTCCATTTTCCTTTTCATTTGGTGGGGGGACACCCAGTGCTTACTCCTGGCTCTGCACTCAGGGATCACTCCTCGAGGGGCTTGGTTGGAGCCAGAGGGTTGCCGGGAATTAAGTCGAGGTTGACTGCATGCAAGGCAGGCGCCTTACCACTGATCTAACCAGCCCAAACGGGGCTCCCTTTAACATCAGGGCTCGAGTAGTTGCAGACGTGGGCCCCGTCCAGGGAAGGCTTCCCTCCTCGCCCTTCACCTTACTCTAAGGCTGGGGCCCCTTCCGGGTTTTATGCTGGGCCTGGGGGCTCGTGCCCCCCTTTCCCGGCAGTCCTCCCGCTCGCTCCCCTGCTGGCCGGCTCTGGCCACCTCAGCCCTGTCATGTGGTTTTCTTTGCCTGGATCATTGTTCTCAGCTGGAAGATCGGTTTATGTTACCTGGTTTACGGACAGCCCGAGCCATTATTTTACCTTTCTTCTGACATTTCTTCTGTGTCCAAGATGTGTCCAAGATGTGAATGACATTTCTTCAAGATGTGAATGACATTTCTTCTGTGTCCAAGATGTGAATGACATTTCTTCTGTGTCCAAGATGTGAATGGAACGCCTGGCTGGGTTTATCATTGTTCATCTGACAGTTGTTTTCTTTTTAGAGAATCAGGTCTTGTGACAACTTCCTAAATATTTTACGTTGGAATTTTTTTTTCAGGGGGCCGTGACACCCAGGGGTGCTCTCAGGGTTTCCTCCAGGCTCTGAGCTCAGGGCTCACCACTGGCAGTGCTTGGGGCACTGGCCATCTGTGGCACCAGGATTGGACAGGGGTCAGTGACTTGCTAGGCAGGCATAAGGATCTTGACCACTGTGCTCTCTCCAGACCCCTTTAATGCTTACATTAGATTCTCGTTATTTGGTCGTGAGTTTATTTGGCCATTCTCTTAGATTTCGGGATCCCCTGAGGAGGGTACAAGAGCCTGATCCACTCCAGTGATCGGACAGGGGTTGGATCAATAATGCACCATCAGAGCCAGGGAACGAAGGGAAAGAGGTGACCCCGAGGAAATGAATTAACAGAAAGGAACCGTTGGGGGGCCGGGAGATGGTATTGCCGGAGGACGCTTGCCTTGGGTGCAGCCAACCTGGGTTTGACCCCCCACATTCCCCGTGGTCCCTTGAGCTTCATCAAGAGTAATTCCTGAGTGCAGAAGGAGTAACTCCTGAGCGCCAGGTGTGTGGCCCAAAAAGCCGACCCCGAAGGGAAGAGTTCCCTGCTGATTCCTGGGGCAGGTCGGCCGAAGCCTCCGGCGTGGCAGGGCAGGCTGCCTGGTACGGGTGTTCCGGCTTGCTTTGTGCTTGGCTGAGCCGTGGGCATTGCGTAATCTGCGCCCTCGTCTTGGCCTGCTGGGACATGGGTCTCATTTGTGGCGAGCCTCAGACTGGGTCAGAACTGGTGATTGAGTGATTTCCGCTCTGTCTTCTGGGAAGTGCTTCTTTCTTACCCAGCATCCTCGGGGCCTTGACTGCGTTTGACCTTGCCCTGATTGTGTTTCATAACCGCGGGAAAGCCCATCAGGTCCCCTGGGTCCACCCCGCACGCTCAGCAGTGTGCCAGATCCCCAGCTAACAATCCCGGTCTTACATAATGATCGCAGTCATCCGTGTCCCCGCACAGGCCTCTGCTGTGGAAATCCCCGGCTGATCCGTGTGATAAGATGCACTTGCTGCCATGCTTCCCATTTTCTTCTTTCTCTTTTTTTTTTTCCATTTTGGGCCACTCCTGGTGATAGTCAGGGGTTACTCCTGGTTCTGTGCTCAGGAATTACTCCTTCAAGGCAAACACCCTCTCTCCCCGTACCCCCCGTTTTAACTCTCCCAAGCTCCTCAGGTTAACAGTAAATATCTTGCTTTTGTAGTGTTCTTTTTTTGTTTTTTCTTTTTGGGTCACACAGTGATGCACAGGGGTTACTCCTGGCTTTGCCCTCAGGAATTACTTAAGACTTTCTGGTGAGGGGGAGAGGAACAGTGATTCTCAGGGTGATTCCTGGCTGAGAGCTGAAAGCACACGGTGCCCGGGCTAGATCTGGCCCTCCCCGTGGCTAGGTTGCTCAGTGTAACTCCCCTCTAAACTCTCCCAGCCCCAGAACAGGCTCACGTCATTCCAGCTGCCCTCCTTCGCGTCCACTGTTGGTCTCATACCCTTTCCAAGGAGAAAGACGTACGTCGGGATGGATTATTTACAGTTTATCGAATGTTCAGAGAACGTCTTTGCCAGACGTGTGCCTGCGTGGGATTAGCTGTTCTACAAAGCATTCCTCGGCACAGGTCTTTGTGGATGTGGCGGGGCCGGGGCCAGCTCCCGAGCCCAGGGCCTCGTGTGCGTGCAGGGTCTCTGCGCTCAGCCTTGTCCCCGCGGAGTTGCTGCCGCATCCTCTGAACGGGCCATGGGATTGGCCAGGAGCAGGGAGAGAGGGGCGCAGGGCCAGGAGAGCGACTGCACGGCTCCCCAACCTTCCCACCCCTTTCAGGGGCACAAAGCAGTGCCCAGAGGGCGCCCCCTCCCCCCGCTCCCATGTTTGCAGTGGAGCCCAGGACTCGGGCAAGCAGAGCACAGTGCTCTGGGGTTCGGCGCCGCTTCCCGGGCCCTTGGGTCTTCGGAAATTCAGACACCTGCTGGGAGCATCTACTTGAGTATTCCATGGCATACTCTGGTTTCTTGTGGTTCTGTCATGTTGTTGGGTGTGCATACTCCGGTTGATGGCTGTTTCTTTGGGGTCGTACTTTTCAGCCCCACCTGGGATTGAATCTGGCTCAGCCGGATGCAAGGCAAAACGCCGTGACTGCGGACCTAGTTCTAACCTCTTTTTATTTGGCTCTGTGCTTAGGAGTCACTCCTGGCCATGCTCGGGGGACCATATGGGATGCCTGGGGTTTAAGCCTGGGTGGCTGCGTGCCAGATAAGCGCCTTAGCCTGCTGTGCCATCTCTCCGCCCCAAGAGCTCTCGGGAAAATAAGCCACTCACAGCTCCGAGCTACTGAACCCAAGAACAGTGTGTCCCCAAGTGATGTTGGCCCCTAGTTGCCTCCCCTCCCTCCCCAGACTCTGAATGGGGTGGGGGAGGTGGGTGTTAGTCTCAGCGCATCTGAAGGAGGCAACTTTGCTAGAAAAAGGACTTATAGGGGAGCACTGTGTTAAAATAACTTCTAGAAATTTTTATTTAATTTTTTTCATTAATGTAGGAGTACTGCTACTTATTCAGCCATCGATTAAGCTGTAGAATC
This sequence comes from Sorex fumeus, assembly GCF_029834395.1. Taxonomy (NCBI): domain Eukaryota; kingdom Metazoa; phylum Chordata; class Mammalia; order Eulipotyphla; family Soricidae; genus Sorex; species Sorex fumeus. The sequence goes on from NW_026606110.1 coordinate 957,329, forward strand.
ATCCCCCCCCAATGAGGTGCGATAGACCAGATAAATTTGGGGACTTCGGTGCTCTGGAATGGGACTTGTTGAATTTTCTGTGACCCCTTTCTCTATGAGAAACTGTTACATGATCCTTGGTATCTGGGTACGTAAAACAGGCATACTATAAAATATATATATATACTTATGACACATCATAAAGGTAAAAGGTAAAGGCCCTCCCGTTGATCGTCGATTTGCTCGAGCGGGCCCAGTAACGTCTCCATTGGAGACTCTGTTGTTACTGTGTCTGGCATATCGAATACTCTCGGTAGCTTGCCGGGCTCTCCGAGAGGGGCGGAGGAATCGAACTCGGGTCGGCCATGTTGGCCGCTTGTAAGGCGAACGCCCTACCCGCTGTGCTATCGCTCCAGCCCATGACACATCATAAAGAGATTTATAGCTAAGCAGATTTTTTGTTCTGGGGTCACACCAGCAATGCTCAGGGGTTATAACCTCCGGCGGTGCTCAGGGACCATATGGGGTAACAGGGGTCAAACCCAAATTGGCCACGTGCAAGGCAAGTGCCCTTCTGTACTGTCACTCCAGCCTTGTTAAGAAATCTTTAAAGATTTTATTATTTTTTTTGCAGGGTGTGGGGGGTGAACCCCACGTAAATCATATGACCCTCGGTTTTAAGAAGCTGGGCTCTAAAATTAACCAGCACCCTCCCCTATCAGTTGGTGCACGGGTGTCTAATGCCAAAACATTCCAAGATTAAGGAATAAAGGAAAGACATGGAAAAGGAGGAGAGAGAGAGAGAGAGAGAGAGAGAGAGAGAGAGACATTACAGGATTAAGCCTCTTGTCTTGCTGGGTTGGAGCGATAGCACAACAGGTATTGCACGTGGCCCTCCCGGGTTCGATTCCCAGCATCCCATATGGTCCCCTGAACATCGCCAGGAGTAACTCCTGAGTGCAGAGCCAGGGGTCACCCCTATGTATTGCCGGGTGTGACCCACAAATCCAAAATAAACCCCAAAGACGTTTGTCTTGCATGTGGGAGACCTCGCTTAGCTTCCCAGCGCCCACTTGAATCCTCTTGAGTTGTGCCTGGAGTGATTCTTTTTTTCCCTCCTGGTATTTGGTCCACACCAGCAATGGCCAGGGCTTCCTCCTGGCTCTGCACTCAGGAATCACCGCTCTCGGTGGTCAGGGGACCATGTGGGATGCTGGGGGTTGAACCCGGTTGGCCACGTGCGAAGCCAACACCCTGCCCAGTGTGAACCATCGCTTCGGCCCCAGGAAGTGATTCTTCAGCACAGACCCAGGAACCAGCCCCGCGCACAGCTGGCTGTGCCCCCCAAAATACACAGACAAAGTGAAATGGAGATGCGCCAGAATCAGCAGCTTGTGGGATGCCAGGGGCGGGAGATGGGGGGATGATGGGGAGCTTGGAAACAGTCAGGTACGAGGTGCGAGTGTCGACAGGGGTTTTGGAGTTGGTTTTTTGGTGTTTTTTGTTTTTTTTTTGCTTTTTTTTTTTTTGGGTCACACCTGGCGATGCACAGGGGTTACTCCTGGCTCTGCACTTAGAAGTTACTCCTGGCGGTGCTCAGGGGACCCTATGGGATGCTGGGAATCGAACCCGGGATGGCTGTGTGCAAGGCAAACGCCCTACCTGCTGTGCTATCGCTCCAGCCCCGGGTTTTGGAGTTGGAACGCCTAGATTCCCACCCCTTTGTGAGCTGCCTTAGCTTGAACAGTGTTCCCTTGGGGCCTTTTTGGTTTGAGGGGACGCACCTGGCAGTGCTCAGGGCTTACTCTTGTCCCTGTGCTCTGGAATTCCTGGCAGTGTCGGGGAGACCGTCAGGATGCCAGGGATTGAACCGGGTCTGTCATGTTTGTGCCTGACAGGGGCCCTGCCTACGGTCCTCTCGCTCTGGCCCGGTTTCTTTCTTTCCATTTTTGGTTTTTTGGCCACACCCAGAGGTTCTTGGGCTGCTCTAGGAGATCACCCCTGGTGAGGCTGCGGGGAGGGGGATGGCCTAGGGGGTGCCAGGGATGGAGCCTGGGTCTGCTGCCTGCAAGTCGAGTGCCTGCCCTCCCCACTGTACTACCCCTTCAGCCTTAGGCGCGATGTTCTCACCTCCTGAGCCTTGGTGATCTCATCTGTAAAATGGGGATAACCAAGGAACTGAGTTCTTTCAGGACTCAGAGACAGCCCGGATGTTGTCCCCTTGAATCACAAGCACCAAAAGTCAGGGCAGAGGCGGGAGCTGCTAGAGGTGGTGCCTGGAGTTCCCCGGACACGGGCTGGGCTCTGGCTGGGAGAGCAAAGGTGCCTTTGCTCATCAGCTCGTGCGTGAGCGTGGGGCGTGGGGCCCAACAGGACGGCGGGCACTTGCGAGGCCCCGTGTCCCGGGCCGATCCTTGGATGTCGGCGGAGTACCTGCATGGGTGTCCCCCCAGCAGGGGCACTGCTGCTGGTTTAAACTTGAGGTCGGCGGGATTTCCCACCTTCTGGGTGTTGGTCACACCCAAGGCCATCGCGGGCCAGGAAGCAGGGAGGTTTTGCCAATGAGCGTCTGGAAGGCCCACAGAGAGGCAGTTGGCTGAGATTGGGCCTAAGCAGAGGCACCGAGCACTTGAAACAGGAAGACTCTCGGCCACGTAGCACACTGGGGGACCAGGCAGACAGGAGCAACAGAAAGGAGCTTCTCGGCCGTTTTATGGCAGGACTGCATTGAGGGACATCGAGGCAGGAATCGTATAACCTGAGACTGGAAGGTGTGTGTGTGGCAGGGCTTGTTGCCCGGAGTCTTTGTGGTGGGACCGTGCTGATGGCACTAAATGTTCCTGTGCCCCCGCCCTTGATCCCAGAAGGGCCCACTCAGTCCCGGCCTGTAGTTGCTGGAGCCCGGGGAGCCCTCACCAGTCGGCCTTTCCCTTCCACAGGTGGTCAACGCCGTGGTCCTGCTGATCCTGCTGAGCGCCCTGGCCAACCCAGACCACTACCAATTCTCCAGCTCGGAGCTCGGGCAGGAGTTTGAATTCATGGATGATGCCAGTGAGTACATCTGCCACCGGCCGTGGGGACTGGGGCCCGGTCTGCTGTCTTCTCCGGGCGGGGCTGGCCTGTGGGACCCCGCCTCCCGCCTGTTGGGTCTCTAGCCCAGTTCGCTGCTTTCAAGGGCAGGGAGCCGGGCTGCTAGTTTTTCTTGCTAAGTTGCAAATATTGATTCCGGGAGCCACTAAAATCGGGACTTAACTTTCCTTCCATAGATACAAATCAGATTAACAGATATTTGTGTCCTGCCTTGTATTTTTCCTCTACTAAAGGCAGCAGTCTAAATTAAGATTTCCTTCCCCTCCCGCACAGTCTTCTGTCAACCTGGTTTTCAGTTTTGTTTGGTTATTTTGGGGCCCGCTGGGCTGCAGCTGGTGGTGCTGGGGAGGCCGTGTTATGCCCGGGATCGCACCCCCTGTGCACTCACTGAAGCCACCTCTGTGACCTTACTTAATCAGTTTTTATTTTTATTTATTTTTTAAATTTGACTGGAAAGGGGGCTGGAGCGATAGCACAGCGGGTAGGGCGTTTGCCTTGCAGGCGGCCGACCCAGGTTCGATTCCCAGCATCCCATAGGGTCCCCCGAGCACCACCAGGAGTAATTCCTGAGTGCGTGAGCCAGGAGTAACCTCCGTGCATTGCCAGGTGTGATCCAAAAAGAATTTTAAAAAAAGGGGGAGCTGGAACAATAGCACAGCGGGTAAGGCGTTTGCCTTGCACACAGCCAACATGACCGACCCAGGTTCGATTCCCAGCATCCCATAGGGTTCCCCGAGCACCGCCAGGAGTGATTCCTGAGTGCATGAGCCAGGAGTAACCCCTGAGCATCGCCGGGTGTGACCCAAAAAGCAAAAAAAAAAAAAAAATTGACTGGAAAGAGAGAACGCCAGGGAGGAATTTGGTATAGGACTAAGATTTAAATGTTTTATTTGTGTGTGTGTGTGTGTGTGTGTGTGTGTGTGTGTGACACCCAGGCAAAGCTCAGATTATTCCTGGCTCTGTGCCCAGAAATCGTGTGGGAATTAGGGCATAGAACCCTGGTCGGCCGCCTGCAAGGCGAATGTCCTGCCCGCTGGCCCCAAATTACTAATTTTTAAATCACTGTTTTGTAGGTAGGACGCTTGCCTTGCATGTGTCTTGCCTGTTTTGTATCGTTATCTCACTCCATTCTAAAAGTATTGATAGAGCCGGAGTGCTAGTACAGTGGGGAGGGCATTTGCCTTGCACGTGACCGACCCGGGTTCGATTCCCAGCATCCCATAGGGTCCCCCGAGCACCATCAGGAGTGATTCCTGAGCCGAGGGCCAGCAGTAGTAACCCCTGAGCATCACCAGCTGTGACCCAAAAAGGAAAAAGAAATATTGATCCTCGAAACAGGACAGGGCTTTGTCTGAGGATGCCCTGGGACCCGTCCCCCACCCTGTGGATTCCCTAGCACAGTACTGGAGGGAGACCCTCAAATTGCTGAGACACACCCAGCAGTGCTCGTGAGTCTACCTACTCCTGCGCTGCACTCAGGGATCACTTCGGACCGAATCGAAGCGGGGCTGGGTGCCGCAAGCCAAGTGCCTTATCAGCTGCGCCATCACCGTGGCCTGTTAGCTCTTTAGACCTGGAGAAATGACTTAGCAGATCAGACTCTGTCAGCTTGCAGGGGGTCCTGTTAGGGAAACCCGCGGGGTCTGGGGGACCTGAACGTTTTCTGGGTGGCCTTTGGGTGGCGCTGCCTGCAAGGGGAGGGGATGTTCAGTCTGCTCCCAGAGAGGGCTGGCTGGAGGGACCTGACTCCTGGGTTTGATCCCTGAGCACCAATCCAGGAGTAGCTCCCAAGCGTTGCCAGCACCACCCTGATGCTGTTTTATCTTATTTTGAATTTGGGGGTCATACCAGTGGTGTTCGAGGCTCACTCCTGGCTCTGTGCTTAGGGATCGCTCCAGGCAGGACTCAGGGTACCTCACCGGGTGCCGGGGATTGAACACAGGTTGGCCACTTACGTGACAGGCGCTGTACCCACTGTCTCCCCAGGGGACCGCAGAGGAGTCAGCTGATGCTTGAGTGTCAGGCATACGGTGTTCCAGCACCATTCCCTTCACCGGCACTTGCTTCCCTCTCCCCGTGTCCCCAGTTCCCTGCTGCCTCCCGCTGCCTCTGACGGGCACCTGTACTTGGCAATCAATGCCTAGTTGCTGACGGGGTGCCATCCACCCCGCGAGCCCACTCAAGGCCAGTTCCCAAGTGCTCCGTTTCGGTTGCGACTCACCACTCCTCACGGTACCCTAGAGCCAATCAAGTAGGGGCGAACTGCAGGATTCCCCCTCTCCCTCCCTCCCTCCCTCCCTCCCTCCCTCCCTCCATCCCTCCCTCCCTCCCTCCTGCCCTTTCCTCCCTACCTGCTGCCTTCCTCTCCCTCTCTCCCTCCTGCCTTTCTCTCCCTCCCCCTCTCTTCCTTCCTTTACTCCTTCCTTCCCTCCCTCCCTCCCACCTTTCCCTTGTCTTGTCCTGACAACTCTGTCCCTCTCGATTCCCAGGAAGGTTCGCGGGTGGTTCCATTCGTGTTTGCTTCAGGCCTGGCTCCCCTGAGTGGCAGGACTATTGCAGTGATCGTTGTTTCAGGAGTGGGCTTCCTTTTCTCAGGCCAGAAGGCTAGAAATGGGTTCTTACGGGCACCCCTGTGGTTCTGTCCAGTCTCCTAACCCTGTTTATCTCTCCCCCCATTTGCTAGAGGTCATGCTGGGTTGGGACCCCGAGGGACAGTGTTGGCGCCATTCAGCTCTTGCTGGCATGTTGGGCTTTAAAATAGTAACAGGAGGGGCTGGAGCGATAGCACAGCCGGTAGGGCGTTTGCCTTGCACGCTGACGACCCGGGTTCGATTCCCAGCATCCCATAGGGTCCCCCAGGTACCGCCAGGGGTAATTCCTGAGTGCATGAGCCAGGAGTAACCCCTGTGCATCGCCGGGTGTGACCCAAAAAGCAAATAAATAAATAAATAAATAGTGATGGTCGCCAGAGTGATGGTCCAGTGTGCCGAGCTTTTGCTTTGTCCATGGCCGACGTGGACTCCATCCCTGGCACCCCGTATGGTCCCCTGAGCACAGCCAGGAGTAAGCCTTGTGTTGCCAGTGTGCGCAGCACCCCCACCCCCAAAAAACCAACAACAAATAGGAATGTTTTGTAACGTCGTGGATATTCCAGAGCATTTGGAATGGATGTAATTTCTTTCTTTCTTTCTTTCTTTCTTTCTTTCTTTCTTTCTTTCTTTCTTTTTTGGGGGGGTCACACCCGGCGATGCTCAGGGGGTCACTCTTGGCTCTGCACTCAGGAAAGGAATTACTCCTGGCAGTGCTCGGGGGACCCTATGGGATGCCGGGGATCGAACCTGGGTCGGCAGGGTGCAAGGCAAATGCCCTCCCCGTTGTGCTATTGCTCCAGCCCCATTGTGGGTTTTCTGGGTTTTTTTCTTTCTTTTTTGGTTTTTGGGTGACAACGGAGCGTTGTTCAAGGTCTGCTCTTGGCTCTGTGTTCAGGGATTGCTCCTGGTGATGCGCCGTAGACCCTGTGAGGTGCCAGGGTTCAGACCCAGGTGAGCTGCACACAAGGCAAACGCCTTACCTGGCTGCACCATCTTTCCGGACGCCTCAAAATCTATTTTTAAAAAGTTGAACTGGTCTCTGGACTCAGAGTGTCAGTGGATAAAACCCTTGTTTTGGGGGAGAGGCGAGCTCGGCAGGTTGGTGCCGTACTTGGCACTGCTGGATCCTTGGTGCCACAGGGTTCCCCCGGCACCCAAACACATGAAGGGGAGCTGAGGTTGAGATCAGGCCCCAACAGCACCACCTAGAATAGAGTTTCTGGGGTTCTCTTTGTGAAAGTTTAATGAGGGGCAAAGAGAACCCTAACCAGAAGCTTTTTTTCTTCTTTTTGGGTCACACCTGGCAACACACAGGGGTTCCTCCTGGCTCTGCACTCAGGAATCAACCCTGGCGGTGCTCAGGGGACCATATAGGACGCTGGGAATCGAACCTGAGTTGGCCGCGTGCAAGGCAAATGCCCTCCCTGCTGTGCTGTTGCTCCAGCCCCAACCAGAAGCATCTTTGCTGGGCATAGCAGACACTTACTAATTGCGAACGGCTCACTCGGTGACTTCTGCTACTGCAGAAGGTCTGTCTTTCCACTTCAGTTCATTTTACCTATCAACTAGACACATTTGGCCCGAGGAAGGAAACGTCCGGAAATGAATGAACGGAAGAGGCTGAGTTGGCTCGTGCCTGCACATTGTGTGCGTGGCTGGGGGTAATCCGGACCGTAGGGAGAATAGAAGGAAGACATCAGCGCGTGACTTGCGACTAGTCCGGGAAGGTGAGGGAAACTGAATTAGGTAGTGAGTGCCGAGTTTCCGGTGAAGGAGACAAATCCAGGAGATGGAGGGGAGCAGAGTTAGACGTAGACTCTGGGGCTGGGGTGATAGTACAGCGGGGAGGGCATTTGCCTTGCACACGGCTGACCCGGGTTCGATCCCCAGCACCCCCAAAACCACTAAAAAATAGATGGTTTAAGAGAAGACCTATAGGGAACTCCTGTTGATCTCGGTGATTTGTTGACCAAGGGTCAGGGAACCTTTTCCAGTTTGGTCTTTTGTGGACTATGGTGTGTTTCCAAGTGTGCTTTCCAAGCTGAGCTGTGCCACCAGGGCAGGGACTTACTCTGGGGAACAGTGTGACCTCCGGGGCTCTTGTTGTTGGGGTTCCTGTTGGAAAAATCCTGGTTTTGTTTGTGGTTCACACCCAGTGGCGCTCCAGGGTTCACTCGGGGCACTCTTGGCGGGGCTCAAGGTACCGAGAGGGTGCTGACACTCGAACTTAGGGCAGCTGTGTGCAGGCGAGCTCCCTGCCTCTGTACCGTGGTCAGCAGACACAGTTCCTGACACTCCAAACCCCAGGCTGTAACCAGCACCCTATGTGCAGCAGTCTGTGAAACATAAAATGGAATCAATTTTGTTGTCTTTATTTTGGCGGGGGGGGGGGGGGGGTGTGCGTTCCCTATGGCGTTGGTTCTGGACATCTGGTCTCCATCTCTGGGAGTCCTCCCCAGCCCGTGCTCCGCACCCTCACGGAGGGTTGCTGTGGGCCAGTTTGCTCCTCCCGGCTGTGCTGTCCAGCTTTGTCGGAACAATTGTATTTGCCAGCAATTCAGTGTGACTCACATGATCCTTTATAAGTGTAGAATTTTGAAAATGCTTCAAATCAGCATTCAACAGTAGAAAATAGTGTCTTTTTTTTTTTTTTTTTTTTGCTTTTTGGGTCACACCCGGCGATGCTCAGGGGTTGCTCCTGGCAGTGCTCAGGGGACCATATGGGATGCTGGGAATCGAACCTGTGTCGGCCATGTTGGCTGCGTGCAAGGCAAACGCCCTACCCGCTGTGCTATCGCTCCAGCCTCAGAAAATAGTGTCTTATCGTGAGAGGTGACAGGATGTTTTGTCACTTTGTCATTTTCCCTGAGTTGTTGGTCTGGGGGGACATTCCCGATGGTGCAGGGGTGGGGGGGGACTGGACAGTGCGGGGTGAGGATTGAACCCAGGGCTCCCGTGTGAAGCAAGGTCACTAGCCCTTAAGTTTGTTCCAAAAAACAGATGAACATAAAAGGTATTTGTGGGGCTGGAGTGACATAGCACAGCGGGTACGGCATTTGCCTTGCACGCAGCTGACCCGGGTTCGATTTCCAGCATCCCATATGGTCCCCTGAGCACTGCTAGGAGTAATTCCTGAGTGCAGAGCCAGGAGGAACCCCTTTGTATTGCTGGGTGTGACCCAAAAAGCAAAAAAAAAAAAAAAAAAAACACTAGTATTTGCTATTGTGTGAGACAGGTTAATTTTGTGCAAAAAAAAATTTTATTTATTTATTTATTTTTGCTTTTTGGGTCACACCCTGCAATGCTCAGGGGTTACTCCTGGCTCTGCGCTCAGGAATGACTCCTGGCGGTGCCCAGGGGACCATATGGAATGCTGGGAATCGAACCTGGGTCGGCCGTGTGCAAGGCAAACGCCCTCCCCACTGTGCTATCACTCCAGCCCCCCCCAAAATTTTTTTAAACGTAAAACGAAGTGTTTTTTCTTTTTTTAAAAATCCCCCTGAGGGGGCACACCCAGCTGTGCTCACCGCTTTATTATCATCATCGGCTGTCATTAAATCCCAAATGGGCCGTGGAGGTGACTTGGCTTGAAGAATCTCCTGATGCTTTCGAGAGCGACTGGGGGGGGTGTGGAAGCACGGCCGCGCTCCTGATTGTGCCTTCTCTTTCGGCAGACATGTGCATCGCGATCGCCATCTCTATCCTCATGATCCTGATCTGTGCCATGGCCACGTACGGCGCGTACAAGGTGAGCCGGACTCAGAGCGAGCCCTGGGGACTGACCTGGCTTGTCCCTTCTCTGCGGTACCAGAACCAGGCATCGTCGAGGCCCTGTGAGCTCCTTGAGTTCGCTCTCGACTGGCGCTTTAATGCGTTTCCGTTTCTTCCAGAATAAGACAAGATCGCGTTGGATGCCACGGAATAAAGTCTGGTAACACTGCAGCCAGTAACGTATGATTTTCTCTTGATGTTTAGCAACATGCTTCTTGGATCATCCCGTTCTTCTGTTACCAGATCTTTGATTTTGCGCTGAACGCCTTGGTTGCCGTCACCGTGCTGGTGTATCCAAACTCCATCCAGGAATACATCCGGCAGCTGGTAGGTAGCACCTCCGGTGTGGCTTCCCAGCGTGAGAGGGGTGGGGGCTGGGTCTTGAAAGAGACACACGCACACACACACACACATACACAGTGCGTGCGTTTTTTTAGCCACACCCATTGCTGCTCAGGATTAATTCTGGGTCTGCACTCGGCAGAGTTTGGGGGCTCTGGGGTGCCGTGCACTGAGCTTTGGTTGCTTGCGTGAAGCAAGGCAGTCGCCTTACTCCTTACCCTGTTTCTTCGGCCCCTTCTCTCTGTATTTTTTTTTTTTTTGCATTTTTTGGGTCACACCCGGTGATGCACAGGGGTTACTCCTGGCTCATGCACTCAGGAGTTACTCCTGGCGGTGCTCGGGGGACCCTATGGGATGCTGGGAATCGAACCCGGGTCGGCCACGTGCCAGGCAAACGCCCTCTCCGCTGTGCTGTCGCTCCAGCACCCTTCTCTCTGTATTTTACGGATTTTCCCCTCACATTGCACAAAGTGCTTCAGGTATAGGAAAAAGCCGAGTGAAGGGCTTCCCCCGTCCCTGCAGAAAGCTTTGCCGAGTCCCCGTGACTTGCGGTCCAGTGGGCAGCAGGGCTTCTTGCAGGCAGTGCTCCCACCTCCCACCAGCATCCGCGTCCCCTCCCATTGTCCCAGGGCCTCACCACCCCGCAGCCCTCTGCGAGTTTTTGTCTTGTAGGACTGCAAAAGGAAGCTTTCGGGGGTCACGCACAAATCTCTGGTTTTCTCTTTTCTTTGTCGTTTCGTTGGTTGGTTTTGGGGAACAGCAGGGTGTGTGTGGCGCTGGGGGCCTTCTGTGTCCCCCGGGAGTGAGCCCGAGGAGCGCAGTGCAGAGCAGGGGCTGCAACTTCTGGACTCGGACCCGGCCCGGCTTTCTCCTTTCTCGGTGCCCGAGCCACATCCCCGGCCCGTGGTTTAGCGCTTTCGAGAGTGGTCGCTGGGAATGTGAGCCGATCAGCTCCGGCCTCACACAGGTTTTACTTTTTCCCTGGGAGAAAAGGCTAGAAGTTTTTTTTAAGTTTTTTTTTTTTAAGTTTTTTTTTTTTGTTTGTTTGTTTTTTTTTTTTTTTTTTGGCCAGGCCGGGTGCGGTCAAACCTGGCAGTGCTCAGGGTCACTCCTGGCTCCCCACTCGGGAATTACTCCTGGGGGATTCTGGGGATCGAACCCGGGTTAGCTGCACGCAAGGCAAACGCCCTCTCCACTGTGCCGTCTCTCCGAGGCTAGAAGTTTTGTAGTCTTCTTTTGTTCCTTTTTTATTGAGTTTTGGGCCTCCCTGGAGGGCGCAGTAGCCCCTTGTGGCTCTTATTTAGAGGGCACTGCTTGAGCTGCTTCTGACCGCACGCCTGGCCCAGCGGAGGACAGTCCTGCGTGATGCGTGAGGTTGGCTAACGAGACGCTTGTCCTTTGCAGCCTCCCAGTTTCCCCTACAAAGATGATATCATGTCAGTGAATCCTGCTTGCTTGGTCTTTGTTATTCTCCTGTTCATCAGCATCATCTTGACTTTCAAGGTAAGGATGAGGGTTTGACTTTAAAAGAACGGTCACGGTCACGGTCCTCCCGTTGTTCATCGATTTGCTCGAGCGGGGCCCAGTAACGTCTCCATTGGAGACTTTGTTGTTACTGTGTCTGGCATATCGAATACTCTCGGTAGCTTGCCGGGCTCTCCGAGAGGGGTGGAGGAATCGAACTCGGGTCGGCCATGTTGGCTGCGTGCAAGGCAAATGCCCTACCGCTGTGCTATCGCTCCAGCCCTACTTTAAAAGAAGAAGAAAAAAAAAAGGTTTATTCCAGGAGTAAAGGAAGAGGAAAAGTCCAGAGATTGAGGCTTCTCTAAAGGGAGGAAAGCAGAGACGCCCCCAAAGTGTGAAGTCCCCCTCTCAAGAGGTGACACGGGCCTCTGCGCTTCTGCAGTTACCTGTGTTTCAGAAAAAAAGAAACGACTCAGTGGTTCCAGAATTGTTCCAGTGCCCCCTGGGGTGGTCAGTTTGGGGAAAGTTGGTAGAATAAGGCCACCCCAGGAGAAGCCTTTATCAGAGAGTCCTGTCTCCAGTGCTGTGATTTTTCTCCTCTTTTAAAGGCTTTTTGGCTAATGCACGTATCGACGGGGATGCGTGTAAAAGTTCCGTGTTGTGCTTTTCATTGGCATTAAGTTCCTGATCCCGCCTCTGCACTTTCAGGTTTACCTGATCAGCTGTGTCTGGAACTGCTATCGGTATATCAACGGGCGCAACAACTCTGATGTCCTGGTTTACGTGACCAGCAATGACACAACGGTAGGTGTGATGGCGCTGATGTGGCTGCTGTGGGCTCGCGGGCCAGTGCTCGGGACCCGGCTGCATTAGCTGCCTCGTTGTCCTCACTTGACCCCGTTTTTGACATAGGAACGGTCCCAGGAAGCTGTCGTTCGTAATTCCAGCTATAGAATAGTCTGTGGTCTGACCGTACTGTTTCATAACTTGGCCGCGCTCACTGTCCACCCTGTACTAAAGGGGCTCGTCAGCTGCCCCAGGCTCAGCTTTCTGGCAGGTTTTGCTGTTTGAAGCACACCTGGCGCTGCCTGGGGCTCTGTTCCTGGCCCGGCCCTGGGGCTGCTCCCACGTGTGTGTGGGTCTGCCCCAGGACTGTGCAGGGACTCCAGCCCTTTGAAAGCCTTTGGGAGGGACACGTCCTTCTTGCTCCTGGAGTATTCGAGGTTCTGTGCTCAGGAGCGACCCCTGGCCGTGCTGGTGCTGGGGGTTTGAGCCGGCCGGGGTCAGCTGGAAACAGGGCAGACAGCTTCCACCATACTTCTCTTCTGCCCTCACGATTTTCTTTTGAAAAAAAAAATCCAAGAAACTGGGGCTGGAATGATAGCACAGCGGGTAGGGCATTTGCCTTGCATGCGGCCAACCTGGGTTCGATCCCCGGCATCTCATATGGTCCCCCAAGCACCGTCAGGAGTAATTCCTGAGTGCAGAGCCAGGAATAACCCCTGAGCATCACTGGGTGTGACCCAAAAAAAAAAGCCAAGAAACTAATGGGAAGAGGCCTGTTGGGGCAGCGTGACTGTCTGTGGTCCGTGTGCTCTGAGGAAACCGTGAGCCGAGAAGAGCGGCCTGTGTTTCGGGCCTGTTCCCAACTCTCCCACCAGCCAGAGCCGCACAGTCAGATCCTGACAGTGCATTTGTTCGTTTGCTTTTTGGGCCAACACCCAGCAGTGTTCAGAGTCACTCCTGGCTCTGAACCCTACGGGGTGCCGGGGATCGAACCCGGGACGGCCATGTGCAAGGGTCAGCGCCCTCCCCAACTGAGCTATGGCTCCCGCTCCGTCCCGCCTTTCTTACCAGGCCGTCATCCCTTCTGGTGTCTCGGTGGCAGCAGTTGTGTGACCAGTGGGACGTGTTTTGAATCGTTTGCCGGTTGTTAGGATTTTTCCACCGGAGTCAATTAGAACAGATTGGTGATTATCCTCGCAGAAACAGCCGCTTCAGCTCTTTGGCGTTCAGCTATTGTCTTGGAGCGAGAAAAGAGGGTTGGACATCTAACTTGGTCGAGCCCAGTGCCACGTCCGGCTCATTTGGGACACAGCTGCGGGGAGCTGCTGCCAGTGTGCTGCCCTGTTGTGCCCCGCCGTGCCCCCCACGCCCCCGGTGTAGAATGAAAAGGAAGCTCTCCTTTCCGGTGGGATTTCCCTGACTTTCCAGCTTGAGGCGGTAGTTGGCTTCCTCGCAGAGACAGACGCCCAGAGACAGACGCCCCAGAGTCTGTCCCCAGCCCCGGGGCCAGCAGCTCTTCCCACCCTCCCACCCCCGCCTTGTTCCCAGGGCCAGCCGGGGCTCAGCTGCTTTCCAAGCTCCTTTCCAGCCCCGCCTGCTGTAGACCCCCCACCCATGTGTTTAGCTGCCCAGGACACCCCCACCCAGCTGCACTCTCCCGGCTGCACCCTGTGGCCGCCCTATGTCGGGCCTTGCCTCCGTCTCCCGCCCAGCCCCCTGCGCCCCGGCTGCCATGTGAACCCCGAGCTCACTCGTCTAGGGCTGCAGTTCCCCAGGCCTCCCTGCAACAGCATTGAGAGGGGGCCCAAGAGATAGGACAGCGGGTAGGACATGGCCTGCAAGCTGCGGGCCCAGACTCCATCCCCAGCAAAACCTAAAAAAAGTAAGTCGAGACAGAGATCAAAGATGAGAACACAAACAGAGCTGACAGGGGCCAGACTGGCGACTGCCGTTCCAGCGGTGACCTTGTGATTCTAGAAAGGACAGAGCCGTGTTCGTGCTCAGATTCCTAGAGCTGGCATGGGAGAGGGGGTTTGGGAGGGGTCCCGCGGGGCTGAGCGCTTCTGGCCGGGGTGGAGAGCCAGCAGCAGAGGAGCCCCGCGGCAGAAGAGCACCTGGGAGGGAGCGGGTTCCGGGGGGCCCACTGTTGAGGGACATCCTTGCTTCCTGGGACACCCTGGGGTGTCCTACGCGACACCTTTACTTGGGCGTTGGGGTGCCCTGGACCAATTCCAACTGTGGCGCTTGCTCTTTTCTGATTTTTTTTTGGGGGGGGTCCCATCTGGCGATGCTTAGGGCTTCCTCCTGGCTGTACACTCAGGAATCACTCCTGGCAGTGCTCGGGGGGCCCTCGGGATGCCGGGGATCGAACCTGGGTTGGCCGTGTGTGAGGCAAACGCCCTCCCCGCCGTGCTCTCACTCTAGCCCCTTTTGTTTTACTTTGACTTTACCAGATTCCTGAGGATTTCTGGTGTGTCTGTGGGTGAGGGCCCCAGTCCTCCTGCGTGTCCCCGCCGTCCAGCCCAGAGACGATTCTCCCCTGGGAGACAGACAATCCCAAATGATTTTTGACCATTTGGAATGATGTGGTGGTGGGGCTGGAGCCCAAGGCTCAGGCACGCAGGGCACGTCTCCGCCCCGTGTCCCCACTCCTGGCTCCTTGGAGTTGAGTGTGTTTTAGAACCCGTCGAGAACTTCTCCAGACAAGTAACTGCAGAGTCTGGGAGCGGCGTTCCAGAGTGTGTGAGAACGTTGACGTAGCTCACCTCGGATTCTTCGGGGAACGCAGTCTTGGCAACTGCAGAATTGCGGACAGGCCATCTGGCTGAGCACCCGGCGGGAAGGGCCCTGGCTAGCCAGGCAGCTCGGTGGTCCTGGGCTGTCCTTGGGAGCACCTTGCAGAGATGCCTGAATGAGTCCGGTTGCCCAAATATGAGACAACTCTTGGACTTTTGACCATTTGGAATGATTCCCACCCGGTGACGTCAAATTTCGTGACCTTTACTGGAGTTTCTCTCTCCTGCCCGC
Source organism: Sorex fumeus (assembly GCF_029834395.1). Lineage (NCBI taxonomy): Eukaryota > Metazoa > Chordata > Mammalia > Eulipotyphla > Soricidae > Sorex > Sorex fumeus. Next base: position 972,379 of record NW_026606110.1, read on the forward strand.
TGATGTGGCTTCAGGGAATCCCGTCTCCCTGGTAACGCGGGGTGTTGTGTTGGGCAGTGCGCCCAGCCCTGGGGTGGACACGCTGGAGCCCTGTGACGCCACTCCTCTGGGCACGTGCCCCGGGGCCGCTGGGGTGGGCGGTTCTGTCTGTGCCCCTGCTGCCAGGGCCTCGGGGCTCGAGTCTGCGCTGGCCAACTCGCTGCGGCCTCGTGCGGGCGGGCGGGCGCGGGCACAGCGCTCACTGACCCGGTCTCTCTGCCCCCAGGTGCTGCTTCCCCCCTATGACGATGCCAGTGTCGGTGGTGCTGCCAAGGAGCCACCCCCGCCCTACGTGTCCGCCTGAGCCCGGCCGGCCGCCTCCCCGCTGCAGCGCTGTCCTCGGCCTCCGTGGAGATGTCGGGGTGGACCTGCCAGCATCTGCCCGAGACCCTCGTGGGGGTGGCAGGCGTCTGCGCTGTCAGCCCAGAACCGGAGCAGCCTGCGTCCTCCCTGCTGGGCCCCAGAGCCCTGGCACGAGCCCCCAGTTCCTGTCCCCTTGGTTTCCGGAACGTGTATAATAAAGCCTCACTTAGGTAGGCTTGAGTGCGCTGTTGCCTCCCTGTGGGGTCCCGTGGAGCAGACGTGCGCCCGCAGGTGGGGCTTGGGCCGGTCGGGAGCTTGACCGAGATCGTCCCTGCGTGAGCAGTCCCTTGGCGCTCCTATGCACCCGTCTGTGTCTCTGACCTCGGCTGTCAGGCTGGTGCCACAGCTCTAGGTGGCCGAGCAAGGCGGTGCCCACTTGTTTTCACCCAGGCAGCCAGTGGGACCTCAGCACTAGGATGGTGTCCAGTCCCTTCTCCGCGCTCGCCCTGGGAACTCGCCATCCCACCTCACGTCCAGAGCAGACTCCTCAGTGACCAGCCCGTGGTTCCCTCCTTTTCGCAGTCTCTGGCAAAAAAGGTCCTGTGGTCAGCAGGTGGGCCAAGACGCCCTTCCCGGCTGGTCCACAGGGCCTGGAGTACCAGCTGGTCGGCGAGTCTGTGAGCTCAGCAGAGGACGGGCCAGGCTGCCTCCCAGAGCTACTGGTGCTCCAGCTGAGGTCAGGTGACCCTTGTCCTTGTCCCTCTTGCAGTGGCAGTGAGCATGGGTGTCTCAGAGTGAAGAGCTTTGGTTTCAACGCTGTGCAGGTTGGAGTATGTCCCGTGGCACTCGGTGGGCACAGGCACGCATAAGCGCGCACACATCCAACACACACACTCGCTCACTCACACAATCTTCTCGGGGAGGCCGAACCAGCCCCTCTAACAGTCACAGCCCCTAACATGACGTGCGTGCCTCTGAGAAGCTTGGCAGGGGATGGCAGCCCTTGTGGGGGCCCGAGTCTGGTTGGCTCTGGAGAGGTTTCGGGCATGTCCCCCTCACCTACCCCTGTGGAGCTCGTACGTTGCGACGGGCCCTGCGTTCTGGCCGCCTCAGAGGCTTGAGCTGGCGTCGAGCTGAAGTTTCTTTCTCCGTCCCCAGCTCTGGGAAGGAACATGGGCCGCTGGCCGGAGGCCGGCGTGGAGACCCAGCCCCCCACTTGAGTATGTGGGGGCGACTCTGGGTGCCGTGCCGTGTCTGGTGTCCCTCACCCGGTTTTCATTTTAGCCAGAAGGAGCGTGTCTCGGTGTTTTCTCACCTTTGTTTTCCCTTTCTGCTATTTCTTTTCTTTTTTAAGAAATAAAAAAGAATGTGTCCCTCTGCTCTCTCCTGCTGGTGCTGGGCATCCCTGGAGTCAAGCACCACATCCCGCCCCTATGTGCAGAGCCCAAGGCCAGCCTTTGCAGCCTCCTCGCCGAGGCCTCTCTGCCCCTCTCTGCCGTCAGCCTCTGGCCCGTGCTGGCCTTGGGGGAGGCACCTTGGCCTTCCCCCAACGCCCTGCTGGTGTGGGCATTCTTGTTTTGTGGGAGATGAAACAGACTCGGAAGATGAGTGTCCCGGGCGGTGGTGGCGCCAGGATTGAAAGGGAGGGAAGCAGAGCGGGCCTGAGTGGACGTGGGCAGTCCTTCAGATTTCAGATACCCCCACCCCCACCCCCATACTGCTGGTTAGGCTGTTTGCCCGGAGGAGGCCGTGAGGGGCTGTGGTTTGTGAGTCGGTCAGCTTCCCGAGCGTGGCACTGTGCTTGGCTCTGCTGGTCCCACCTGCCACCGGCCCGCCATCTCCTGGGCTGGACTTGTTCTTGGAGACTTGGTGCCTAAGGAACCATCTGTGGGGCTGGGGATTGGAGCCGTGGCCACTGACCTGCGCTCTCAGCCAAACCTGGGGTCCAGCTGTGGTTTCCTGGACTCGGGTTCTGTGGAAATGAAGCTCTGTCGAGGGGGGCAGTGGTGCCCTTGAGGGTACTCGGATGGGCCTAAGGCAGAAGCACTTTGCTCTTGGCGAGCGACTCTGGGCCAGTGTCCCGGAGGAAGCTCTGGTGTGCTCAGATGCCCGGGAGATGAGACACTGTCCTGGGCCGGGGGCTCTTTTTTATTTATTTATTGAATCACTGTGGGAAAGGTTACAAAGCTTTCAGGTTTATGTCTCAGTCATGCAAATATCAAACACATTTCCCTTTACCAATACTTATTTTTTACCATGAAGAACCCCAATAAAACCCCACCCCCCACCCCTCCCAGTCCCTGTGAGGCAGATGAATTCTAGTTAACACTCTATCTGCTTTGATTAGATTCATTGTTTCAATAAAAGATTCACCACTATTATTTAGAGTTTACCCCCCCCCCCCAAATCAGACATGCTGAAAAAGCATTGTGAAGTGATTTGCTTTCTACAGCTGGGTTCAAGAATTAAATGTTGGTTTTGGATTTCTGCTATTTTACTTATTGACCCTGGAAGTATTTCTACTGAAAGTCAGATAGTTAAGAAATTGGTTTCTGTGTTCTGGAGTCGTGGCCGTGCTGGAGAGCCGCTCGCGGGGGGCAACTGGTGGCCTCAGTAGGGCGTGAAGGGCGGAGCGAAACGCCCCCCTTCCCATGAGGTTTTAGTCGCCCCCGCTCCCCCGGCTCATACCTGCTGTCCACAAGGCTCCCATGTGGCCGCCATCTTTCTTTCCAGAGAGGAGAGGGCGAATGGGGCAACACCCTTTCCCCTCCGGCAGACTTGATGGCCTGGATCAACGCATAGTCCGTTCACTTTTCTGCTCCAAGCTGCCGGGTTCTGCATTAAGTCCTTGTGCTTCTGGGGCCATGGCCGTGCTGGAGAGCCGCTCGCGGGGGGTGACTGGTGACCTCGGTAGGGCGTGAAGGACGGACTGGAACGCCCGGGCCGGGGGCTCTTAAGCGCACTCTGCCATGGGAGTTCGGTTCCAGAGTGGGGGAGGCTGGAGAAGGCCCCGAGAGGCCTGCGAGGTGGGCCCAGGCAGTGCTCTGCATGCAGGAGACCCGACTGCCTCAAACACCACTGGGTGGGGCCCCCAGACAAAAACAGCCAAGTGACATCTGCAGGTTATCGGGGCCACAAGTGTAAAATGAAGGGCCAGAGCAATAGCACAGAAGCCGACCCGGGTTTGTTCCCCAGCATCCCAGAACGGCTCCCCACCCCACCAGGCCTGATCCCCGAGAACAGAGCCAGGACCGAGCCCAAGACACATAAGGGATGGGGGCGTGGTCCAGAGAGCAGGGTGTTTCACTCACACGTGGCTGACCTGGGTTCAGTCCCCAGCACCCCATGTGGTCCCCCAAGCACTGCCATGGGTGATCTCTGAGCACAGATCCCAGAGTAGCCCCTGGAGACTGCTGAGTATGGTCCAAAAACCAAACATCAAGCCTGTCGCTCCTTTGGCTGCCAACCCAGAAGCTGCTTCCTCCTGAAATGCCCCCCCGAGAGCCTCGCTGCAGCCCGAGAGCCCTCAGCGTGCCAGCCAGAACACGTCTGTCCCCAGATCCTGGGCCTAGGCCTTTCCACGGCGCCGGGAGACCAGGCCCCAGGGCTCCCGTATGTCTGGGCCTGGCCGTTCCCTCCTGGGTCACCAGCATGTGCAGAGCATCAAAGTCAGTTGCTAGAGTAAGAAAATCCTGCAAGAGGAAAGGCAGCCCCCGTGGTTCCCTGGCAGCGGAAAGTGCTAACCAGGGCCTCACTGGGGTACACAGACACTCGTGGAAAAACTCTTGAGGGTTGGGGTGGGTGCTCGCCCCAAGATCCTGCCCAGCCCAGCGAGGGGCACCCCTGTGGGGGTGTGGGGGACGTTGGCTCAGTCCGCACTCCAGGAAGTGGCCTCCGTGTCTTTCCTGCAGGTCACAATCCACAGGTCCTCTCCCAGCTATTTCCCCTTCCCGAACACTGTCAGGAAAGCAGTCGCTGGCCAGATCTGCCCGCGGTGGGAATTCAGAGGCGGGGGAGAGGGGACGCGAGGGGGTCGACCCTCTGACGCGACGGGGGAGGGGTATGAGGCGCTCACTGGCCAGACTGCAGCAGGAAGCCGCACCACGGAGAGGAATCGGGAGACCTGGGAAGAATTTTGCTTCCCGGAGCCGCATGTCTGCTCGGGGACACTAGGTGGAGCCTTGGGGATGCCTGCAGACGAGGAAGAGACCCGGAGCTACAGGACCGCGCGGGGAGGGTGCTTGCCCTGCTTGTGGCTGACCAGGTTTGGTTTTTGCACTCCTTGTGTCCCTGAACCTGCCGGGAGTAATTCCTGCGTGCAGAGCCAGGAGTGACCCTTAAGCATTGCCAGGTGTGGCCCCCAAACCAAAAAAAGACATTGAAAAGAAGAAAGAGTTTGCATTTTTGGTTCACACCCGGTGATGCTCAGGGCTTACTCCTGGCTCTGCACTCAGGAATTTCTCCTGGCAGTGCTCGGGGATCAAGCCCAGGTCGGTTGCATGCAAGGAACATGCTCTCCCCCCTGCATATCACTCTGCCCCCATCCCCCAATTATTTTTCTAAAAATCCCTTTCAGGGGCTGGAGCGATAATAGCACAGCGGCGAGGGCGTTTGCCTTGCACGCGGCCGACCCAGGTTCGATTCCCAGCATCCCATATGGTCCCCTGAGCACCGCCAGGAGTAAGTCCTGAGTGCAGAGCCAGGAGTAACCCCTGTGCATCACCAGGTGTGACCCATAAAGGCCAAAAAAACAAAATCCCTTCCCAAAACTAGAGAGAGTACAGTACCAGTACTCTGCCAGTACCAATCCAGTAGGTAAGGTGATTGCCTTGCACACAGCCAACCCAGGTTTGATCCTCAGCATCCCATATGGTCCCTCAATCATTACAAGAAGTGCTCCAGGAGGAAGCCTTGAGCACCACCAGCCCTGGCCCTCAACCAAAAAACAAAGATCCCTTATTTCTGTAAACAAAAAAAATTTTCCCCCATTTTGGGGCCATACCTAGCAGTGCCCAGACTTGCTCCTGGCTCAGTGCTCAAGAATGACTGCTGGTGGTGCTCAGGGTAGCAGCGGAAGTTGCAAATCAAACCGAGTCCACTGGGCAAGGCAAGAGCCCTACCCGCTGGACTCTTCGGCCCATACTCCAAATTGTCCTTAAAATAGAACTCACAGGACAGGAGAGATAGCTCAGCTCGTGCTTTGGGGGCAGGAGGCTGGGGTTCTACCACATGGTCCCTGCCAGGAGGTACCGTACACCCCCCCCCACTGGGCCCTTGTGAGAAGGTCTGGTTGCAGATAACCAGAGGGGAAGGGAGCCCCAAGTTGAATTTCTTAGTGATGACGCAGCCTTATTTCTGAAACTTACAGTTGGAAACCAATGCTCACTCCACCCCGAACTGAAACGGTGCAGCAGGGAAGCAAGGCAACGGAAGTGGCAGATGGGAGGGGGTGGAGAGGGGCCCAGGGGACTGTGGCAGAGGGTCTCTGGTGCTTTGGGACTGCGTGTGGTGGTGATACAAGCAGAGGATGGGTGTGCCCCTGAGACATATACAGACTTAAGGATTAAACACAAATTTTTTAAATGAGGAGCTGGGGCCAGAGAGATAGTCCAATGGGTAGGACACGTGCCTTGCACACAGCCAGCCGACGTGGCTTCGATGCCTGGCATCCCATATGGTCCCCCAGGGAACCTCCTTTAGGATTGATTCCGGTGTGCAGGGCCAGGAGAACATCGCGGACTCTGGCCCCCAAACCAAAAAAAATAATAAAATAAGGGGTTGGAGTGATAATAGAGTGAGTAGGGAGCTTGCCTTGCATAAGGCCAAGCCAGGCAACCCAGGGTTGGTCCCTGACATCCCATATGGTCCCCGAGCCTGCCAAGAGTCAGCACTGAGAGCCATTGGATGTTGCCCCCAAACAAAATTAAATTGATTGATTGATTGATTGATTGTGTGTGTGTGTGTGATGGAGAGATAGTTCAGGAGGTAAGGTATGTGGTTTGCACATGACTGATTCCCATTTGAGAGCCTGGTACCCCATCTATGGTGCTCTGGATAGCCTCTGAGCACCTCTGGGTGTGGCCCAAACCCCTCTCCCCATTTTTGATTGGGGCCCAGAGAGGTGGCACAGGCTTGGCATGCAGGAGGCGTGCGATTTATTTCCAGTACTACAGGGCCTCTGAGCACTGGGCACTGAGCACTCACTGAGCACTGAGTAGCCCCTGAGCACTGCCAGGTACTGAATCCGCTGCTAAGACATTAACTGTGCCTGCTGTCCTATGCTCCTGTCCCAAACCTGCCTATGGCAGGCCAGTAGTGTGCCCAGAGGGCTCACACATGTTTGCACTAGAGAATCTGGGGCTGGTCCCTGGTACTTCCTCTTCCCTGGACCTACCAGGATCAGCCCCTGAGCGTGACTGGATGCGCCCCCCTCTCCCAAGTGGAAAACAGACAAACCCCAAACAAAGCCAGATGTTCTCATCACAGCAGGGAAAACGGAAGTGTGCCCACCTTCCAGTCTGCGCAGAGCACCTGAGCAGTCCAGAAGTCTGTCTCGGCCACACCGGAAACAGCCCCCGTATGCGTGTCCTCTTCACATACTGTGCGGCACTGCACTGTCCTCCCGTTGCTCATCGATTTGCTCAAATGGGCACCAGTAACGTCTCACAACAAATTGTGAGACTTGTTGTTACTGTTTCTGGCAGACCGAATCCGTCACAGGGAGCTTGACATACATTGTTTTTTTTTTTTTCCCTTTTTGGGTTACACCTGGCGATGCACAGGGGTTATTCCTGGCTCTGCACTCAGGAATTACTCCTGGCAGTGCTCAGGGGACCATATGGGATGCTGGGAATCGAACCCGGGTCGTCTGTGTGCAAGGCAAATGCCCTACCCGCTGTGCTATCGCTCCAGCCCCCTGGCTTTTTATTTATTTATTTATTTATTTTTTAAATTTTATTTTAATGAATCACCATGAGACACAGTTACAGACTAACAAACTTTCGTGATTACGTTTCAGTCATACAGAGTTCAAGTACCCATCCCTCCACCAGTGCCCATTCTCCACCACCAATGTCCCCAATGTTCCTAGGATCCCTCCTGCCACCACCGCCCCAGGCACCAACCACCCCACCCCCACCCCCCACCTCTGTGGCAGGCACATTCCCTTTGTCTCTCTCTCTCTCTCTCTCTCTCTCTCTCTCTCTCTCTCTCTCTCTCTCTCTCTCTCTCTCCTTTTGGGTGTTATGGTTTGCAGTACAGGTAACAAAGCAGCCATCATGTTTGGTCCATAGTCTACTTTCAGCACACACCTGCCATCCCGAGCGATCCCTCCAACCGTCACTCAACCTACTTAGTGGTCCCTTCTCCATCTGGCTGCCTTTTCTCCCGGCACGTGAGACCAGCTTCCAGGAGCGATCCTCCTGGCCCTGATCTCCACTGTCCTTAGGTGTCTGTCTCCTATTACGTTACTTACTATTCCACAAACCTACCTTGGCTTTCCCCGGAGCCAGTCTGCCCGCCAGACTTTCCCACAGCTCTCCCAGGTGGGCGGGGAGTTTCATTTAGAAGCCCTCTCACCTGGGCTGTGGTGCCAGGTGCATATCGCTCCCCTAAGGCTCAGAGAGCCCGTCCTCCCCCCCGGTAGGGGGCTCCCTTCACCCCCCTGCTGGAGATGGACCCCAGGCACTGTCTTGCAATGTCTCTTCATGCTCCTCTCCAATGACCCACGTCCTGGGCTTCCAAGTGAGGCCGTCGTTCCTTTGCTTGAGTGACTGAGGGGAGCGCCCCTCCACGTTGCCGTTTCTCTTTGGGGGCCACACGGGCAGTGCTCCCCCTAAGTGGTGCTGGGGACCAAACACTGTGCTATCCCTCCAGTTTCCGATGCCCCTGGACAGTGCTGGCAGCCGGCCTGTTCCCTGGCTTCTGACACTGGAGAGTTTTTGGCATTTGACAGTCTCATTTCACTCTGCCCTAGAAGAAGGCATCAAACAATTAAAAAAAAAAGAAACAGAGTGAAAAGATCTCCAGTTTGCCACGATGGGTTGAAAGTCTGGATGGGAGCCAGTTCCTAAAGGGCAGAGGCTGCTCGGTAAGTGCCCAGCCCAGCCCAGCCCAGCCCAGCCTCAAACGCTCAAACGCTCCTTGGCCCCCCAGAGCTGAGCTGAAGCCAGGGGCTGACAAGGCTTTGTAGTTTTGATGTTGGCAAGTAGACAGGGAAGGACCCCCATGGCGATGGAATTCTTAGAAAGCAATAAAACCAATAGGGCCAACGCTGCAAACACTCAAACCCAGGCCTCACCTGGGGCCGGGCCCAGAGAATCTTCAGCAGGAGCAAAGGTTAGGAAAGGAATTTCAAAGAAGACCATCACCACTCCCAACTCTACCCCCTTGGCAACCTCCCTAGCAACAGACTTTGACCTAAGTAGAAGCCCCATGTGGAAAGGAGGGGGGACCCTATAAAAGCCGCCTTGAACAACGGGAGGGCGCATATGCTGCCTGAGCCCATGTGCTGCTTGTGCCCACACGACCGAGCACATGTGTCCCCCTCATCTCCCCTCTTTATTTATTTGTTTATTTTTGCTTTTTTGGGTCACACCCAGCGATGCTCAGGGGTTACTCCTGGCTCTCCACTCAGGAATTACTCCTGGCGGTGCTCAGGGGACCAATGGGATGCTGGGAATTAAACTCTGGTCGACCGTGTGCAAGGCAAATGCCCTACCTGCTGTGCTGTCACTCCAGCCCCTCATTTCCCCTCGAGATGGGGACTTTCATATGTACATATGTAATGCTGGGATGTGTGGAGGGACTCTCTCTGCCCTTGGAGAAGCCCACGTTCTCTCTCAAGCATGTTACTCTCTCTTTTCCTCCCTCCTTCCTCTATACCTCCAAATAAGTGCCTAAATACCCCCAAAGAAAATCTGTTTTCATTGAGCTGATCACCTACCCCTGAAATTTTCTGTGAGGAAGACGAGAACCTATAATCCCGGGTAAGGTCTGGAACTGACTCCTCGTGTTCGTTCAGTCCTAGGCTTCAGAGACTGGGTGGGGACGAGCAGAGGAAGATGGGAGATAGTGACCGTCGTCGTCCCCACCTTCCCTCCCCGGGTCACATACGCCACCCGCGGGGCCCACTGGCTTCAGTTTCAACACTTGGTGGATTCTGATTCGCTCCTGTGGCCCAGGACATCACACCCCTTCCTCTTGCCGGGAGAGAGGGTGACGCAGACCCTGGCTTCAGCTGGCCACTTCTCTGGACACTAAACCAGCAGGATTGGGACTCTCCTCAGCCGCCCTTAGTGACCGTGCTCTGCACTGGCCCCTCGGGTCGGAACGGGGAGCGTGGTTCATTCTGCTCAGCTCTGAGGGCGGAGGAGACACTCAACCTTTGTTTCCTTTCCCTCTGCCCTTCCTGGCCAGCCTGAAGCTCTTGCCACAGCTTGGCCCCCGGGCTCCCTTCCCCCCACCCCCAGAGATGCTGCTTTGTAGGACTCAGGTCTGCCCCAGGGAACACCCATCTCCCTCAGCTCACCCAATCGGAACTCCTGTCGCCTTTCTGCTAAATAAGGTAGCGCCGGTTAACTCAAGTGCCCATAAACTCCAGCACCACTTCCCTGCTCCTGAGGGATGTTGGCTGGGCGGAACCAGGAAGGATTCTCTGCTGCAGGACGCACGGCATCGGAGACCAGACGTCCCCCCAACATGCTTCTTGGCTGGGCCCACCACTGAGGCCCCCCGCTGCGGACGCAGGGGTGTTAACTCCTCTCCTTTGGGCTGGGGGATGTGTGCCCGGGTAGCCAGGCCCGGGGCGAGCCCCAGCCTTTGCAGGTGGTGTGTCTAGGCTGGTCCAGAATCCAGTTTACCATCCAAGAGGCTTGGCTGGGAGGACTTGGGCGGTCAGACGGGCACACCCCAAGGTGTAAAGCCCATTGGTCGCCTGCCTCGCCCTGGAGCTTGTTAAAACCTGAACTGGGTGTAGCTGCTTAGTGGCTGGAGGTGCCCGTTTTGGAGTCGTCATTAGCTCAGCCCGCGGGGGTTTGAGCCCACTCTCCCTGCTGGGCGGGGCAGGAGAGCTGGGGGAGGGGTCTGGGGCCTTTTCTGCCACTGCCCAGCTGGGTCATCTGTATTCTCCCCACAGTCCCTTGGCGGCCCAGTATCCCCACCACCCAAAGCAGTCTGTGACCGCCCGTCATCTCTGGTCTTGTCTGAACCCGACTTTCTTGTCCCTTCAGGGTCGGAAGCGGTCTCCCGTCCCTGTTAGTCGTTACTGGCACTTTGCAGTGACCTGGACTTTTGTGAAAACTTGTCCTTTTCCCCCTCAGCATGAATGATGCCCCCCTGAAGACCAGCACCCAGGCTCAGACCCTAGGACCTCAGCTGCATCTCATCTCTTGTGTTTTTTTTTTCCCTTTAGCTTTTTGGGTCATACCCAGGGATGCTCAGGGGTTACTCCTGGCTCTGCACTCAGGAATCACTCCTAGCTGTGCACGGAGGGACCCTATGGGATGCTGGGGATCGAACCCCCGTCGGCTGCGTGCAAAGAAAACGCTGTCCCACTGTCCTATCACTCCGGCCCCTGCGTCTCATCTCTTGACCACACACGGTCTCCCTCCCGGCCAAGGCCCCTGGGCCTGGTTTCAACCCTGACGGATTCCCCCTGGGCTGGGTACTGGGGCGGGGGTTCCCCAAGGTCCCCCAAGGCCTCCCAGGCCTCCCTCATTCTCAGAAGGGAGAGACCACCTGGAGTCAGCCCTCTGGGGCTCCGGGACCCCATCTCAGGGCATTGCTCTGCACCTCTCCAATCTCTCAAGGGGACCCCTTTGGGGGTCTGACACTCCCCCCACATACTCGGTCACCCCCTGTGCCTTTCCAGTCCCTTAAGGGGACCCCCGTGCACGCACGTGCCCGGTCTCTCCCCCCCCCACCTCTCCGGTCACCCCCTGCACCCCTCGGTTTCCCTAAGGGACGCCCCCCGCCTCCCGCCGCCCCCGGGCCCCCGCCGCGGACCCCCGCCCCGCGCCCCGCCCGGCCCCGCCGCGGCGCCGCCCCCGCCGCCCGCTGGCCCCGAGCCGCGCAGCAGCCGCCAGCCCGGGCAGCGCTCGGGGAGGGGACGCGCGGCCGCGGCTCCGGCTCCCCCGGCAGGACCCCGCGGCGGCGCCCCCAGACCCGCCTCCCCGCGCGCGCCGCGGCCGCTGCAGGTGAGCGGTCCCCCCCCCCCCCACCCTCGGGACAGCGGGGACCCCCGCGAGCCCCCCAGGCCGGGGCAGCGGGACTGCGGCGGGGGGACCCGAGCGGCTCTCCGGGGCGCGGACCCCCCTCCCGGGCAGGCCGGGCACCCCGTCCGCGCCCCTGGCCCCGCGCCGGCGCCCCCAGACCCGCGCCTGGGCTCCCCGCGGGCAGGACGCAGCAGCGCGCGCGGCCCGGCTGCGGCCCGGATGCCCCCCGGCAGCGGCTCTCGGCCACGGCTCCAGGACGGGCCGCTGGAACGGGGTTGGGGGCACCTCGGGGGCACCCACTCCCCGCGCCAAGTTGCCAAATTGTCCACGCGGGCGCGCGGGGCCGCGGGCGCGGAGCGGCCTGTCCGGCAGGGGGCGCGCGAGGGACAGGCGCGGCCTCCCGGGCGCCTCTGTGCCTCAGTTTCCCCTTCTGTCCCGGGCGCGGAGGGATGATGACAGGCAGGGAGGGCTGTGAGGAGTGAGCCGCGCGACACTGCCGGCAGGGGCCGGGGAGGAGGGCATTTGTCTTGGCACTGGGACCATTCCAGGCACCCCCACCTGGTCCCCTGGGGACCCCAGGAGTGAGCCCTGAGCGCCCAGCCAAGAGGAGGCCCTGAGCACTGCCGGGTGTGCCCCCAAACCGGTGGGAAGGAAACGAAGAGATCCTGGGTGGAGGTCAGAGAGATAGTTCATGGGGTAGGACTCTTTTATAATTTTTTTGTTTTGTTTTTTGTTTTTTTGGGTCACACCCGGCGATGCTCAGGGGTTACTTCTGGCTCTGCACTCAGGAACTACCCCTGGCAGTGCTCAGGGGACCATATGGGATGCTGGGAATCGAACCCGGGTTGACCTCATGCAAGGCAGACCCGCTGTGCTATTGCTGTAGCCCCTCAGGGGGTAGGACTCTTACCTCGCATGCAGCTGACGTGGGTTCGATCCCCTGGCACCCCAATCTTGTCGCCCAGCATTGCCAGGTGTGATCCCCAGGGGAAAAGTCAGGACTAAGTCCTGAGCACGGCCCTGTGCGCCCCCAACCCCCCGCAAAGCAAAGCGGGGTGGTGGGTCCCTTCCTCCCCAACTCAGCAAGGGGCTCTGGGGGCCGGGTTGGTGGCTGACAAGCCTCATCTCTACCTGGAGCTTTGCACCCAGCCCTGCCTGTGCTGATTGGGTGGGTTGTCCGGGGGTGGGATGAGGGTTCAGAGGGCGTGAGGTGAAGGGCGAGGTTGAGGCTCTGGGTCAGGGAACGTGGGTGTCAAGGGCTCTCTGGGCCCCCTCTGCTCAGAGTTTTGGTTGGGCAAGTTGAAGCCAATCCCCACCCTGCTGGGGCGTGTGTCCCCCTCGGACCCCGAGTCTGGCTCCTAGAGGCCTGGCAGAGACGGGATGGAGCCCCCCTCCTGCCTCAGCCCCTCAGCTCTCCAGCATCCCCTCCCGTCTGGACTCAGCGCAGGGCATCTGCAACCCCCCTCCCCAGGATTTACAGATAAAAGGACATGATTGTGTTTGAAAAGAGGAGTAAGGAGACCACGGGGGCCTTCCGGAAAGAAGTTGCAGTTAGCCTGAAAGAGAAGCGGAGGCATGAGATTGGGAAGGGGGCATTGGAGGGGGAGGAAGGGGGTGGAGGTGGTCGGACTCAGGCCCTTCCAGCGGGTTGCAGGGGGTGGGTGGAGCTGTGTGGGGGGCTGGGGAACAGAGATGGTGCTGGTCTGTGGAGTGTGCCCGAGCCCAGCGCCCCCTGCTTTGTGGGCGGTTGGGGGTGATTCCGGGTAACAGGGATGAGGGCACGGGAAGGCAGGAGTGGACTCAGCGCTTGTGTGAGCTGGTGAGAAATGCTCCTTCCACGGCCTGCCGCTCAATTCTTCGAAGGCCCAAGAGGCCCCCAGAGCTCCTGGCTGACCCCTGCCCCTGCCCTTTCCTTCGTGAGTGGGCTCTTCTCTCTTCTGGAGAACCCCAATGTGGCAGGGGCACAGTCTCCTTCCTCCCACCCGCTTGGCAAAGTCAAAAGGCCCATTGTCCCCCAGGAAGGGGAAATATCGGCGCCACACAAGCCCACATTGTGGTTTAAAAGGCGGCTCTTCCCGCGCTCCGGTGCCCCGTGGAATCTGTGTGGATGGGGTCATGTCCGCGTTCCATCTGCCCACGGAGTGTTTCTCAAACTGCATCCCAGCCGCGCTACAAGCTGGACCAGAAAGCATCATTCATCTGAGCTGCCTGCACAGAGCTTCTTTTCTTTCTTTTTTTTTCTTTTTTGCTTTTTCGATCACATCAGTGATGCGACAGGGGTTACTCCTGGCTCATGCACTCAGGAATTACTCCTGACGGTGCTCCAGGGACCATAGGGGATGCTGGCGATCGAATCCGGGTTGGCCTCGTGCAAGGCAGACGCCCTAGCCACTGTGCTATTGCTCCAGCCCCTCAGGGGGTAGGACTCTTACCTCGCATGCAGCTGACGTGGGTTCCATCCCCTGGCACCCCAATCTGGCCCCCCAGCATTGCCAGGTGTGATCCCCAAGGGAAAAGTCAGGACTAAGTCCCCACAGAGCTTCTTTCCGATTGTGTTAAAAAAAAAATTCATTCTTGGCGCCAGAGAGAGAGTACAGGGGTTGAGGCACTCGCCTTGCAGTCAGCTGACCCTGATTCCATCCCTGGCACCGTGGACGGTCCCATGAGCACCACTAAGAGTGATCCCTGAGCACAGAGCCAGTAGAAAGTGGCTCTGAACACTACCAGGCATGGCCCCAGAACAAAATCCAAAAATCATTCTTGTCTGATCTGACTATTATCACAGTATTTTTTTTTGCTCTAAATCTAATTTATTTATTTATTTATTTATTTTTATCTGAAAGGATAAATTTATTTTTATTTTTTTTATTAGTGAGACACCATGAGGTACAGTTGTAGGCTTACAAATTTTTGTGCTTGGGTTTCAGTTATACAATGATCAAGTACCCATCCCTCCACCAGTGCCCATCCTCCACCACCACGGGTCTCAGCATCCCTCCCACGCCCTGTCCCCCCATCCCACCCTCCTCTGTGGCAGGGCATTCCCTTTTGTTCTCTCTCTCTTATTGGGTGTTGTGTTTGCAAAAGAGGCAGTGGGTGACAATCATGTTTGGTCTAGAGTCTACTTTCCGCATGCATCTCCCGTCCTGGGAGGATCCTCCCAACACCCTTTATTTGGTGCTCCCTTCTCTATCTGAGCTCCCTTTTCCCCTAGCATGTGCGGCAGGCCTCCAAGTCATGGAGCAGAATTCCTGGTACTAATCTCAGCCATTCCTGGGTGTTAGTCTCCCATTTTGTTGCTTTATGTTCCCCAGATGAAAGCAATCTTTCTGTGTCTATCCCACTCTTTCCGACTCATTTCGCTTATCATGATACTTTCCATGTAGTATCACATGTATGTAAATTTCATAACTTCATCTTTTCTAACAGCTACATAGTACTCCATTGTATCACACTATTTTTGTGGGTGCTCACACAACCCATTTTCTCTCTTTCCTTTAGTTTTTTTTTCTTCTTCTTTTTTTTTTTTAGTTGAGAGGTGGTGCTCAGAGGCTATTCCTGGCAGTGTCTGGGGACCATACATGGTATCACGGTTTGGAGCAGGTCAGCAGGATGCTTACCCCACTCGCAGTTTCCATCATTTTGAAGCACTGGCATCCTGTAACTTTATTTTTATTTTATTTATTTATTTATTTATTTTTGCTTCTTGGGTCACACCTGGCAATGCACAGGGATTCCTCCTGGCTCTGCACTCAGAAATCACTCCTGGCGGTGCTCAGGGGACCATATGGGATGCTGGGAATCGAACCCGGGTCAGCCGCGTGCAAGGCAAACGCCCTCCCCGCTGGGCTATTGCTCCAGCCCCCACCCCGTAACTTTAAAACAAAAAAGATCCCTGGTACTGCCTCCTACTTTCATGAGAAGACTTGTCTTCAGGCCGGTGCTAGCTCAGGGAAGAAATCTGTGCAATTCCCACCCTGGCCATCCAAGACCACCAGCAAAAAAACAAGCACCAGGGCGGGCATCAGCTGCCCCGAGCAGCGTGGTGCCTGCCAGCCCCTTGCCTGAGACTCTTCCCGCAGGCTGCCCTCTCCTGCACCCTGCCTTGCTCTCCGTGAGTCTGATTCGGGGTGGATGCGTTATCTGGGATGATTCCCGGGTGACTGGGGATGGCGTGGGGGTGCTTGGGGCCTTTCCCCACATTTCTGAATAGAATTCCTTCCTGGCTCTGCTCCATTTGGGTCGAGATTTGAGGCTGGTCTTGTGGGCGGGCGGGGGGGGGAGGGAAGTCAGGGGTGGAGTCGTGTGCTGTGAGGGAGACCCAACTATCATTGGGTGAAGTTTGGTTTGTTGGAGGGCCACACCTGACTGTGCTCAGGGCTGACTCCTGGCTCTGTGCTCGGGATCATTCCTGGCGGTTCCCAGGGGACGAAGTGGGGTGGCTGGGGTTGAACCCAGGTCGGAGGGCTGCACAAGCGCATCCTGCCTGTTGTCCCCTCTGCCCGGACTCGACAGCTCACGTAGCTGCCACCGGAGTCATAATGGAGACATCTCTCTGCCTCTGGAAAGCCCCCAGCGCCCCAGATTCCGGGTCCCTTTTGCCGCCCTGGCCCTGGCCCTCTGCCCGGGTCCTGTGCTGGGGGCTGGAGATATGGGGGCGGCACACTGAATGCCCAGCCACTTTCACGCCCCGTCATTCTTCCGAGAGCCGCCCAGCGCATCATTCCCTTAATTGCTGGGTAACAGTTCCAGCGCCCAGACAGACACAATGTATCCTTCTGTTGGGCAGTAGGTGAAGTCGGCCTGTTGCCAGCACTTGGCTTTCAGAAACGAGGCGTCTGTGCCCTCACGGAGGCGTCTTCATAGGGCAGGCTTCCATGTCTTCTGGGCAAACTGCAGAACTGAGGAGCGTCTAGGATGCAGAGCTTCCGGTGCTAGAGTGGGCAGTGCTGGTCTCGCTGCCCCGTCCTCGGGCAGGTGTGCGGTCAACTCTGCCCCCGTGTTTTCCAAACTCCCTGCGCCCCTTGCATTCGATTTCTTTTTTTCTTGTTTCTTTTTTCTTTTTGGGTCACACCCAGTGATGCTCAGGGGTTACTCCTGGTTCTGCACTCAGGAATTACTCCTGGCACTGCGTGGGGGGGATTATATGGGATGCTGGGGATTGAACCTGGGTCGGCCGCGTGCAAGGCAAACGCCCCACCCGCTGTGCTATCGCTCCAGCCCCTCCCTCTTTACTTTTGCTCCGTCCTACCCCTTGCATTCTTTTTTTTTTTTTTTAAATTTTTATTAGTGAAACACCATGAGGTACAGTTGTAGACTTACAAATTTTTGTGCTTGGGTTTCGGTTATACAGTGATCGAGTACCCATCCCTCCACCAGTGCCCATCTTCCACCACCAGTGATCCCAGTATCCCTCCCACCCCCCCATCCCATCCCATCCCACCCCGCCTCTGTGGCAGGGGATTCCCTTTTATCCTCTCTCTCCTTTTGGATGCCGTGGTTTGCAAGAGATCTGCCCCTTGCATTCTGAGTAGTAAAGTCTGAGGCTTCCATTTTTTCCACATCTGGGCCAATATTCAGTCATGTTGATTTTTTTTTTGGAGGGGGAGCACTCCAACGTTTGCTTACTCCTGACTGTGTTCAGGAGTGAGCCTGGCTGTGCTTAGGGGGACAAATGTCGTGCTGGGAATCGAACTGGGGCAACAGCATGCAAGGTAACCACCTTGAACTCCACCTCTCTGGTCCCATAATTTTTTTAACTGAATAACCACGAGATAGAGCATTACGAAGGCCCTCCCGTTGATCGTCGATTTGCTCGAGCGGGCCCAGTAACGTCTCCATTGGAGACTTTGTTGTTACTGTGTCTGGCATATCGAATACTCTCGGTAGCTTGCCGGGCTCTCCGAGAGGGGCGGAGGAATCGAACTCGGGTCGGCCATTGCTCATGATTGCATTTCAGTCATACAATGTTCCATCACCCGTCCCTTCACCAGCGTAATTTTCCAGCACCAGTGTCCCCAGTCTCCCTCCCACCTCTTCAAGATCTTTCCTTTTTGGGGGGGAGGGTCACACCCAGCAGTGCTCGGGGCTTACTCCTGGCTCTGTGCTCAGGGATCACTCCTAGTAGGATTTGGGGGATTATATGGGGTGCCAGGAATTGAACCTGGGTCGGCCGTGTGCGAGGCAAGTGCCCTACCTGCTGTACGATCGCTCCGGCTTCCAAACACAATCTTTTAAATCCTGGCTCTTCCAGTGGGTTCTTCAGGGAATGTCCTTGTGGATTTCTTTGTGGGAGGCACTTCTGTAGGTGCTCAAGGGCTACTCCCAGTTCAGGACTCAGGAGCTACTTGCAGTGGTGCTGGAGGGGGCACTCCGGGGTGCTGGGGATCCGTCTGGGTCTCCTACATGCAAAGCCTGTGCTCTGGGCCCTGAACCGTCTCCCATCCCCCACCTAGCCCCTCCTGTGTTGTTTGCTTGGGGGCCATACTGGGCACCGTCCTCATGGGTAGCTCCTGGCAGTGTGCAGAGCCCCGTGGGATGACCAGGACTGAAGCAGGGACTCCTGCATGCCAAGGTGACCCTCCAGTAGCGACACAC
The DNA here is from genome assembly GCF_029834395.1 of Sorex fumeus. Lineage (NCBI taxonomy): Eukaryota > Metazoa > Chordata > Mammalia > Eulipotyphla > Soricidae > Sorex > Sorex fumeus. Next base: position 990,531 of record NW_026606110.1, read on the forward strand.
CAACAGGATTCTCGGGGGCTTTTGTGTGCTTTTTTCCTAACAAGGAAGGACATCTTCTCACTGGTTCGTAATCATTCTGGGATGGGCTCTTCTGTTGTCTCTTCATCCCAAGCGATGGCTTGACTCCGTACAAATCTATATAGCCCGTCATGTGCAATTTATATGCTTTGCAAATATTTTCTGCCAGCCTGTGACTTGTCTTGCCACTGTTAGAAAAAGGAAAAGTTTAAATACATTCAAATACTTATGCAGCTTTTTTTTTGGGGGGGAGGGCACACCCAGTGGTGTTCAGGGGTAACTCCTGGCTCTACGTTCCGGAATTATTCGCAGTGCTCTGGAGACCATATGGGATGCTGAGAATGGATTCCAGGTTGACGACATGCAAGGCAATTTCCCTCCCCCACTCTACTCTCTCTGGTCTCTGTATTTTTATTTTTAAAATGTTTATTGTTTGTTTTTTGGGTCATATGCAGTGGTACTTAGGGTTTGCTCCTGACTCTGTGCTCAGGGATCCTCCTGGTGGGACTTGGGGACCCTTAGTGGTGCCCAAGATCGAACCTGAATTGGCTATACGCAAGGCAGGCACCCTCCAGGCTGTGTTCTCTCTTCAGCTGTAAACGTGTATGCATTTAAAAATGATGGAAGGGCTGCTCAGGGGGTAGGGGGTTTGCCTTGCATGTGGCCAACCCGGGTTCGATTCCCAGCATCCCATATGGTCCCCCAAGAACCGCAAGGAGTAATTCCTGAGTGCAGAGCCAGGAGTAACCCCTGTGCAAAGCAAAAGATGGATTTTTTTTTTAATCATTAGTAAGTAAGCATGAAAGTGAATTTAAGCTGCATTAAATTTGGTGTAGTCTGACAAAATTATCCACGAGGGACCAGAGGCATGCTCAGTGGGCTGAGTCCATGCTTTGCAGGTGGCAGTCAGGGGCTTAAACTCCAGCACCGTATTTCCGCCCCCCACCCCCACTGCTGGAATAACCCCCCCGAGCATGCCTGGAGTAACTCCTGAGAACCATGGGGTGTGGTCCTCAATTAGCCATGAGTCCTTGATACGAATGATGATAGTCATGAGAAATGATCATAGTTGGGAGCTAGAGAGATAGTACAGTGGGTAGGGTGCTTGTCTTGCGTGCGGATGACCCGGGTTGGATCCGTAACATCCTATATGGTCCCCTGAGCATTGAGCCAGGAATAACCCCTGGGAATCGCTGTGTGTGGCCCAAACCCTCCCCAGCAAATAATAAATAATAAGTGATGATAGCCACAGGAGCAGTGAGCTAACTCGCTGAGCACGTCTGTGGGTGGCTTTTTTCACTCCTGTTGGTTTGAGCCCTGCAGCAGCCAGTTGTAGTGTCACTGTCTCCAGGCAAGGGAGCTGAGGCTGGGGGACCCTCACACGCTCAGGAATCAGCTGGACACGGTCAGCTTTGTTTGGTCATGCATGTAAGAATTCCCAGCCCCCTCTCCAGCACGCTCGTACCCATAGGGCAGGGCCAGGCAGTTCAGTACTCAGGCCCGGCGATGTACTGCTGCTGCCTCCGCCCGGGTCCCGGTCTCACACGGTCCTGCAGGAGGAGCACGAACCCTCGAGCCCTCTCCCGGGTTATTTAGAAATTTGGGAGCTGTGGTACTCTGAAAGAGCCTTGATTATGGCACTTTTTAAAAAAAATCTCAGGGCTAGGACGAAGGAGACGTTACTGGGGCCTGCTCGAGGCAATCGACGAATAACAGGATGGTTGTGATTGATTGATTGTGATTGTGGTACTCACACCCGGCAGTGCTCAGGGGACCACTCGTGGAGGACTGGAGCACGCAAGGGCAGACTGTTGCTTCGGCCCGTCTCTGCTTCCATTCTGTCACCTCTCCTGCCTCTGACCTTCATTCCTTCAGAGACTACAGCACCTTGGGCCTGTGATCCCTTCTGGAAATCCGCAGGGAATGGATCCACGGGCAGTGGCATTTCTAGGCAGAAAAGAATCACAGTTACTCAGCCCCTCGCGTCCTCAATGTTGGTTTACACCCAGATGTGCCAGGGCAGGGGGAGCTCAGCTGATGGGAGCCAAGGGAGACACACGTGGACTGTGTGTGCCACGGCTGGGAGGGAGGGCAGAGTAGTGCCCAAGGAACAAGCGACACGTGGATTGCAGAACCCACCTCCCGAGTCACCTGAAGTGTGGCCATGCCATCGACACCCGGAAGTCACTCAGTTTCAGATGCGCAAAGGAGGCGACGGGTGAGATTTCAGAGGGGGCGATGTCTGCATTGTGTGTGGGTCCCACCCCCACAGCTCCAGAATGTCCCCCGGCACCCCAAGAGGAATGAACCCCAAACGTGGAACCAAGAGAGCCCTGCCACCCCCCAGCATAGGGATATGGGAGTGTGGTCAAAAATCAAAAGCAAAAGTCGCAAAAACGAGGAAACGTCAGCAAGAGGACCGAGTTAGCCGTCTGGGGCGTGAATTATCGTGAAGTCGGGGGACAGAGGTGCAGAGTGCAGTGGGTCTTGTTTGTTTCCGGTTTGGGGGCCATAGCTGGTGATGCTCTGGCGTTTCTCCTGGCTCTGCACTCAGGAAGGACTCCTGGTGGTGCTTGGGGGACCATATGGGATGCGGGGATCGAACCTGGGTCAGCTCTGTGCGAGGCAAACACCCTCCCCGCTGTGCTGTCGCTCCACCCCAGTGGCTCTTGATGAATTTCTGACTTTCCGGCCCAGTTCCTCACCCAATCTTAGACCAGCTCCTGCCTTCTTTTATTTTGATTTTTTTTTTACTTTTTGGGTCACACCCGGTGATACTCAGGGGCTATTCCTGGCTCTGCACTCAGGAATCACTCCTGGCGGTGCTCAGAGGGACCATACGGGATGCCGGGGATGGAGCCCGGGTTGGCCTCTTGCCAGGCAAATGCCCTCCCGGCTGTGCTGTCGCTCTGCCCCTGCTCTCACCTTCTTGCGGTTACTCTGACGAGCTCCACCGGGCCGGGCCTGGCGCCCACGGAGTTGGTGAACACTCAGCATTTTTAATAGTGAACTTGCTCTGTCCGGCCAGTGTGAGAATCTCTGTGGACTTTGGGGGCCGACAGACCGGGTCCATCCATCTCTTGGCCAAATCCTGAAGGCCATCTGCAGAGCAAACAGTCTGTGATGGCTCAGGGTGTGTGTGTGTGTGCGTGTGTGTATGTATGTGTGATGGCTCAGGGTGTGTGTGTGTGTGTGTGTGTGTGTATGTATGTGTGATGGCTCAGGGTGTGTGTGTGTGTGTGTATGTGTGTATGTATGTGTGATGGCTCAGGGTGTGTGTGTGTGTGTATGTATGTGTGATGGCTCAGGGTGTGTGTGTGTGTATGTATGTGTGATGGCTCAGGGTGTGTGTGTGTGTATGTGTGATGGCTCAGGGTGTGTGTGTGTGTGTGTATGTATGTGTGATGGCTCAGGGTGTGTGTGTGTGTATGTATGTGTGATGGCTCAGGGTGTGTGTGGGGTGTGTGTGTATATGTGTGATGGCTCAGGGTGTGTGTGTGTATGTGTATGTATGTGTGTGTGTGTGTATGTGTTTCCGAATAGTGCCTGTCCATTTCCTGTTGGGATGGTTAAACCCCATGTCCTTTTCTCAATGGCCTTTGGAGGGGTTTGACTTCCAGCTAACTGGGGTCTCTGCTTCTTGGTGAATCTGTTGATAAACTGGCGGCTTCCCTGGGTCCAAGCCCCGGCCTACAGCTGTGTGACGTTGCTCTCACTGCCAAACTTCTCTGAGCCCGTTTCTCCATGTCTGAGAGGCAGAAAGCGCCCTGTTGCACTCTGCAGGCAGGTGTGCGTGGGTCTGCCCTGCACGGTCCCAGGCTGACGTGAGCACTGTGCAGGAAGCACATTTCTGCCTGAAATCCTCCTCCTTTCCCGCCCTCCCCTTGGCAGGCGACTGGTCATTGACGAGGCCAGAGGCGAAGCTGCCCAGCGCGGGAGGCTTGGCCGGCTGGCAGGGCCCCTTTCTCACCCCTGGAAGGTGCCGACTTGGGAATCCTGGGAAACCGGGTTGGATCATGGCCCTCGGGGTTTTCTAGCTTCTGGTTCACTGGAGCCCTCAGGGAAAGGGGGAAGACGGGAGGGTCCGTGCCAGCCTCACCCTCGGCGTGGGTCTGAGCGCTCGATGCCTTCTCGGTGGCATTGTGTGCCACGGCGACTTTCATCCTTTGATTTCTCAGGGAGTGGGCACCTGAGGGCCCCCTGGGGACCACGAGCTGTGGGGGGCTGAGCCCGGGGTGCACAGTCCAGCCCTCTGAGCTTCTCCCCAGCCCAGGATTTATTTAACATTTTTTTACATTAAAAAAATTATTTTTGGTGCGGCGGATAGAACCCAGGCCTCTCCCACGCCAGGCAGGGGTGCGAATGCCGAGCCCCTCTGCATCGTGGCTTGTCCCCACTCCCCGGAGGTGCCAGGACTCCTGAACCCTGGAGCCCCCTGTGCTCGGTCACTCGGGCTAATGGAGAGTCCCATGGGCCAGGGAGGGCCAAGAGCTGGTCAAGCTGCGTGTAGCAGGGGTCAGGGCGACTGAGTGCAGGTCAGTCCAGCCTTGCACCTCAGCACCTGGCTGCCTCTGGCCAGATGGGCCTGGGAGGAGGGAGGATGGGAGGAGGGAGGATGGAAGGAAGGAAGGAAGGATGGGAGGAGGGAGGATGGGAGGAGGGAGGATGGGAGGAAGGAAGGGTGGGAGGAGGGAGGATGGGAGGAGGGAGGATGGAAGGAGGGAGGATGGAAGGAAGGAAGGATGGGAGGAGGGAGGATGGAAGGAGGGAGGATGGGAGGAAGGAAGGATGGGAGGAGGGAGGATGGGAGGATGGGAGGAGGGAGGATGGGAGGAAGGGAGGATGGGAGGAGGGAGAATGGGAGGAGGGAGGATGGGAGAAGGGAGGATGGGAGGAGGGAGGAAGGAAGGACGGGAGGAAGGGAAGATGGGAGGAGGGAGGATGGGAGGAGGGAGGAAGGAAGGACGGGAGGAAGGGAAGATGGGAGGAGGGAGGATGGGAGGAGGGGGACTGGGAGGAGGGAGGATGGGAGGAAGGAAGGATGGGAGGAGAGAGGGTAGGAAAGGGGAGGGAGGCCGAGGGGGTGGGAGGAGGGAAGGGGAGGGTGGGGGAGGGAGGGGAGGCAGAGAGGGGTGGCTGTCCTGCATCCCTGGAGGAACTGTGTGTGACATCCACCTCTGCGTGTGTGTGTGCGCGTGTGTAGGTGTGTGAGTGTGTGTGTGTGCGCCCGTGAGTCGGCCATCCAGTGTCAGAAGACAGAGGGGACATTGTTACTTGGAATCCGCAGATCCAGTTTCCCCCCCACCCCCTCCGCAGCTCCGCCGTCCCGGCCCTGGGCTCTTCACTGAGAGGGAATGGGAGACCCCCTCCCGGCCGCTCCATTCGGCTCCCTGTGAGCAAGTCGCAAAGAATCCCAACTATGTGCCCCCCCTCCCGGTTTTCCGAGGGGTCCTCCAGGCCTGCCGGCCAGACCCTTCTCGATGGGGGTGGGGAGTAGTGGGGACAGCGGGCTGTGGGGATGCGGGGGCGGTCAGGGCAGTGGGGTGAGCGGAGGCCGCTGAGGAGAGGGCTGGAGCCTCACCCCGTCCATCTGTCTGTCTGCCCCAGCCTAGCCCCGCTGTGTCGGAACGAAGATGGAGCCGCCGGGGGGCCTGGTGCTGCTGCTGCTGTTCCTGCTGCCCGTGCAGGCCCGCGAGCGCCAGCCGCTGCCCGCCAGGTCCAGCCCGCGAGCCAGGACCAGGCCGGCTCGGACCCACCCGCAGCAGGGCCTCCTGGGTGAGTGACCAGCCGGGCCGTGGGGGGTGGGGGGCGCGGCTCCTGTGGCTCCTCTGGCACCTTCCCCTGTTGAGACAGTCTCAGGGGTCCTGGTGACCCGCTGGCCAGCAGTCTGGGAGACGGGAACGGGGCTGGTGGGCCAGAGATTTCCAGGTTTCGCTCACACACCAGAACACGCTCACACGAGACACTCAGCGCTGAGGGTTCACAAGCCCGAGAGACTTGGATCGCCCTCTGGGAAAGGTGTTTAAGACCGGTACCCTCCTGCCTGTGTGCCAGGGTGCCCCTGCCAGGGGCATTCCCACGGCCTCGCCCCAGCATACAGAGAGCACAGAAGTGAGACAACGGCTCCACACATCTGACCTTTACTGACTCATCCTTGGTCTCTGGTCAGATGTCTGGGCAGTTTGGTCCGTGGCCTTGGGGTGTGGTGTGCTTTTCTTTTCTTTCTTTTTTTTTTCTTTTTGGGTCACACCTGGCGATGCTCAGGGGTTACTCCTGGCTCATGCACTCAGGAATTGCTCCTGGCGGTGCTCGGGGGACCATATGGGGTGCTGGGAATCGAACCTGGGTCGGCCATGTTGGCTGCGTGCAAGGCAAACGCCCTACCCGCTGTGCTATCGCTCCAGCCCCTCTTTTCTTTCTTTTTTTCTTTCTTCTTTTTGTTCATACCCAACGATGCACAGGGGTTACTCCTGGCTCATGCTCTCAGGAACTACTCCTGGTGGTGCTCGGGGGACCCTATGGGATGCTGGGAATCGAACCTGGGTCGGCTGCGTGCAAGGCAAACGCCCTACCCGCTGTGCTATCGCTCCAGCCCTTCGTGTGCTTTTCTTACTAGGTTGTAAACTCACGGCACCAAATGGAGCCTTGCTTTTCCAAACGGAGTGACAGTGACTCTTCCATGGGATGTTGGCCCCTCATCCTACCCACCTGGGTTCTGTCCCCAGCACTGCACAGGGTGCCTCGAACACCCTCAGAGTGATCTCTGAGCTCAGAGCCAGGAGTAGGCAATCAGCACCGCCCTAAGGATGCTGGGAGCAGGGTGTGCCCTGATGCAGTGAGCCAATTTTGTTCAGGGGGAGGGAAAGTCGCGCTAAGCAGGGAGGGATGGCTGCTGGCCCCGGGTGGTGGGGACGCCTTGGAGGGCTGCTGCCCCAGGAGTGGCAGGCATTGGCCCCGTTTCCTGAACCTCTCAGGGCACACTGCCCTGTCTGTGCCAGGGGGCCCTGGGGTCGGCCATGCTGGAGGACTTAGGGAGATGCAGCTTCCTTCATAGCTCTGCGTCACAGAGGTGCTCTTGCGCCGAAGCGGCTGAAAACTGGCCTCTGACCAGGTCCAGGGAGAACAATCCGTGCGTCTATGTGGTGTGTGTGTGTGTGTGTGTGTGCGTGTGTGTGTGTGAATGGGAGTCCACTAAGTATGTATCTGCATGTCGGTGTGAAGTGTGTATGTGTGTATGGTGGGGGTGTCTGTATCACAGATTTTAGTTGAATTTGCACACCTGCTCACAGCAGTGGTGTGCACTTAGCGTGGTGCTCCTGTGCATTTTACACGGTGTTTTCTGTGCACTCAGCGTGAGGCTCCCATGCCTGTATTATGTAGGGGTAGAACCTGGGTCGGCCGCGTGCAAGGCAAGTGCCCGACCTGCTGTGCTGTCATTCCAGCCTCGGGTCACCTTTGCTTTTTAAAAATGTCTGCGTAGGGGCAGGTGAGCTCAGAGCTTGGAGCACTGCTTGGCTTGCAGGAAGCCGGGTTTGATCGCTGATGGTCGTCCATTACTGCAGGGAACGAACCCGGAGCACAGAGCCGGGAGCAGCCCCTGAGCACTGCCAGGTGTGGTTCCAAAACCCCCAGATAAATATCTACATACATGGAAAAGTTCACGGTCAAGTATTTCGTGACTATGACCTGCTGAGGACAGAAGGAGAGTCCGTTGAGAATCGCCTCCGCGGTCAACCTACAAACGTGGCAGGTGTTTTTGCTAGGGAACATTCCAGAAGATCCACGTCGCCGGTCAGTTGCTAGAGCCTCTTTAACCAAGGGCCGAGTTCTCCTCGCCCCGGGGACTGGCGATCTTGGATGCAGGCTGCAGGTGGCCCCCCTTTGCTGTGGACTCCCTCCTTCCCTCCCCCGCTCCATCCGCCGGCTTCCTGCAGACCCTGACACCCCCCATCACCTCTTCTCCAGGCCTGTTCGATCGGCCCTCTCCCCCACGACCTCCTCAAGGACCTCGCATTTTATTTATTTATTTTTCTTTTTTGTGGTACCGTGCCTGGAGTGATAGCACAGCAGTAGGGCGTTTGCCTTGCACGCAGCCAGCCCGGCCAAGCTGGGTTCGATTCCTCCACCCCTCTCGGAGAGCCCGGCAAGCTACCGAGAGTATCTCGCCCGCACGGCAGAGCCTGGCAAGCTCCCCGTGACGTATTCGATATGCCAGACACAGTAACAAGAAGTCTCACAAGAGAGACGTTACTGGGCCCGCTCGAGCAAATCGATGAACATCGGGAGGACAGTGTTTATGGTGCTGTGCCAGGAATGCAATCCGGGGCCCCGTTGCTCTACCTCTGAGCTCCTGGCCCAGCCCTGACCTCGCTGGACCCTCACGGCCTCTGTAAAGATGCTGTAGCCACATTCCGAGGTCCAGGGACTTAGGGCTTCACCTGTGAGCTTGGGGAAGGGGTGCCTGAAGCTGGTGGCTCCTGCTTTCCCCCTTAGGAACCAACGTGGCAGTTCTTCGCCGGGAGGTTTCCCTCATGCAGACACAGTGCCTGGGATGCCCCTCCTCAGTGTGGCTCTCGCTCCTTCCCCGAGACCCCCGGGAAGGATTTTCCCAGGCTTCAGTCCTGCCCTCAGCTAGAAGCCCACTGGTGCTCCCCAGGGGACCCGGCTCTCTGGAGACACAGGCAGGAGGGAGAGCCAGGAGAGCACTTGGCGCTTGGCTGCTCCCTGCACCCGGGGGCTGGAAGGGGCCGAGAGATGACGGCCCCTCGCGGGTCAGTGATGAGCACTTCACAGGGGAAGCCGACAGCCAGATGCAGGGGAGGGGTCTGCAGAAAAACAGAGGAGCAGAAGCAGCTGACGCCCGCCCGGGGCGCAGAGCCAGGAGAGCCGGCAGAGGCGGGATTCTGTGCTGGTGGGGGCTGGGCGTCTGGCGGGGGGCCCGGGTGAGGGGCCCACGTTGGACTGTGCAGTGAACGCGCGGGAGTGTCCGGAGGGCTGAGAGCTGGCCGGCCTCCAGCGCCTGCTTCCCATCCTGGCTCTGTTTCCCCAACCCCAGACAGGGCAACCCCTTACATCTTTATTATTTTTTAAAATTTATTTTTATTTTTTTGCTTTTTTTGGGGGGGGGTCACACCCGGCAATGCTCAGGGGTTACTCCTGGCTCATGCATTCAGGAACTACTCCTGGCGGTGCTTGGGGGACCGTATGGGATGCCGGGGTTTGAAGCCCTCAGCCGCGTGCAAGGCAAATGCCCTCCCTGCCGGACTATGGCTCCGGCCCCCTTTATTTTACTTGTATTGAATCCCTGTGGTGTATACCGATGCTTACGATTGCATTTCAGTCCTCCAATGTTCCAGCGCCAGCCTCTTCCCCAGTGTCCACTCCCTCCACCAGTGTCCCCAGTGTCCCGCCTGCCTCTGAGGCCAGCACTCTCCCCTCCCCTCCACCCTTGCCTGTGGTCACACCTGGTGGTTCTCAGGGGTTGCTCCTGGCCTCTGTGCTCCGGGATCCCTTCTTGGTGGGGTTCAGGCCCCCTATATAGTGCTGGGGATCGAACCCAGGTTGGCCACATGCCGGGAAGCACCCTGACCGTCGTCCTCAAGTTTCCTTTTACTCTTTAAAATGTGCATTTCCCGCCCCCAGGGACCTGAAGGTGCCTCCTGGCCTCCACCCTTAGAGCAGATGCGTTACTGGAGGAGCGGGGGAGGGGGGCGGCCAGGCGGCCGGGCAGTGCCAGGGAGGCCGGGCGGCTGTTGCCTGTTGTGCTCAGTATCTGAGGCACAAGGGTGACTATTTGTGGAACATCCTAGAAACCAGTCACCACAGCTGTGTGGATCTCTTGGTGGTGCCTGCCGGTTTCCATAGCAACCCCGGCCCGGGCGCCTGGCAGAGCCGAGCAGGTGATGGCAGCCCGGCGGTGAGGGCGCGTCGCCGGCTAGCTTCTTTCCCCCGTGTCACAGCATTTCGGGGACGGAAGCCAGCAGCCAAGTGCAGCGGGAAGTTCTGACTCAGATGCAGCAGGACCGAGGGGCGAGTTTCCAGGCGAGGTGGGGTGGGGACGCCTGTGAGGGAGGGCCTGGCGGGCGAGCTCAGCGCCAGTGGGTGACCACTGACAGGGCAGCAAGGACGGGGCAGGGGGCCTGGGCCTCTCTGGGGCTGTATGTGGGGGACAGGTCAGTTGTCTTTGGTTTGAAGGCACACCTGGCCACACTCAGGGGCTGCCCCCTCCTAAGGGCTCAGGTGCTTAATGCTTAGTGCCTGGGGACCGTGGTGTGCTGGGAATCAAGCCCAGCTCTCTCATATGTGCTCCTTGGGGTTCTGGAGACAAGCCCAGTTCTCTCACAAGTGCCCCATGCAGTTCTGCGGATCAAGCCCAGACCTCTCACTTCATGCAGTTCCAGGGATTAGCTCAGATCTCTCACAGATGCTTCATGAAGCTCCAGGAATAGCCCAGATTTCTCACAGAGGCTTCATGCAGTTCTGGGGATTAGCCCAGACCTCGCACGTGTGTGTGCCCCACGCGGTTCCGAGCACTAGCCCAGCTCTCTCACGTGCGCTCATGCGGTCCCAGGCGTCACCCAGACCTCTCACGTGTGCTCAGTACTTTGACCAATCTCCTGGTCCTCAGAGCACCGTCGTGTGGTGTATCGACAGCATTTGTTCCCTGATCGTTTAAATACATGAGCCCCAGGTTGGGGCCTCGGAGGGGAAGGAGGGGGCCAGGCCTGGGGTGCTGGCTTCGGGTGGCCCCCCTGGGACCCTCAGTCCGGCCCCGCTGCTCCTTCTGGCCCTTGTCCTTCGATGCAGCCCTCCCCGTCCCCACACCCCATCCCCTGGCAAGACCCTTCCTCTGCTCCTTCGCTCTGGGGGTCTCCCCCCTGCCTGCTCCCGCCTCGGCTGAGCTGGGTTCCAGCTGCTGGATCCTGGCTGGGGGTCCTGCGCCCCTCCCTCTCTGGGGGCAGCAGCAAGGACGGTGTTCTGCTCCAGGTTCTGTCTCGGGGCCCCTCCCAGCCGCCCGACTTGGCCCTGGGGCGACTCTGAGTGCCAGTGCAGGTGCTCCAGGCGGGGTGGGGAGTAGTTTGCTCCCTCCCACTGCAGGGAAGAAACCGCCCAGCCCAGGTCCGCGTGGCTGCCTCAGACGGGGGATAGAGGGTGTATGTGGGGGGTGCGTGGGTGCGTGCAGATACCCCCCTCCCTCTCCTCTTCCTCCTCCTCCTTCTCCTCCTCTTCTTTTTCTCCTTCTCTACCTTTTTTTTTCCTTTTTGGGTCACACCCAGTGATGCACAGGGCTTACTCCTGGTTCTGCACTCAGGAATCACCCCTGGCAGTGCTCAGGGGACCCTATGGGATGCTGGGAATCGAACCCGGGTCGGCCGCGTGCAAGGGAGACGCCCTACCCGCTGTGCTATTGCTCTGGCCTCTCTCCCTTCTTTTCTTCCTCCTCCTTCTCCTTCTCCTCTCCCTCTTCTTCCTTCTCTTCCTTCTCTTCCTCCTCTTCCTTCCTCTTTTCTTTCTTCTCCTCCTCCTCCTCCTCCTTCTCCTCCTCCTTCTTCTCCTTCTCCTTCTCTTCCTTTTTGTCTTCTTCATCTTCCTCTTCTCCTCCTGCTCCTCCTCCCCACTTTTGTCCTTACTGTTCTGTGTTCCTCTCCACAGCCACCAGGCCCCTCCCACCACACTCGGGTTGCTTTCGGGAACCTGTGGCCTTGGGAGTTGAACCCAGAGCCCTCAGACTTGCAAGGCCGGTGCTCGGCCACAGACCCTCTTGCTGGTTGTATTTATTTGCTTTTTGGGGTGCCTGTTTGCCCCAAAGGCATGAGGTCTTCTGCCGAGATGCTTCCCCAGAATCAGTCTTGATTTTGGTCTACACTGAGTGATAGTACAGTGGGTAGGGTGTTTACCTTGCACGAGGCTGACCTGGGTTCGGTTCCCAGCATCCCCTCTGGTCCCCTGAGCACCACCAGGAGTCATTTCTGAGTGCAGAGTCAGGAGGAACCCCTGAGTATTGCTGGATGTGACCCAAAACATCAAAAACAAACCAAAAAATAGGGGAGCAGAGCCCTAGCACAGTGGGGAGGGTGTTGCACTGCACGTAGCTGACCCTGGTTCAATCCCCAGCATCCCACATGGTCCCCCGAGCACCACCAGGAGTGATTCCTGAGTGCAGAGCCCTGAGCAGTGCTGGTGTGAACAAAAAAAAAAAGGCCCTGGAGGGTTCATACAGGGTCAGACACTTGCCTTGCATGTGGCCAATCCTTATTCCAGTTTGGCATCACGGGGTCCCCCAAGCACCTCTGGGAGTGACTCCTGAGCACTGCTAGCTGTGGCCCCCCAACAGTAAACAAAAACATGAATTGTTTATCACCTTGAGAGAGAAAACACTAAGACAGTGGTGGGGCTGGTGGAGAGTGGGTCCCTCTGCTCCCTTCAGGCGCCTGGTTCTCCCCGTGAGCCTCCAGGCCGAGTGCAGGGAAGACCGAGGGCCGGGGCCTCTGCAGCGAGGTTCAGCCCTGCGCGGCTTCAGTCCTCTGGAAACTTCTCCAGGCGAGCCAGCCACCGCACCCTTTGGCGTCCGCTCAGAGCAAACGGCCCAGGGAGGGTTCTGGATCCCGCCGTGGTCGAGCCTCACCCATCCCTGAGTGCTCGCTCCCGAGGAGACGGTGTGATGTGGCAGGAGTGTTTCCCCCCGTTCCGTCTGGCTGTGAGGCGCGCCTGAGCTTTCAGGAACGGTGCGCCTGCAGGAACGAATGAGGCAGTCCTGGGATGACGGAACCCCAGCCAGCAGCTGACACGGCTAGGGACAACGTGGTACCCAGACTCCAAGACCTGAGGCCAGCCCCTCCCCTCCCTTCTCCTCCCCTCCCCTCCCTTCTCTTCCCTTCAGGTGGGAGGTACCAGATATGAGGTATGAAGTACCAGGTGTGACAGACCAGGTGTGAGGTGTGAGGCATCAGGTGTGGGGCATGAACTGTCAGGTGGGAGGTACCAGGTATGAGGCATGAAGTATCAGGTGCGACAGACCAGGTTTGAGGTGGGAGGCATCACACGTGTAAGATTCCAGGCATGAGGTGTGAGGTGTGAGGCAGCAGATATGAAGGGGGAGGTACCAGTTGCGAGGTAACAGGTTTGAGGTGTGAGGGACCATGAGGTCTTTGGGAAACACCTGGGTTCTAGGTCACAGAAACCAGATGCCGAGGGCCCACATGTCCCGAGTCCTTACGTGCTGTGAGGTCCAGGCCTCGCATCCCACCAGCCTTGGTTCGAATCCTACCACGTACAATCCCCTGGGCACCACCTGGGGCCACTCACAAGCACAGAGCCAGGGCGCGGCCCCCAAACCAGGGAAATGGCAAGACCCAGTTTTTGGTTGTTGGTTAAGGCTGTGTGCTGAGTGGGCCGTGCTGCTGCCAGTCGGACTGACGGACTCTTACCACTGTCTGTCGCTCCCTGTATTCCCCGCTCCTGCCCCCAGTAATTTGGGCCATCCAGAAGCTTCTCTTCCCTTCACGGTAGCTCCCCACTTTGGGGCAAATCCCTTGGATCCGTGGTGTCCCTGTTTCCCCAGGGTCCCTCTTTGAGTGTTTAGTCATCCCTGATCTTAACTGAATTTTATTTAGTTTTTTTTTTTTTTTTTGCCACATCTGGATGTGCTCAGGGATCACTCCTGCGGTGTTGGGGCTCGAACCCTGGTTGTTGTGTTCAAGACAATTGCCTTACTCGCGGGACTGTCTCTCCAGCCAGTTCTCTAAGAGTCTGTCGCTTCTGTGCCTGTTTCCCTGCTGGGGTGACTCCCTTTGGCCTCTCCTTCCCCTCCCGGTTTCCTCCCAGGGGAAACTGCCCCAGACTCTCTGCTCTGTTGGCGGTGGGGACAAGCCCCGGTGTGTGCCGGCTCGTGGGCAATATCAGGCTCCTCACTCCCGGAGGATGCATGCCCTCTGAGACTCAGTTCACACACCGGTACCTTCCCATGCCCGGGCAGCTGCTCACGCGTCTCTGTTCTCCTGCACAACTGTGGGCACGGGCGGGAGCTTTGCTGGGATGTGTCCAGGAGCTTCCTGGACTCTGTCCATCCCCCTCACCCCCGGGGTCTTTGTCTCTTCCCAACCCCCTTTGTGGCTCCGTTCACCTCCCCTCACTGGGGCCAGCTGCTGGCGTAGGACGACAGGCGTGCGCCAGGCCCTGACGGACCAAGCCGCAGCTCTGCGGGGAGGTGGCATCTGTTTTCAGCATCTGAGTCAATTTTACAAAGTACAAATAGGCCTTCAGCAGGAATGAAGGTCTTGGCAGGTGCCCGGCAAGCTGGAGTAATAACTCTGAGGTCCTGGTTCCAGGCCAGTGAGAACTCACTGCCTCTCCCTCCCCAGGGCCCGTGGAGCTCGGCTGGCCTGGAACTTGCTGGAATTGGCACATATAAGAGTACAGAATCTCTTTGGGACCCAGGCCGGGTTGAGGTGTGTGTGGTGGGGGAAGGGTCGGTGAGGGCTGGCACGTGGGAGCTACGTGAGGTGGGCGCAGACCCCAGCCCCTCTGCTCTTTGCACCTGAGCCCCGGTGTGGGTCTGAGCGTTTCTAGACTCATCGTTCCCAGCTGTAAAGTGGGAGGCAGGAGGGCCGCCCTTCCTGGGAGCAGGCGGGGACACACAGAAGCTCACCCCCGCTGAGGCCCGAGACCAGGAGTGGGTTCAGTCAGTGCTTCCTAGCAGCTGCTCCAGTACAGAGGGTGCAGCCCTCGCCTTGGACGAGGTTCCGACCCCACCCTCGAAGGTTGGGGATGATCCCTGAGCACTGAGTCAGGAGTAAACCCTGAGCACCTCTGGGTGTCGGTATGTGGCCCCCAAACCCAAAACCAAAATGAGGAATGGAAGAATAGAAGCTCCTCGCCATCTCCCGGCCCTGAACAGGAGTTTTTGTGCCCGTTTTGCGGAAGAAGAGCCAGAGGGTCTCAGAGGTGAAGGCCCTTTGCACAGGGCCAGACTAGGGACTGGGCTGGCACCGAGATGGAGCCGGAAGAGGGAGGGGCGTTGTCCAGGGTCCGCACAGCCTTCACGGAGAGTGACTCCTCTTCCTTCTGCAGCCTCGTGCGGCCTCCTCCCTAGTGACGTGGGTCTGCAGGACACTTAGGGGACCGTGGGGAGGCTTCTCAGGACAAGGAGGCTGCATGCCGCAGGCCACGGGCAGTCGTGCGTGCGGGTACAACTGGGTGCTGCAGGCTCTGTGCCCGCCTTTCACAGCCAAAAAGCTGCACGTTGTGAGGCAGGTGGTACCGAAAACCCCGCTGACAAGGCCCGGCGTGACCCTGACTGGGTCAGGCCATGCTGTTCCTGTCCTCTGGGGCCCAAGTCCTGCCTTGATGGCCCGAAGGGCAGAGGGTGTGGGGGCTTCTCCCAAAGAGACAGGGAGCTGCTTGTCAGCATGTGTGAGGGACACACAGGAGAGCCCCTGTGTGCTCAGAGAACCCAAGGATTGCGGAGAGCTGAGCTCTGCAGAGCCCCGAGTACTTCAGAGTCCTGGAGTACCTGAGCATTGCAGGGATTTGGGTATTGCAGATACCCAAGTACTGCGGAGTCCTGAGTGTTGCAGATACCCAAGTATTACGGATCCCTGAGTACTGTGGATCCCTGAGCCTTGCCGAGCTATGCTGCCACAGCATCGAGAATATTTCGAGGTGCCTGCCCCGAGAGCTGGAAGGCTTCAGTTCCATTCTCTGCCATGAGGAGCTCGTCATCTCCCAGAGCCTCTGGTTCCCCTTCTGTAAAACAAATATATAGTTTTTTTGTTGTTGTTCTGTTTTGTGTGGATCGTGAATGCCCTCCCTGCGGTACTCTCGCTCCAGCCCCTCAACCCCCTGGTTTTGGTGGGTGCCGATCCCAGGGGCACGTGATCCCCCCGGAAATGCTGGGCACCCTGGACATTGACCGGGTGTGGACTCAGTGATAGAACCCAGTGGCAGCCCGGGGAGGGGGGTGCTCAGTGGCTGGCCCCCGCCTGTGTGAGCTTTCCTGCCAGTCTGGCCTCATGTCGGGGTGAATGGGGGCACTGTGGGCCGGGGCAACTGGCACGGACGCTCTCCGACTCAGTGCAGGTCTGTGCCGGATGTCCCAGGCTGAGGGGGCCCGAGAGCTTTCTGCGTTCCATCGAAACTGCATGTGGTGGTTTGGCCTTTGACTCGTGCCTGGCTCTGAGCTGGGCTGGGTTCTGTCCTGGGGAGTTGCCTCCCCCGTCGCCCAGCCTTTACCTCAGACTCTGTGTCGTCTCATGCTTTCCAGACTCTGCCTTTGATGCATTTTCCTTCTCCCCCTTTAAAAAATTTTATCACAGGTTTACGACAGTATCTCGCCCGCACGGCAGAGCCTGGCAAGCTCCCCGTGACGTACTCGATATGCCAAACACAGTAACAACAAAGTCTCCAATGGAGACGTTACTGGGCCCGCTCAAGCAAATCGATGATCAACGGGAGGACAGTGACAGTGACAGTGACAGGAATTTCGTGGGGATCATCCCACACTGTTGCATTTCCTCATGTTCTAGCAGCCAGCATCGTCTTGCTGCGTCTTGGCACTCGTTTACCAAGTTTCACCAAGCCTCAGGATCTGGTTTTGGAGTTGGGCCACACCTGGCAGTGCTCAGAGCTTACTCCTGGCTCTGTGCTCAGAGATAGCTCCTGGCGGGGCTCGGGGGCTGTGTCTGGTGCTGGGGATGGGACCCAGGTAAGGCGATGTGGAGGGTAAGTGCCTTCCACTCTGTTGTCTCTCCAGCTCTTCTTTCGGTTGTTTTATGCTCGATATTGTTCCCGGCGGGGCTCAGAGGACCTGATGGGGTTGTTTATGTTCATAATCAAGATTCACTGTGTTGGGTCTGGAGCAGTAACACCGCAGGGAGGGTGTCTGCCTTGCACACGGCCAGCCAGATTCGATCCCCAGCATCCTATCGGGCCCCCCGAGCCTGCCAGGAGTGAGCCCTGAGTGCAGAGCCAGGAGTGACCCTGAGTACAGCTTGGTGCAGCCCCCAAACCAAACAACAACAACAACAACAACAACAAAAGGACATACAACCCCTCAGTCACACACACACACACACACACACACACACACGTGCACATTCATGCAACCTTTCTGAGGGGGGCAGGCAACCGGTGGCCTTCGCTGGCCCTCGGAGGTGGGAGGGGCGCAGATCCCTGCGGGACCCCAGGGAGCCTGACCTCTGCCCTTTCCCCAGAGAGCTCCTGTGAGAACAAGCGGGCGGACCTGGTCTTCGTCATCGACAGCTCCCGCAGCGTCAACAGCCAAGACTACGCCAGGGTGAAGGAGTTCCTGGTGGGCATCCTGCAGTTCCTGGACGTGGGCCCCGACGTGACGCGCGTGGGCCTGCTGCAGTACGCCAGCACCGTCAAGAACGAGTTCTCGCTGCGCACCTTCAAGCGGAGGGCAGAGGTGGAGCGGGCCGTGCAGCGCATGCGGCGCCTGGCCACGGGCACCATGACGGGGCTGGCACTGCAGTATGCCCTCAACATCGCCTTCTCGGAGGCGGAGGGTGCCCGGCCGCTGCGGGAGCACGTGCCGCGGGTGCTCATGATCGTCACCGACGGCCGGCCCCAGGACTCGGTGGCCGAGGTGGCCGCCAGGGCCCGCAACACCGGCATCCTCATCTTCGCCATTGGCGTGGGCCAGGTGGACCTCGGCACGCTGAAGGCCATGGGCAGCGAGCCGCACGAGGACCACGTCTTCCTGGTGGCCAACTTCAGCCAGATCGAGTCCCTCATCTCCGTCTTCCACAACAAGCTCTGCGGTGAGTAGTGCCCGCTGGGGCCTACGGGGAAAGCTGGTCGACTGTCTGCCTCCCGGGAAGGTGCTGGTGGGGTGTGGGGCCGAGGGGACACGGCGAGGGGGCGGCGATGCCCGTGGAGAGAGGGAGAGCTGAGCGCAGAAGGAGCGTGCGGCCAGCTCCTGGGATGAGTCGCTGTGTGAGCTCAGCTCCCGCAGCAGAACCTGCCCTGGGCGCGCGCCAAGGACTTCTTCCCAGAATGCGATTACGGCTGGACCCCCCAGCCCCGTGGACGCTGGTTGAGAAGGACGCGAGGCTTGTGATGTGTCCTTTTTGGAGGTGCAGACATGCCCTGTTGTGCCCACGGCTCTCAGTGGCACCAGGGGTCTAGCCGGCGGCTCCCGAGTGCTCAGCCCTTTGAACCATCTTTGCTTGAAGAGTCTTAGTATGTTTTTTAAAATGCCTGTTGCGGAGAATGAGCCTCAAAACAGTAGAGGCGGGGCTGGAGCGATAGTTCAGCAGGAAGGGCATCTGCCTTTCATGCGCCTGACCCGGGTTCGATTCCCAGCATCCCATATGGTCCCTTGAGCACCGCCAGGAGTGATTCCTGAGTGCAGAGCCAGGAGCAATCCCTGAGCATCGCCGGGTGAGACCCAAAAAGCCAAAAAAAGAACCAAACAACAACAACAACAAAAGAACCCAGCAGAGGCTCCTGTAGCCAGGGCCATAGTACAGCAGGTAGGGCGTTTGCTTTGCATGCCACTGACCCAGGTTCGATCCCCAGCATCCTGTACAGTCCCCTGAGCCCGCCAGGAGGGACCCCTGAGTGTAGAGCCAGGAGGAAGCCCTGAGTGCCACCCAGTGTGCCCCCCGACAGAACAACAAAAAAACCAAACAGCAGAGACTCCGTTATGTCAGAACTCCCAAATGCAGAGATCTATTTTTTTTTTAAAGTGCCACAATGGGAAGAACATTTTTCTCTGCCTCTCATTTGGAAAATGGCTCAGAAGCAACATTTTCCTCAGTGCTCAGGGTTCGAGGCACAGCTAAGACTTCCCCGGGGTGGGCGCTGTACAGGGCTATGACTTCCAGTGACTGGAGGTACCGAGAGAGAGCGAGAGAGA
This sequence comes from Sorex fumeus, assembly GCF_029834395.1. Taxonomy (NCBI): domain Eukaryota; kingdom Metazoa; phylum Chordata; class Mammalia; order Eulipotyphla; family Soricidae; genus Sorex; species Sorex fumeus. Next base: position 1,009,429 of record NW_026606110.1, read on the forward strand.
GAGAGAGAGAGAGAGAGAGAGAGAGAGAGAGAGAGAGAGAGGTTCCCCAGCTGGTTGAGCTGTTTCATTCATTTCATTCATTTATCGTGGGAAACATGCATGCAGAGGTCATTTTGCTTTTTTATTATTATTTTGTTTTTGTTTTTGTTTTTTTGGGGGGTCACACCCGGCGATGCACAGGGCTCAGGGCTACTCCTGGCTCATGCACTCAGGAATTACTCCTGGTGGTGCTCAGGGAACCATATGGGATGCTGGGAATCGAACCTGGGTTGCCTGCATGCAAGGCAAACACCCTACCCATTATACTATCGCTCCAGCCCTATTACTATTATTTTTAAATTTATTTATTTATTTGGTTTTGGGGTCACACCCGGCGATGCACAGGGGTTACTCCTGGCTCTGCCCTCAGGAATTACTCCTGGTGGTGCGTGGAGGGGGGGGGGGCATATGGGATGCTGGGAATCGAACCCGGGTTGGCCATATGCTAGGCAAACGTTCTCCCCACTGTGCTATTGCTCTGGTCCCCCCTCTGCCCTCCAAGCATGATTGTATCTCCAGCTTCTAGCAACCTGCCAGGTACGAGCCCCCAGTGACCCCATTTATGGATTTAAATCCCAAGGCTGTTACAGAGCCTGACCGGTCTTTTTTTTTTTTGGCATTTTGGGTCACACCTGGTGATGCTCAGGAATTATTTCTAGTTCTGGCCCCAGCCCTGTGAGGAGTGATCCCTGAGTGCGGAGCCAGGAGTGAGCAAGGTGTGACACCAAGCCCGTAGAGTTACCCCCCAGACCAGGCCTTAAGAGCATCCCTGAGGCCAAAGCCCTGGGCCAGGCCTCCATTGACTGCACCCCATTGTCCTCAGAGGGAGTCTGGGTGGGGGGTGCTGGCGATGTGTCTGTTTGCTCCAAGGTGCCAAAACAAGTCCCATCGGTTCGAGCATTCCTCTGGGCGCCCCACGCCTTCCTTCACAAACATTTCCGAACTCTTGGGTTTCCTAATTAAAACTCCCCGGCCACGCCCACCAGTGGCTCAGCCCCTTGACGAGCAGCTCCTGGCCCTAGAGGCACAGCCTGGGCGGGTTCCAGGCCTGAACCTTATCTAGGGTTGCACAGCCTGAGGGAGGAGGGAGGAGGGAAGAGGGAGGACTCCCCTCCCCGCCCCTGGGCCCTGGGCCCGGCGCTCTTTAATCTCAACCTTTGCCCACCCTTGGGTGTTTGCGGGTGAAAGAAGTGATGTCTGACCATCAACGAGGGGCTGAGTTTTCTGGGGCGGGATGGGGGGGTGGCGGGGAACTAGGAATTGGACAGGAACTGGCCTCAGAATAGGGGGAGGGCATCGCCCCCCTGAGGTGAGGAGGCGCCCTCAGGATCAACCAGGCTTTCTCCAGGTCCCCCCTTCTCTGGGTCCCAGGGCTGAGAGCTCGGCCTCTGCCAGCACCCTCTTTTCTCAGCTCTGGTTCCAGGAAGGGGCGCTGATGGGCAAACCCCCAAGCAGGGCCACCACCTCCCGACTCAGTGGCCCCGCTAGTGACCGTGCCTTTGGATGAGAAGGAAGGGAAACTTCTAGAAAGCAGATGCGGGTCCTGAGACACCTCACACCCACTCTCCTCTGCTCTAGCCATAGACTGCTGTGTGTGTTCAGGGCCCCGGGCAGTCAGCCATGTGTGTGTGTGTGTGTGTGTGTGTGTGTGTGTGCAGGGCCCCGACAGTCAGACGTGTATGTGTGTGTGTGTGTGTTCAGGGCCCTGGGCAGTCAGATGTGTGTGTATGTGTGTGTGTGTGTGTTTAGGGCCCCGACAGACGTATGTGTGTGTATGTGTGTGTATGCCCAGGGCCCCGGACGGTCAGATGTGTGTGTGTGTGTGTGTGTGTGTTCAGGGCCCCAGACAATCAGACATGTGTGTGTGTGTGTTTGTGTGTGTGTTTTCAAGGACCTGGGCAGTCAGACACGTGTGTGTGTGTGTGTGTGTTTAGGGCCCCGACAGATGTATGTGTGTGTATGTGTGTGTATGCCCAGGGCCCCAGATGGTCAGATGTGTGTGTGTGTGTGTGTGTGTGTGTGTGTGTGTGTGTGTGTTCAGGGCCCCAGACAATCAGACATGTGTGTGTGTTTGTGTGTGTGTGTTTTCAAGGACCTGGGCAGTCAGACACGTGTGTGTGTGTGTGTGTGTGTGTGTGTGTGGTGTTTAGGGCCCCAGGCAGCCAGACATGCATTTTCTGCCCTTTGACTCTTTCCTGGATCTCAAGTGTCACACGCTCACCCATCCCACATCTTTCGTTGCCCCACTGGGCCCCCGTGACCAGCTGCGATTCCCCGCCCGGGCGTGGCTTCCTCTGCTCTCTCGGGCAGGGAAGGGGGGTCAGGGGAGTCTGGAGGAACTGAGATTCAGCCAGGATGGAGATGCCGGTGCTGCGCGTTCATGCCTTTAGGTAAAGAGCCACCACACTCGCGTTCCCACAGCCGTGCCTCCCCCTGGGCGCAGCCCCTGCCGGCTTGCATCCCTCTGCCTACATAGCTGCAGGGGCTTCCTTTGTCTGCTGGCCACCTGGGCCCCACTGACTGCTCGGGTCACCCCGCGGGACCTCGGGCCCTGTGCTGGGACCAAAAGCCCCGAGCAACTGCAGACGGCCCGGGTCCTGCGTGATGAGGGCAGTGGGCTGGAGAGATGAGAACATTCCAGGGTGCCAGCGAAGCCCAGACAATGCTTCCCCCCGTCAGACTGACTGTCCGGCATGGCCCCTTTCCTATTCTCCGGTGAATGTGAAGGCATGGGTCCGTGGTACTGCTGGTGGGTCACCAGCTTTGGTGCCAGGGCCTGACACAGTACCGCAGGTCAGGTGCTGGCCTTACACACGGCTGACCCTGGTTTGATCCTCGCCACCACAGAGTTCACCAACTCCTCCAGGAGTGAGTCCCGAGCACAAAGCCAGGGATAAGCCCTGAGCAGTGCTGGGGCATGACCTAAAAACCAACTGAGGGCTGGAGAGATAGCACAGCAGGTAGGGCGTTTGCCTTGCACGCGGCCGACACGGGTTCGATTCCCAGCATCCCATATGGTCCCCTGAGCACCGCCAGGAGTAACGCCTGAGTGCAGAGCCAGGAGTAATCCCTGTGCATCGCCAGGTATGACCCAAAAAGCCAAACAAACAAACAAACAAAATAAACAAACTAGGAGCAGGCCCCAGAAAAACCACTGCCTGTAGACTGGAGAAGGCGTGTTCGAGAATGTTTGTCAAGACCACAGACTGGGAGGTGCTCAAATGTTGACTTAGACCCCAGTGAGATGCTGACCCTAGTGGAGACCAACCCTTCCACGACCAGATAAAGCCATTCAAGGAGCTAGCGAGAGGTGGTGGGATGGCAAGGCCGAAGGTCCGTGTCAGTGAGGATTATTCGTGCTCGTGATTCCTGCAGTCACATGGACACAGCGGCAGTGGACGCTGGACCTCAGCTCCTGGGGAGAACCAGAGTGAGCATCCCACAAGCCCCAGACCACTACATTGCATCTGTTGGTGGTTACCTGATTCTGTTCCGTGTGCATGTGTGTTTTTTTTTTCTTTTTGGGTCACTCCTGGCAGTGCTCAGGGGTTTCTCCTGGCTCTTCACTCAGGAGTCACTCCTGGCGGTGCCCGGGGAACCATAAGGGATGCTGGGAATTGAACCCGGGTTGGCCGCGTGCAAGACAAACGCCCTCCCCGTTGTACTATAGCTCTGGCCCTGTGTATTTGTGTTGAAACACACAGACGTGGGGGCTGGAGTGATAGCGTAGCAGGTAGGGTGCTTGCTTTGCATAGAGCTGATCCGGGTTCGAACCCCAGCATCCCATATGGCCCCCTGAGCACCGCTAGGAATAATTCCAGAGCCAGGAGTAAGCCCTGAGCATTGTTGGGTGTAACCCCCAAACCAATCCAAATACATAGGCTTGGGGGTCAGAGAGATACTACAGGGATTAAGGCACTTACTTCGCATGCGTTTGGTCTAGGGTGCCAGGGATCAAATCCCCAGCCATTCACTCATCCATCTGTTCTCCCGTCCTTCCATCCTTCCATCCATCCATCCCCAGCCATTCTCCCATCCGACCAGTCTGGGGATTTGATCCCTGGCACCTGGATTTGATCTCTGGCACCCTAGATGGTCCCTTAAGTGCTCTCAGGAGTGACTCGTGAGCACAGAGCCAGGAGTAAGCCCTAAACATAGCTGGGTTTGCCCCTCCCCTCAAAAAAACCCAATAAATAAATACCAGCACAAGATTGATTCTCTGAAGTAGATTCATTAACACTGAACCCACAACCGATAGCACTACGATTCATGCTGAACGAAACTCACCCAACACACCTGCTTTCCCCAGGAGGCCTGTTCTAGCCTCCTTGCACATGGGAGTACCAGGCATGGACATGGACACAGACACGGCTCTTCACTGTGCTCAGGGCCATGGCAGACCGCAAGACCGCTGTGCACAAGGCACAGAATACTCCCCAGATGGCACGAGAGGGGCTCACAAAGGGGATTTGTTGGCAGCTGAGAGTGGCAGCGAGAAAGCAGAGTGTGGCCCGACCCAGTCTCGGGGGGGGGGGGCACAGGTGCTCACTCGACTCCAACTCCCACCTGAGCAAGTCCGTGAGTGACAGTGTTGATGTCAGGCTTACAGAGAATGGCAGTGAGGAGGCAAGTCTGTAAATAAAATATCTAAAACTGGTGAAATCACTTGAATCTCCACCCGCTTATGTCACTGACCCTGGAATGCCTCTTCGATTGTATGAAAGATCGTACGTAAGGATAGACAGTAGATGGAAGAATGGATACAAAGATAGACCAGCCCTTCCAGAGGGATGGAAGGGAGGATGGATGGGAGGATGGATGGATGGGAGATGATGAGAGGATGAGTGGAAGAATGGATGGGGATGGATGGATGGAAGGATGGATGGATGGGAGAATGGATGGTTGGGAGGATGGATGGATGGATGGATGGATAGGAGGATGGATGGATGGGAGGATGGATGGATGGATGGGAGGATGGATGGATGGATAGGAGGATGGATGGATGGGAGGATGGATGGATGGGAGGATGGATGGATGGATGGATGGATGGAAGGAAGGATGGATGGATGGGAGAATGGATGGTTGGGAGGATGGATGGATGGATGGATGGATGGATGGATAGGAGGATGGATGGATGGGAGGATGGATGGATGGATAGGAGGATGGATGGATGGGAGGATGGATGGATGAATGGATGGATGGATGGGAGGATGGATGGATGGAAGAATGGCTGGGGAAGGACGAATGGGAAAATTAATGGACGGGAAAATTGCTGTGGATGAATGGATGGAATGGATGGAAGGATGGATGGATGTGAGGATGGATGGATGGGAGGGTGGGTGGATGGATGAATGGATGGGAGGATGGATGAATGAGTAAGTGGATGGATGGAAAGAGGAATAAATAGAATCTATGATTCTATTTGAGTAAAACCCAAGTTGAAGATCAGCTTACCTAAGATAAATTCACAGAGCAGAAGAGTACAAAGGCCCCACTTTGAGCCCCACTACCGCAGTCACATGTGGAAGCGTTTCCTTCCTGGGCCCCTTCCCACCTTCATCATTTTGTTTTTCCCTTATTTTATACAAAGAGATGAAGAAAATGGCCCGTGGTCACAAAACCAGTTATCTATCTCAGTGAATTAAACATTATTCAATTTAATCTACAAATTTTCTTAATGTTATTTGTAACTTTATCAGGAGCTAAAACACACACACACACACATAAACTCTGATGATCTTTATAAATGGGATTGTTAGGAAACGAAATAGTTCCACTCCTTTACTTCTTGGCTGCCACATGTCTTCCTCAGAAGTAGAGACATGTGCATAAGATATGAGACCAGTTTCACCCAGGCTGTTTTCTCAGCCCTGGATTAATGGCATTGTTTTGAGCTCTTGAAAATCTCTTTTATTTCGCATTATAAAAATATATTTCTACATCTGGTTTTCTTTTTTGTTTATGAGGACACTTGCATAACTTGAGCTCTGTTTACCCTGATGCTCAAGAGTTTTAAATATGTTCAAGTTGCATCGTACAGGGTAAAGTCATAAATTAAGATCTAGGGGATAAAAGAAGTTTTATGAGCTCCAGAAAAACTGGACACCAGAGTCCAAATATCTGAACACAGGCGCTTCAGAAATGAAATGCAGAAATAGTTTAAATCGAAACCAAGATTAGGAAAACATAGAATGTATGAATGCATTTTCCACTACCCAAATTTTGTGTATGACCTTTGCAATATTAAAAAATTTACATTCTATGGGGCTGGAGCGATAGCACAGCGGTAGGGCGTTTGCCTTGCATGCAGCCAACATGGCGAACACAGGTTTGATCCCCAGCATCCCATATGGTCCCTCGAGCACTGCCAGGAGTAATTCCTGAGTGCATGAGCCAGGAGTAACCCCTGAGCATCGCCAGGTGTGACCCAAAAAGCAAAAAAAAAAAAAAAAATTACATTCTAAAGGAGCTGGAGCGATAGCACAATGGGTAGGGCATTTGCCTTGCACGCGGCCTACCCGGGTTTGATTCCCAGAATCCCATATGGTCCCCTGAGCACCGCCAGGAGTAATTCCTGAGTGCAGAGCCAGGAGTGACCACTGTGCATCGCCAGGTGTGACCCAAAAAGATAAAAAAATGTACCGAACAGTGTCATGGTAGATTGCTTTGTTCATTCTGCAATGTCTCAAACAACTGTTCCCTATACAAACACCACAAAGATGACAAAACCAAGACAGAAAGATTCCAAAGCTTCATGGTCTCTGGTGCTCCCATCGGAGGGCTCTTTTACCGATTGTTTTAGAAAACATCTTGGAGGCTCTCAACAACAAAACCCATCAATGCACTTAATTGCATGGCTGAAAAGGTTGATGATATAAGTCTAGTGAACAAGCAGCATTCCAGTGTATTTTTCCCCCTGGTCCGTTTTTGAATCCCGAAGAAAGATTGTCATCTTGGAGGCCAACACAGCTAACGAAGAGAGCAGCCTTGACTTGAACCCAAGAAGTCCCTCATTTCATAGCACCCGGTACCACATTTTATTTGGCGGCAAACACTTTTAGCCACCCTCCTTTGCCCCAGGACTCCCGTGGTCCTTGTCTAGTGGCTGCCAATGGCTTTTTTCTAGACCTTTGATGTACCAAAGGCTGGAAAGGGCCAGGAGGGCCAAATCAGATGCTGGCAGCTCTTTCCTGGTCCTGCCTGTTCCTTCCCAGGTGGGCTGGGGACGGTGGTTAGGGGGTGGGGGCTGCATTTCGTAGCTGCCTCGTCCTGGCCTTACTTGCGTCTCTCTCCTCCTTGGCAGTGGTCCACATGTGCAGTGTCCTGGAGCAGCCCTGCACCCACTACTGCATCAACACTCCCGGTTCCTACGTCTGTAGCTGCAGGCCCGGCTACAGCCTGCACTCGGACCAGAGGACATGCACGAGTAAGGGGGCTCGCCCATCTCTTCCGTCTCTGCCTGTCTCTGCTCTCTCTTCTCACCCAGTTCTTTCTTTTTCCCATGGGGCCTATCATCCTGATCTGGGGCCTTTCCCCAAGCGAGTCCACACAGCTCCTGGGCTGGCACAGAAGAGGCTGTCGGGAAGGTTCTAGAAGATTCTGGAAAAGTCTGGGAGGTCCCTTTTTAGAAATAGAGTTCATGGCTCAGAGACAGCTCAAATGACTTTGCACGTGGGGGCCCAGGTTTGCTCCCCAGCACCTTGGGGTCCTCTGAGCACTCCCAGGTGTGGTCCAACCCCGCCACCCCCAGGGAGAAAGAAATGGCCTTTTGAAGCTCAAGAGATTAATGATGACCTTTTCATCCACTGTCTATATCCCCGAGGAATTGTCTCTCTTTTTTGCAACCGGTGTGGCTCAAAACAGAAAAACTCACAGACTTCCTTATGTTGGCCACTCTCCCGCTGGCCCAGACACCGGCTAACGCTGAGCCAGCATGGGGTTACCTGGACTCATGGAGAGCTAAGCGGGGTCTCCCAACAGACCACTTAATGCTACCGTGATGTTGTTCTATTTCAGAGCAATTCCTGGCAAAACCCTGGCCGGGTACTTTTTTTATTATTATTATTATTTTAATTCTAAATCTGATCTGATTCTGAATTATTTTTTTCCCTTCTGCATCTGTCCAGATCTGACAGTCTGATGTCACTTCTTAATGACAGCCATGTCAAGGTAGCTTCACGTTCCCCTTGGGATCAGGGGCTCTGGGGAGATCCAGAGTCATTTCCCGAGAGCCTTTGTTCTCTACACATGGGCAAGCTTTGCTTGTTGTGTCTGTAGACGCCCGCCCAGTTGAGGATTATCAGCCTGGTGTCCAGAGCCAAGAGCCTGTCCACTGGTCCTCTTAGAGCTCAGCCAACACACAGCCTCCTCCCTCTGGTCGGCCATCGTCTTCCCACACTTGGGAGCACCAGATTTCAGCTGCTCACAGGAAAATGCCAACGAATAGTCTGCTCGGCTCTAAACAGACACAGAGGGCTACTGGCTGGGAGGGGAAGGCAGGTGGCCCTGAGGGCTGGACCCTCTCCCCTCCCCCCCCCGAAATGGTTTGTCAGGCTGGCTTTGGAACATTTGGGAGGGCTGCGAGGATTAATTGGGGGTTGCAAGTCAGTTTAAGCAGGGAGGCAAATTTGCAAGTATGGAATCTGCAAATAAAGAAAACCAGTGAACAATCGGGGAAAAGTTTTAAGTTGGGACAGTTTAAAGGATCTGATCTGAAAAGTAATTATACTTGTTAATGATGTTGGTCTCGGGGCCCATGCCCCGCGGTGCTCAGGCTCCACCAAGCTTGGTGCTCGGGGAGTTGCTCCTGGGTGTATATTCATGGGAGCAGGGTTGAGCCCCCGCCTCCTGCCCGCAAACTATCTCTCCAGTCCCAGAGAAGAATGATGAAGTGATGGGAATTGGGGCAGTTTAGTGTCTGTCCAAAGGTAGACACCAGGGGCTGGAGCAATAGCACAGCGGGTAGGGCGTTTGCCTTACACGCGGCTGACCAGGGTTCGAATCCCAGCATCCCATACGGTCCCCTGAGCACCGCCAGGAGTGGTTCCTGAGTGCAGAACCAGGAGTGACCCCTGTGCATTTCCAAATGTGACCCAAAAAGCAAAAAACAAAACAAACAAAAAACAAAGGTAGACACCAGGGGGACGGCCCAAGCAACCTCAATCACAAATGTGAAGTGATTTCTGACAAAGACGTGACGCATTTCTGTCACTGTCACTGTCCTCCCGTTGTTCATCGATTTGCTCGAGCGGGCCCAGTAACGTCTCCATTGGAGACTTTGTTGTTACTGTGTTTGGCATATCGAATACGTCACGGGGAGCTTGCCAGGCTTTGCCGTGCGGGCGAGATACTCTCGGTAGCTTGCCGGACTCTCTGAGAGAGACAGAGGAATCAAACTCTGGCCGGCAGCCCTCCCGTTGATCATCGATTTGCTCGAGCGGGCCCAGTAACGTCTCCATTGGAGACTTTGTTGTTACTGTGTCTGGCATATCCAATACGTCATGGGGAGCTTGTCAGGCTCTGCCGTGCGGGCGAGATACTCTCAGTAGCTTGCCGGGCTCTCGCATTTCATTGCTTTTTTTTTTTTTTGTGGTGTGTGTGTGGGGGGGAACCATACCCAGCCATATTCAGGGATCATTCCTAGATGTGCTCAGGGGACCATATAGGGTGCTGGGATTAAACTCGTGTTGACCACCACAAGGCAAGAGCCCTCCCCACCGTGCTATGTTTGCATGAAGCATTTCATGGAGAAAGCATGATAGCAATGACAAATGGTGCTACAACAACTGAATAAACAGGTTTAAAATTTAAAAAAAAAAACGCTTTACCTCACTGCGCAATTAATTAAAAATGAATTAACATTGTAGGCGTGGGGGCTGGAGAGAAAGTACCGTGGGGAAGGCACTTGCCTTGCATGCAGCCAACCCGGGTTCTATATTCAGCATGCCATATAACCCCCTGGGCTCTACAGGAGTGATTTCTGAGCGCAGAGCCAGGAGTAAGCCCTGAGCATTTCTGGGTGTGGGCCAGAAGCCAAAAAACACGCAAACAAACAACCACCCACCCCACCCCCAAAACTAAAACAAAACCATTGTAGGTGGGTGGATAGGGTCACGCGGCAGAGCTCAGCCTGCTGTGGCCTGCCCTGTCATGTTGGAGAGGCCGTGAGGTGCCAGGGGCCAAACCCAGGGCCTCAAACATGCCTGGCAGGTGCTCCAGTTTCATCGCTGGCCCCAAATACTAAATCTAAACATAAAGAATAGAAACAATATGGGGCTGCAGAGATAGCACAGCGGGTAGGGCGTTTGCCTTGCACGCGGCCGACCTGGGTTCGATTCCCAGCATCCCATATGGTCCCCTGAGCACCGCCAGGAGTAACTCCTGAGTGCAGAGCCAGGAGTAACCCATGTGCATCGCCAGGTGTGACCCAAAAAGAAAAAAAAAATAGAAACAATAAAATGTCTAGTTGAAAATGTGGAAGGGAAAAATTGATACCTTCGTCTTAGCAAGTTTTTTTGTTGTTCTTTTGGGTCACACAGAGCGATACTCGGGGCTTACTCCTGGCTCCGCTCTCAGGAGTGACTCCTGGTGGGTTCAGGGGATCCTAGGGGATGCCGGGGATTGAACCCAGGTTGGCTGCGTGGAAGGCATGCTCCCTAGCCACTCTACTATCTCTCCAACCCTTGGTAAGGATTTTTACAAATAATGCAGAACAAGAGGAAAAGCCTCATAAACGGACTGTGTTGAGGTTCAAATGTTTGTTTCTTAAAAATATGTTGTTACTTGAATGCAGGGGCAGGTGTCAGACGGGGATGTTATACTGGCAGACCTATATCCACCAGCAGCTCTTAGGCTGTGGAAGCCACTCTTAGAAACCATCATGGAAGATAAAGAGTCCAGTCCAAGTGGGGAGGAGCATAGTCCGGCGGGGAGGGCTCTGGACTTGCTCAGGGCATCTTGCTTGCAGATGACCTGGATTCAATCCCCAACGTCCTCTGTGGTCTCCAAATACCTCAAGGGTTATTCCTGAGTGCAGAGCCAGGAGGAGTAACCCCTGAGCATTACTAGGTGTGGCCCAAATTTTTAAAAGAGGGTAAAGAATTTGAATAAACACTAGAGATTCATAGATGGCCAAGAAGCCTGGGAAGAAATACTCCTCCTTAGTGGTTGCTAGGGAAATGCAAATTAAAGCCACAAAGAGATCCCGAGGTACATCTGCCAGAATGAATACCTTTAAAAATACCAACCAAGCCCTCGGCAAAGTTGGGAAGAGGAAACACCCATGTACCAGGTGGGAATGCAAAATGATTTGATCACTTTGGGCAGGTTTAGCTGTTTCTTACAAGGTTAAATACATTCCTGCGACAGGTCCTGGCCATTCCACGTGTGGGCATTTATCCCAGCGAGACGAAAGTTTTGTGGAAGCCAAGATGTGAAGTCTTATGTGTTCGAACCCCGAGCTGGATCCCCTGACCGACGTCCCGCGAAGGGAATGGGGGTGGCCTGGGCTGGGCATAACAATGCTGGGGGAGGACCAGAGAGATAGCCAAGTGGGTAGGGCACTGGCCTTGCATGCCACATGGAGCCCCCCCCCCCTCCAGGAGTGATCCCTGAGTGCAGAGCCCCGAGCACCGCCAGGTATGGCCCCCAAACCAGGCAAATACACACATACACACAAAATAGAAATTTGTAGGGGAGACAAGATCTGGGGCACATCTGCAGCTTGCAGGCACCTCGAACCCCACGTTGGAGGAAGAAATCTGAGGAGCAGGGCCAGAGAGATAGCACAGCGGGTGAGATGCTTACTTTGCATGCGTCCCATGTGGTCCCCCGAACACTGCCGGGTGTGATTCCTGAATGCAGAGCCAGGAGTAAGGCCTGAGCATTGTGATGTGTGGCCCCCTCTCCCACCGCCAAAGGGGGAAAAAAAAAAGAAATCAGAGGACCAGAAAAGAGAAACTGAAAATCTGTTTACTTGGCTGTGGCAGAACAGATGAGGGGTGACCTGGGGTTGGGGTGGGAGGGAGGAGGAGCAGGAAGAAGGGTCACCAGGTGTGAGGAGACTTGAGAGGTTTGGGGTGAGAATATCTTTGGATTGCCTTGGTTATGGTGGTGGTAGATTGGTCAAATTCATCCAACCGTACATTTTAAATATGGTTCTTTTAAAGAAGGTAATAGAATCACTAAAGCTAATATTCATAGATAGGGGGGTGTATGGATGGGTGGATGGTGTGTGGTGTGTGGTGTGTGGATGGATGGGGAGATGGAGGGTTGATGGACGAGTGGATGGAGGGATGGGGAAATGGAAGGGTAGATGGGTGAATGAATGGATGGATTTAAAGATAGGTCAGAACAGATGCTATGGGAGGAAAGACCTGAGGGACAGCCCTGGGAGGATCCGGCAGGCACCTGGAGGAGGACCAAGTCTTCTCGCGAAGAGAAGAGAATGGGAGGGCTTGGATGGAGGATGCTGACTGGGCCAGGCTGCCCGTCTGGAGGGGTGGGTTTGGGGTGTCCGTCAGGGGTGAGGGAGGGCCTGTGGGCTAGACTAGGGCTTGGAATAGTATGATACTCCCGTTGAGTTCCAACCCTAGTGTTTGGTGAGTGGGTAGGGGTGAACACAGCTGTCATGGGACAAAACCACATATTTGAAACTTGAGTCTGACAGTAATTTGTGTGCCAGATTAGAGTGAGATAAAGTGGAGGATAGATACCCTCCCTCTAGCCATTTACCTTTCTCTCCCCATCCTCTCCCTGTCCGCATTGGCCTACCATCCATCCATCCATCCATCCATCCATCCATCCATCCATCATCTCTTCCCCCCTCCATCCTTCCATAGCTCCACCCCTACTTCCCTCTATCCATCCATCCATCCATCCATCCATCCATCTATCCATCTCTTCCCCTTCCCTCCATCCTTCCATAGCTCCACCCCTACTTCCCTCCCTCCCTCCCTCCCTCCATCCATCCATCCAACCCTCCCTCCATCATTTATTCCTCTATCCGCCTATCTCTCCTTCTGTCCCTCTCATCCACCACCCAGTGCTCCTCCCGCCACCTCTTCACCCTCCTCTCCTTCCCTTCCTCCTTCCCTCCCTCCCTCCCCCCTTCCTTTCTTCTCTCCCTCCATCTCTCATGTCTGTTCTCCCTTCCCCTTACTATTTGTTTAATCCTCATGCTTATCTAATAAGTGCTTTTTAATTTAATACTTATTTGCAGTGTCCAGGCACTTATGTGAAGTGGTCAAATATGAGTGCTTTTCTCTTATGTGTTTGAGACACCAAGATCTTAATGTTCCTTGTGCCTTGCACACATGAAATCCAACAGACCAGATGTCATCAGCTTCCCAGCCGGCACGTGGCTCTTACACGCACCACATTCACTCAGGCCTGCAGATCCCAGCTTTGGGGCGGGGTTGCATCAAATGGGGGTGCTGTGTGTGTGTGTGTGTGTGTGCGTGTGTGTGTGTGTGTGAGAGAGAGAGAGAGAGAGAGACACGTGGGCCTGAGAGAAGGGTTTGGGATTTGAAGGAAAAGGAATTCGTCCAGGAAGAAGCCCACCCAGAAGGTGGGGTGCGGCTGGAGCGGGCGGGGAGAGAGCTTCCTGGCATGTGTGAACCCTGAAAACGGGCAAGGTGGTGGAAAAGGGTGTGTGGGGAGGGAAGGTCCAGGCCATGGCCGCGGGGAATCAGATGAAGTGGGGGGAGAGATCCCCAGGCAGAGCGGCACCCGCAAGCAGGGCAGGCAAGAAAACAGGCAAGGGGGTGTCGCCCCAACGCCCTGGCCCTTGTCCTCTGCACCCTGGCCGCCGGCCGTGGGAATCTGGACGTGCTTCCTGCCATGTCCCTGGCTCCTGCTGGCTGCCTGCGGGCCAGGGTGCAGGGTTATTTTAAAAGCTTTTTGCTTTTCATTTAATTAAATTAAAGGAATTTGGGGAAGTCGATCCCCACGGAGAACTGAGCTACAGAGCTGGAGGGAGGCCAGGCGGGGCAGCTGGTGGCGTCTGGGCCCTTCTCCCTCTTCTGTTTTCCTCAGCACCCAAGGCGCTGGCTCTCGGGGTCCCCTGGCCAGCAGCTTCTGCTGTGGGAGGGCTCTGAGGCCGAACCCGGGCCCTGACCCGTCCTCTCTCCCCAGGGACACCCTCCAGGGGAGCCCGCGGCCAGCTGAAGCTGGCGGCGCCTGGGATTAGCCCCTTGAACCTCTCTTCCGGGAGGTGGGCGTTCTCACTCCTGCCGTTGATCGTCCCCTTCTCCCTCCTCCCGGCAGATGGCTTCGGTCTCAGGGCCTGGTTGAGCGGGGTGGTCCTCCACCCTCGTCCGCTCCCGAAAAAAAAGGAGCATCCTGGGCCCCGAGCAGAGGGCTGATGGGGCGGAAGGGCTGGGCAGGAACAGCTGGGTCCTGCCTGGAAGCCCGGGTTTGTTTTTTCCAGGGTGCAGCTGCCCAGCCAGGAAGCACGAGGCTGGAGGCTCGTGTGGCCTGGAGCGAGCCTTGTGATGCCGCAGCCAGCCGCTGTCACAGCAGAGGGGACACGAGGAAGGCCGCAGAGCCCGGCTTGGCTGTGAACCCTCTGGGTGCCTCTCCCTCCCGGTGGAGAGCAGTGCCCCCCTTGGGCCGCCCTCCAGGCACCTTCTCTTGTCCCTACCTCCTGGCCGAGTCTGGGGGTAAGGGCAGTAGTCGAGGGTCCCTGGAGGTCGTTCCGTCTCAGTGCCAAGGAAGACATTAAAGTGTATGTGTGTGTGTGTGTGTGTGTGTGTGTGTGTGTGTGTGTGTGTGTGTGTGTTGGGGGGGGGCGGCACTCTGCAAGTAGCGGGGCTCATCCAAAGCTGTAGAAAGGCAGCACCAATCCTGCGGTTCCATCCAGGCAGAACTCAGCCCTCAGGCTCTTCATCAGAAGAACATGTTGGGGGGCAGAGGGGCTGTCCTGTCCCCATGAGGGAGTTCAGAGAGTTGGAGAGTAGAAATAAATAAATAATAAATAAATACATTTGGCATTGGGGTCACAGCTAGTGGTCCCAAGGGTTTACTTCTGGCTCTGTGCTCAGGGATGACTCCTGGCTGTGTTTGGGGGACCCTCTGTGGTGCCGGGGTTCGAAATGAGATTGATTGCACTCAAGGCAAGCACCGACCCTCTGTACTGTCTCTCTGGCCCCCTTTATTGCATTTCTAGCGAGGAGTAGCCCCAGCCTTGGAAGCGTTTTCACACAGACCTATAAACTCGCCAACGTTAAGAGGGGTCGGCGCTGGGCCACAGCATAGTGGGTGCTCTTGCCCTTCTGTCTGTCTGTCTTCCTGACTTTCTGTCTGCTCGTCTCTGATCCCTTCCATGCATCCTCCCATGCAGTTCTTTTTTTTTTCTTTTTTGCTTTTTGGGTCACACCCGGCGATGCTCAGGGGTTACTCCTGACTCTGCACTCAGGAAGTACTCCTGGCAGTGCTCAGGGGACCATATAGGATGCTGGGAATTGAACCTGGGTTGGCCGCGTGCAAGGCAAATGCCCTATCCGCTGTGCTATCGCTCCGGCCCCCTCCCATGCAGTTCTGAAGGGCATTTCCGCAGGCCGTTGCTTGCGTGGGGGATGGTGTGACCCTTGTGGAAAGGGCGTTTAACCCTGTGCTTGCCTCAGTCCAGGACCTGTGTGCTGGGGAGGCCCACGGCTGCGAGCAGCTCTGTGTCAATGTCCTGGGCTCGTTCGTCTGCCAGTGCTACCAGGGCTACAGGCTGGCGCGGGACGGGAAGAGCTGTGTGGGTGAGTATCTCCGGCCTGGCTGTCCCTGGGAGGGAACAGCAGAGAGGCTGAGTGGGATGGGGAGGTCCTGGGTGTGGATCCAGATGTCTGTTTTGTTTTGTTTTCCCTTGGAAGTTTATTTTTATACCGTTGTTCATAATAGTTTATTACAGATAGTATTCAAACACCAATCCCACCCCCATAAGAGGAAAGTGTGTGAAGATTGTTGTGTTTTATCCTGGAGCCATTTAAGCCCTCCCCTTCTTTTTCTTTTTGGGTCATACCCGGTGATGCACAGGGGTTACTCCTGGCTCTTCACTCAGGAATTACTCCTGGCGGTGCTTGGGGAACCCTATGGGATGCTGGGAATCGAACCCGGGTCGGCCGCGTGCTATCGCTCCAGCCCCCATTTAAGCCCTTGTATACGATATTGCAAGCTTCTATGTTAAATCCAAACACGTGTGTGCGACTTTTGGTACATCATTGGGCTTGAGTATAAGAGGTTCAGGATGTTCTGTGTCGCTCTCTTCTGGGAGCTTTATGAGATTACATGGCACTGGGGGCAGTTTGTGGGTGTGACTGCCACGCTACTGGGAAACTGGGGAGCTGGGGCAGGAGGCCCGGTCCCCTTCTGAGCAGGCTTGGAGCTCTCAGTCATGGGTCCTAATACATGGGTTTTTCGGCCAGTTCCCACTTGGTGAAGCTCATCCGAGCATGTGGTGGGTGGCCTTGAACATGGCGGCGGTCGGATTCTGGAGTTTTTGGCTGCAGGTGTTCTGCTCGGAGCAGGGAGGGAAACTCAACCCGCCACCCCCCTCCAAGGTACCTGGTGAAGACAGCCTGCACGGGATCAGGCCGTTCTTTGTGGATCCAGGTGTTCTTAAGGGTCCCGACACAGCCTTTTGTTCTTGGGCCCAGTAGTTAGGCATCATGAGGACTTTCACAGTGAGTGACTGGGGCCAGACAGGGGCTGCAGAGATTAAGGTGCTTGCCTTGTGTATTGATCCCGGTTTAATCCCTGGCACGGCATAAGGGTCCCTGAGCACTACCAGCTGTGGCCCACCAAACCAAATGAAATGTACACTTTTTTTTTTTTTTGCTTTTTTGGGTCATACCCGGTGATGCACAGGGGTTACTCCTGGCTCTGCACTCGGGAGTCACTCCTGGCGGTGCTCAGGGGACCATATGGGATGCTGGGAATCGAACCCGGGTCGGCCGCGTGCAAGGGAAACGCCCCACCCGCTGTGCTATCTCTCCAGCCCCTGAAATGTACACTTTGAGAGCCTAATTTTGCAGGTTTATTTTGCATGGGTCGATTTCGCATGCTTTGGCTTGGTTCTCCTTTTCCTGGTGGTAGAATGGGAGGCCCTTAGAGCACTGTGCGGGGGTGGGGGGGGGTGGGAGGGGGGCAGGGGAAGCAGTCCCGGGAGGAAGGCAGCAGAGACGTACGGCCGGTGGGGACACGCAGTTTGGGGGCGGGGACACGCAGTGGGACTGGGCAGGAGGCGCAGAGAGAGCCCGTCTCAGTCACCTCAGTGCTCCTCAGTTCTCTGCTGGTGCCAAATAATTGCTCTGTTGTTTTTGCTTTGGTTTGATTTGGGTTTGGGGTTTGTACTGTGCAGTGCTCAGGACTTATTCCTGGTGCTGTTCCCGGGATGGCTCCTACTGGGACCGTGTGTGGCACTGAACCCAGATCAGCTGCATGCAAGGCAAGCCACATTCCCACTATCTGTGTTCCTGGCCCACACCAAGTTATTTACTTTCTTTATTTAAACACTGCGATTTGCAAAGTCTGTCATAGTCCAGTTGCTACGACATTCAGTGTTTGAGCATCAGTCCCTCCACCAGCGCGACCTTCCCTCCACCAGTGTCCCCAGTTTTCTAACCATCTTCCCAACCTGCCCCCTTCCCAGGCACAAAATGATTTCGTTTGTATTGCTTGTTACGACAGAGTGGCTCACAGAATCGTTGAAAAATACTTCAGTAAATGGAAGTTTGTGAAAATTGTTCAGCCTTACCTTGGAGCTATTCAACTCGTTGTCTGAGGGCACCCTACGCTCTTTGCTGACGGCTGAGCCTTCGGTGCTATTGTTTCGTATACGGTATCAGTGGTGTTTCTGCTAGTTTGTCGTCTGATCCGCTCCTCCCGGGCTGTCAGAGGTGAGGTTGGAGGGTGCTACAGTGCTCCAGGAGTCCCAGGGTCTGTAGCACTGGGCTGACGGGTTTCAGCGTCTCGGCGTACGCGTCCTCTGAGATCAGTGGTGGAGCTGTGAAGCAGGGCTGTGGCTTACACGGGGTGGATGCTCCTTCTCAGTTGACCTTATCGTTCATCATCGGTCTGGAGTCGATCAGACTGGTCTCAGGGGTCACTCTTGAAGACAGCTTGGCACAAGTTTGTGTCCAGACCGAGTTATTCATGCAGAGCTAAGAGCTTTTGCATCTTCGGGGACTTTACTGTCCCTTTTGGGAACTGGTGTGTGTGTGTGTGTGTGTGTGTGTGTGTGTGTGTGTGTGTACACCTGGGACTGTTTTCCTTTGATTTCTGTAGTTTTAAGTACCGTGATTCGTGTGATCTTAATTTGTCTTGAGCTATAAATGGCCTGATGTGTCTTCCACTTTGGGGGTGGGAGAGAAAACACTTCATTATTTCCCAAAGTGGGTAATGCTGACCCCTTGGGAGGGTCACTGGAATCATACAGGGGAGGCCTTTGTAGCCTGGCATGAAGCTGGGGTGCACTTTCTGTTTATTTGCTTCAAGAAGGTGGATTTCTAGAGAGCACTGGACAATTTAATTCTTTCCTCATAGGGGGACAGTAGGCCAAATAAGCTGGGCACCCCTGCTTTGGATGCATCTTTAGTTTACTCTGTTTTGGGGGGAGGGGACCCACAACCAGCGATGCGCAGGGGTTAGTCCTGGCTCTGCACTCAGGAGTCATTCTTGACGGTGCCCAGGGAACCATATGGGTTGTAGATGCAAGGCAAAACCCCTACCTGCACTACTGTCGCTCCGACCCTAGAGTTCACCCTCTTCGGGTCCCTAATAATAATCCGGATCAGCGTTTGTGAGAGCGGGACTCCCTGGCCCTGGGCCTGTGCTGCTCCTGAACCCCCTTTCTCTCGGCAGCTGTGGACTACTGCGCCTCAGAAAACCACGGCTGTGAGCACGAGTGTGTCAATGCCGATGGCTCCTACGTTTGCCGCTGCCCGAAAGGATTTGCTCTTAACCCAGATCAAAAAACCTGCACAAGTAAGTTACACGCGCACCTGGGACCAGGCGCTTGGAGACAGAGCCTTGGCAACCCCCGGTCTGAATTAGATGCGACTGGGCATGGGGCGGGGTTGGCAAAACCGTCTGCATGTCCTTCCTTGGCTAGGCCTTTCCTGTGGCCCCAAGGAGCAGCCCCTCGGTTCCCACACCACGCAGGGAGGCATTTGCCCAGAGGAATTTGAGCCTAGACCACCAGTGGGCGTCCCCCCGCGTCTGCTGAGCTGTGGAGTGCCAGAACCACCTCACTTCCTGCTGCCTCAGCCGTCTGTGCCTGGATAATGGGGCCGGAGAAAGGTTTTCATTGAAGCTCTGTGGCATGTGGGCTTCGGCCTGCCTCCCCACAAGTCCTGGGAGCCGCCGAGCAGGGGGAGCTGAACGTGGTGGTTCACGGGAGGCGGGAGGGCTTGCTTTGCAAAAGGCTCCGGCTTGATTTGAGCTATTTAGTTCGGTTTGGTTTTCGCTACGTCCAGCGAACTGGAGCTGATTTCAGCTTCCAAGGTGAGTCCGTAAAAATGTATAAGGGTGAGGCTGCAGAGGGGGCTCCGAGGGCAGGAGCACATGCTTTGCAGGTGAACGACCTGGGTTCAACATTCAGCACCTCAGGGTTTCCTAGGCACTATGTACTTTTCCCCCTTCACGGCCCCCCCTCCCCAATCTATAGGGCTGATTGCTGGTTTTGCTAAAGGACTCCGTAATGAGAAGGTAAGTGAGAGTCTGTGTAAGGATTACTCTCCTCCCAGAGAAGGGTTTTTGGTTATTTGTTTGTTTCTGGGATCAAACTGGCGATGCTCAGGAACCACTGGCTTTGCACTCAGGAATCACTCCTGGTGTGCTCTCGGCACCACGTGGGATTGAATCTGGGTCCACCACATGCCAGGCAATCACCTTTTCTGCTGTACTCTCTCTCCAGCCCCCTGCCCCACCGAAGTTCATTCTTAAAGTTCTAGCACAGTTAGTTCCCCCACCTCAACGCCAGGGTTGCACCGCAGGGCCTCAGACACACAGGGCGCACACTCTAGCACTAAGCCACCTCCTGGAAATTTTAAGAGTGAAGTTTGAGTGCAATTTGGAGTAAGATGCCTCTGGAGGCGACGTCGATCAGAAAACAGAGCTTCAAGGCATAAAAAGCAGATGTACCCACAGCCTTTCCAAACCAGACCTCTGTGCCCAGCTGGACACACTCACCATGCTTTGTAAAAGGCGTCCCTGAAGCTTAGCCACCCTGCCAAGGGGCAGAGCTGGTGCAGGGAGGAGCCTGGGAAGGGAGTGTTCTTTCCTGGAGCTAGTTGGGGGTGAGTCAGGTCAGGTCCCTCCTATAGGAGAGCACTAGGCCGAGTCTCAGGCAGAGCCATTATTCTGTGGGGAGACATGTGTGAGTGGAGTGCCAACAGAGAAAAAGCTATGACAGTATCTTGTCCACGCCCAGTATCTGGATGGCACATTATTGTCTATTGAGCATGGATGGGTGGATGGATAGATGGGCAGTGGTGTATGGATTTGTGCATGGCTGATGGCTGATGGGATGATGGATGATGGATGGAAGGTGAGTTGATGGATGGGTGGATGGATGAATGAAAGGGGGATGGATGATGGATGGAATTGTGGGTGGATCATTGGATGGATGGATGGGTGGGTGAGTGATAGATGGGAGGTCCGATAGATGAGTAAATGGATGGGTGGGTGGGTGGATGATTGAGTGGATGGATGGATGGGTGTGTGATGGATGGGAGGTCAGACAGATAAATAATTGGATGGGTGGATGGATAATTAGATCAGTGAGTGGGTGGCTGATAGAATGGATGGATGGATGGATGGATGGATGGATGGATGGATGGATGGATGAGTGGGTGGGTGATGGATGGGGGATGGATGAATGGGTGGGTGATGGATGGATGGGTGATGCGTGAGTGGTCAGATAGAAGGATAGATGGGGGGCTGGCTGGATAACTGGGTGGGTGAATGGATGGAAGGTGGGGTGATGGGTGGATACAGTGAGTGTGTGCTGGATGAATCAAGATAGGATGGATGAACTGTCACATGCACGAATGCACTTATGTGTGCTCACCTCCACCTCCGTCGCCTCTTTCTGAGTCAGATACCAGCAGCCATTGTGCTGGTGCGGGATCCCTGAGCACTTCTGTCTAGCCATGGGAAGCCTGACACTCTGGGCTCTGTTCCAATCCTGCTCCTCTTCATTTTTAGCTGGGTGACCTGGGCGGGTCAGTCCTTCACTCCTCCACATCGTCGCCTGTCCCAGGAGTAGGATGTCTGACGTTATGCTACCAGGAGGTCTCCCAGTAGGTCGTTCGAGAGCTTCCCCGATCACCCCAGTTCTCGCTCAGCGTCCCCGCATGGCCGGGCAAAGTGTCCTGCTGAGAAACAGCTCAGCTGTGGGGCCCAAATCACCCAAAGTGGCTTGGTCACTGCAAGGGGAGCTGACCAGGGGCCCCAGTGGAAGGTTGAGGTGCCCAGAGCTCAGGATGACAGGAGGGGACCAGATCCTCGACCAGGTGGACGAGATGAGCTAGGGCAGCTGCCCACTCGTGTGAGGCCCCGGGGAAAGCACAGAGCCTGCCCATGCCCCTTCTGCCTCTCCGAACTCCCAGCACCTTACCACCACCCTCAGCTCCTGTTTCCTGTTTCCGGGCCCCTCCGTCACCCCTATCCTGGTTCAATGTGTCTGCTGTGCTGAATCCCTTGGTACAATGTGGAGCACTGAGAAGGCCCAGGATGAGGGGCCTGAGTGATAGGACAGCGGGAAGGGAGATTGCCTTTCATGGGAACAACCCAGGTTCGATCCTCGGCATCTCATATGGTCCCCCGAGCACTGTCAGGAGTGATTCCTGAGTGCAGAGACAGGAGTGACCAGTGCTCGCTTCAGCAGCACATAGACAGAGCCAGAAGTGACCCCAAAAACAAACAAACAAAGGAACAAATGAAAGGACTCTTGTGTGTGGCTTGTAGTGGGTGCTGCAGATGGTGGCGTGTGAGCCTGTCAGGGCTCCAGCACTCGCGGGTCCTGGTTATTTTCTCTGCCTAATTCCTGGGCACCTCCCACACGATTCTCTTATTTAATGTTATTTCTGCCCTTTCCCATGGCAACTCGCTTCACAGTGATGAATGTGAGGACTTATTTTGAATACTCTCTCTGATTACAGAAGTTCTCTGTTATCGTGGAAACTGATCACATAGAGATGAAACTGGAATGAAGTGACCTTTCGTCTCAAACAGAGATGACCTTTGTTTTCCCCAAGGGGCTGTATTTCTCTGTAGTTTTTTCTTAATGTGTCTCTTCTTAGAGTTGATATCATACAGCATGATATTAAATCATGAAAATTTCCAACTGCTATTTAGACTCTATAAAAAACATTGAATGTCAACAGGATATTTTTTGTTTTATTTTGGGGGCCACTCTGGTGATGTACAGGGGTTACTCCTGGCTCTGCACTCAGAAATTACTCCTGGATATGCTCAGGGGACCATATGGGAAGCCGGGGATAGAATCGGGGTTGACTGCATGCAAGGCAATGGCCCTCTCTGCTCTGCTATGCCTTTGGCCCTCTCATGATTTTATTCGTTATATTTTTAACAACCTTAATGAAGTTAGGTAAACTTTATACAAAGATATCTATCCAAATTATAAATATATACTTTTTCGCTATTGTGTGTGTGTGTGTGTGTGTGTGTGTGTGTGTGTGTGTGTTTCTGGGGATCAGATCTTAGCATAGAGTTTCTACTGATGAACCACATCCCTGGCCCCCAAATTAATGAACTGTCTTTTCCAATGTAAAGGACTGTGAATGACTTTCATAATCCAAAGGAGAGTTCAGGAGTGACTGAGGGTAGTGCTCAGGGGACCAAATGTGGTACATGGCTATTAGTTTACTTGTTCCTTAAAACAAAGTCCTCAGAAGGGATTTTTGTTTCAAAGACCCTAATCACTGGTGACTTATTTCAAGCAATTCTATCATCTATACAGTGGATGGAAGTTTCATCCAGCAAACACTTGGATCAGATCCTTAAAGAGGATGGTTTATTTCCGTATCTAGAATGCACAAATAAACTGCCACTGAGAAAGTCCCACCCGAGTTTTCCCCTGCTAACTTGGTTGAAGTGGACGTGAAACGGGACCACATTCCCTCCTCCGTAGCACAGCTGGAGAAGGGAGTTGCTTTATATTCGAAATACCCCCCCTCCCCCCATGATGTTGTAGTCTGTCATTTGGCTGTGTGTCTGAAGAGCTCGAGTGCTTTTGGAGCTTGACTGCGGGAAGATTTCATTGTTTTAGTTGCACGGATTCCATAAAACACTCGCTAAGCTTTTCCCAGCCTGGGAGATGGCAAACACCCAACACGCTCATTTTCATGGCTGTGCAGTGAGCCAAGACAAGGAAGCCTCTTGCCGGATCGGCTCATTGCATAACCGCTTGGACACGTGTTGAGAAAGTTCTCGGGGGAAGCCATCTTCCCAAATAAGGGAAGAGCATCCTAAGAGCTCCCTTAGTGATGTGAGAATCAGAGATCAGGGGCCTTGGTCTGTTGGGGACTAGCGCAGACTGGAACCTCCTTGGCGGGTCTCTGGGAGGTGTCCTGTGTGGTTGGTCCTGACTGTGTTTGGTTGGTCCTAACTGCATCCGGTGGGTCCTTACTACGCTGTTCTTTCCTCCCAGAGATAGATTACTGCGCATCCCGGGACCACGGCTGTCAGCACGAGTGTGTGAACACAGCCGACTCCTATGCCTGCAGCTGCCTGAAAGGTTTCTCCCTGAACCCCGATGGGAAAACCTGCAGAAGTAAGTGGCAGTGGGGGCTGGGGAAGGGTTTGTTCTGCCCGTTGCCTCCAGTGCTGCCCTTCCTTGCAGACCTTCGGCAGCGTCGGCTCGTGCCCAGCGAGTGTGTCTATGAACATTCCCCGCCCCCTTCCAGCACCCCACCCTGTGCCAGGGATGCCTTTCATAGAGATTAAATCCACCCCTTCTGGCTTGCAGCCGCGGCTTCTTTGATCTGCAGGAAGAAAATGAGAAGCTTGGGTGGGAGCAGGAGAGATAGCACAGAGGGTAGGGCGCTTGCCTGCCACTCGGCTGACCCGAGTTCGATCCCTGGCGTCTCATCCAGTCCCCTGAGCTTTGCCAGGGGTGATTCCTGAGCACAGAGCTAGTGGGAGTAACCACTGAGCATCGCTGAGTGTGGACCCCAAAACAAACAACAACAGCAGTAAAAATCTTGGAACTCTGAAGCATTCAAGGAAATGTGGTTCAGTGGGCTGAGCCCGAGGCCATGCTGAGTGACCCAAATGCCCATCATCTGGCGTGGCCAGGGCTTGACTGGGGCATCTGGGGTGAGGACCCCAGAGGGTTCTCAGTGCGACTGGCCTGGAGAGACCGGGAAACAGGAAAGCTGGCAGGACAGACTCTCCTCTGTCCGCCGCTCTTGAATTCTCAACAGCCTTTGGCACAGCATGTATTGAATGAGGGAGTGAATGAAACAGAGACTTGTCAGCCTGGAGAAATTGCAGCCCTTATTTGACTTATGCTCCTTAATCTTGCTAGAAGTTGGCCCCTGGGAGCTATGCGTGCTGAGATTTCTTTATTTCCTTTCGTTTCTCAAAAAGTCTTCCTAGTGCTGGGGCGGGAGCGACCATCCAGTGGGTAGGGCACTTTCCTCACACACTGTCAGCCGCATCTCATATGGTCCCCTGAGCAGTTCCAGGAGTCATTCCCGACTGCAGAGCCGGGAGTAGCCCTGAGCACCACCAGGGGTGGCCCCAAAACCAAACCAAACCAAAAAAAGTATTTTATTTTTCCTTTTATTTTCTTTTTGGGTCACAGCCAGCGATGCACAGGGGTTACTCCTGGTTCATGTACTCAGGAATTACTCCTGGCGGTGCTCATAGACCATATGGGATGCTGGGAATCGAACCTGGGTCAGCCGCGTGCAAGGCAAACGCCCTACCTGCTGTGCTATCTCTCCAGCCCTGTGGTGTTTTTTGTTTCTGTTTTCTTTTTGGGTCACACCCAGCGATGCACAAGGGTTACTCCTGGCTCTGCACTCAGGAGTTACTCCTGGCGGTGCTCGGGGAACCGTATGGGATGCTGGGAGTCGAACCCGGGTCGGCCACGTGCAAGGCAAACGCCCTACCTGCTGTGTTATTGCTCCGCGCCCCCCCCCCCCGCCCCAAGTCTTTCCATTCCCGATGCACACACAGCTACTTATATTGTCCTTTGTGGTTCAAAGAACTCTCTAGAACTCCCATTCAAGGTTTTCTGTTTTGGGTTTTGTTTTGTTGTACGGTGCCAGGGACCAAATCCAGATCCTCACACATGTCATGGCATGATTTCAGCATCTCTGGATGTTGTCCTTTTCCCACCAGATCCCCGTGGGGGAACACAGATGGCAGTGCTCAGGAGCTACTCCTGGTTTGGTGCTCGGGGGTTGCTGGGACTCCACCCCAGGTCTCCTGCAGGCAACACCCAAGCTCCAGTCTCCAGAGGCTTCTCCCTGGGCCCAGGCGTACATGCTTCTCTGTTCCCTGGCCACTCCCTGGCCACAGGTGTGCTCATCTTCGCCCTGCCTGACCCTAGGCTCGGCCACATGCCTCCTTGGAGACATGTCAGGAATCATGTCACTGAGTCTGGCCAGGCCACCCTGTGGAGGCGGTTCAGCCCGCGCTCAGCGTTCGACCCGTGTGCACTGGGCATGGAGCAGGTCCTGTCAAGCTGAGCCTGTCCTACATAAGAGCAGCCCCACAGCCTGCCGGATGCAGACCCCGAGAAAACACCAGCATTCCGCGGAGGTTTGGACTGGGAGCAGGCAGGACATGAAAACAATTAGAGGGAGAATTTTCCACCCGACCACACATGCATACAATGTGGCGGAGGGCTCTTTCTTCCCACCGGCCCACCCCTCCCGGGCAACGGACACCTTTTCCTCGGCCTGAGTGTGTCCGCAGCTGTCTACACCCAGGGAAATCACTTACAGGCAGGCGTGTGTGTGGCCTCAAGGCTTGCAGTGTGGGGACAGTGCGCCTGATCCTCCTTGTGGGTGCAAGCAGGACCGTGTGGTCCAGACGGAGCGGGAAGGAAACCCGGAAGCCCTGTATTCATCAGAGGAGTCCCTTAGAAGTTTCTGGGTTTTTTGTTTTGTTTTGTCTTTTTGGGTCACACCCGGTGATGCTCAGGTGTTACTCCTGACTCCGCACTGAGGAATTATTCTTGGTGGTGCTCGGAGGACAATATGGGATGTCGGGGATGGACCCAGGGTTGGCGGCATGCAAGGCAAAGACTCTTCCTACTGGGGCTGGAGCAATAGGGCAGTGGGTAGGGCATTTGCCTTGCACGCGGCCAACCCGGGTTCGATTCCCAGCATCCCATATGGTCCCCTGAGCACCGCCAGGAGTAACTCCTGAGTGCAGAGCCAGGAGGAACCCCTGAGCATCGCCAGGTGTGACCCAAAAAGCAAAAAAAAAAAAAAAAAACCAAAACAAAACAAAAAAACTCTACCTACTGTACTAGTTATTGCTCTGTGCCACCTTAGAAGTTTCTGGAAGCCCTGCACCTGATACTGTTCAAGTTTGCTGTCCCCTCTGCAGTGGCCTCCTCCTGAAGAGACGCTTGGGGTACTCGGTCTGAGTCCGACCTCTGCCTCTCAGATAGGCAGGCAGGCAGGTGGCCACGTCCACTGAGCTTCTCACACACCCTTGTCCACACCTGTTCAGCCACGCTGGCCCCGTTTTCTCTCCAAGAAAAAATAGAATTCATTTCTCACACCCTCTGTCCTCATTCGCCCTCGGCCCCACGCCCCACCCTGCCGTTGCATTTTCCACTGTCTTCGCTGCAAAGCATCCCGAGGGCGGCCCCTGACTCAGAGTTTGCGCTCGGTCCATGAGGGCAGACAGCTGGAGCCGGATGCAGCCCGGCGTCCCTCTGGAGCAGGCCGTGGAGCGGGAGAGCAAGGGAACGGGGCCGCAAGTCTGGAGTTTGTTAGCGGCGTCTCGGGATGGCGAGGGCACTGCAGACTCCAGCCATCAGCACGTTGGTGGGTGGACACAGCCCACTGTCATTTCAGAGGCCTCTGAGGCCATCCCGTTAAGCTGGGGCAGAGGAAAGCGAGTTCAGGGCGGGATCCTGCAGAGAAGGCTCTTGGCTAGGGTTTGTCCTTCCTCCTCATCCAGACATAGAATGAGGATGTGTCTTTTCCTTCTAGAAAGTGCCATCAGTGATGTCAGGCGGCTGGCAAGGTCCAGGTGGGCCAGGCTGCCTGTTCTGGAGCCTGGGCAGAATGGGGTGGGGAGGGCCGGAGGAGGGCTCCGGCTGGCACCCCCAGGGCTCCCCGGAGCTGACTCCAGCTCTGTGGAGGGCGATGGAGAAGAGACCCCAGACACAGTTCCCGCTTGGCCCCCTGGCTTGGGTGACCCTGGCCATGCCGCTTCCCTGGTCTGGACCTGCATCTCCTCCTCCGGACCCCCGGTCTCTGCAGCACTGCAGGCCTTGGGGTTGGCGTGGCCCCCCACCCTGCAGTCTCTTGTCTCCTGCCCTTCTGTCCAGCAGGAGTGGACAGTCTCAAGTCCCACTGAACTTATTCCACGCCCCTCCCTTTCAGGCAAAGCCACGCAGTGCTGACTGTGGCCGGCACTTCACAGTCCGAGGGAAGAGGCCAGAACGGCTGTAGGATTGGGGCTGGAGCGATAGCACAGCGGGGAGGGCGTTTGCCTTGCATGCCGCCGACCCGGGTTTAATTCCCAGCATCCCCTATGGTCCCCCAAGCACGGCCAGGAGTAATTCCTGAGTGCATGAACCAGGAGTAACTCCTGTGCATCGCTGGGTGTGACCCAAAAAGCAAAATAATAATAATAATAATAATAATAATAATGGCTGTAGGGTGCATAGCACACGCCCTAGTAACCCTGGGCTGAAGGGAGTGGGAGGGGGTGCATGTGTGTCCCAGCCCCACACGGGAGGAAACAGGACTGCGAAGGGCCAGGGGGAACAACCCTCTGCTCTTAGACTTGTTCTCAGTATAGCCAGGGAAACGATGCTTTGGAACTGGCGAGCACTCAAGGGGTTCTGTGTCTCTCAATTCCATGATCCTGCGTGTCAGTCTTCTCTTTTCTTTTCTTTACCTTTCTTTTTTTGGGGGGGGTTCTTTTTGGGTCACACCCACCAATGCTCAGGGGTTACTCCTGGCTCCGCACTCAGGCATTACTCTGCTCGGGGGACCGTATGGGGTGCTGGGGATCGAACCTGGATCCGTGGCATGCAAGGCAAACGCCCTCTCCTCTGTCCTGCCACTCCCTCTTTCTTTCCTTAAGGCCTTGCTCGCTTTCCAAAAAGTGTGCTGGGCATCTCTCCCTGTGGACCTGGGACCATGTGGGAAGCTGGGGATTGAACCTGCTGGCCCTAGGGTTAAATTCTTTTTCTAAAATTTTATTTTCATAAGGTTGTTCATATTGATTGATTCCATTCTATATATCAACACCAATCCCACCATCATTAGACTTCCTATCACCCTTACCCCTTCCCACCACCATTATTTCGGATTTTCCACCACCATTCAAGCCTGCCAGCCACAGACAGATTCTAGATAACTTATTTTCTATCATTTATTACGAATATCAGGAGAGGTCGTGCGGCAGCAAAAGCGACCACCACGGGCTCCTAGAATTCTAAAGATGTAAGCGATTGGGGTCCAGAGACTTCTGAAGGGAGCGAATCCGTTCTGAGATTCATTTGTGAGTCTCTGGATCAGGCCGGTAGTGCTTAAATCTGGCCCAAAGGCAGTTCATGGGCGTGACAGCCAGGACCCGAAGGGGCGGGGAAATGGGAAGGGCATCATCTCCGCCACCATGTGGCCTGGCCTCTGCAGAGCCCGGTCCCGCATACCTGGGTTTTTCTTCTGAAAGTCTGTGCCCACGGGGGTTCGACTGGAGTGGGTGGAGAGGGACACCCACTCCATCTAAGGAGCCTGGGTGAGATTGGCTCGGCACGGGGTCCGAAGAAATCTCCGGGAGCTGCTATCTTCCAGGATTCACTGCCTCAACTAGGGTTAAATTCTTTTTATTTTTTTTTATTTGTTTGCTTTTTGGATCACACCCGGTGATGCTCAGGGGTTACTCCTGGCTCATGCACTCAGGAATTACTCCTGGCGGTGCTCGGGGGACCATATGGGATGCTGGGAATCGAACCTGTGTCGGCCATGTTGGCTGCACGCAAGGCAAACGCCCTACCCGCTGTGCTATCACTCCAGCCCCTAGGGTTAAACTCTTAAGAAACAATCTGTCGCAGAGAGAGACAGACAGACAGACACACAGACATAGACAGACAGAGAGAGTACAGCTGGTAAGGTGGTTGTAGCATACAACCCAGGTTCGATCCCTGGTACTACATCTGGTCCACTGAGCAGTGCCAGGAATATCCCTGAGTTCCTGCAGCTGCATGTGGCCTAACTCCCCACCCTGCCGAAAAACAAGGTAAAGGTAAAGGTAAAGGCCCTCCCGTTGATCGTCGATTTGCTCGAGCGGGCCCAGTAACGTCTCCATTGGAGACTTTGTTGTTACTGTGTCTGGCATATCGAATACTCTCGGTAGCTTGCCGGGCTCTCTGACTGCTGAAAAACAAAAACAAAAAAAATCTGTCATTGATAGGGAGAGAGTACAGGGATCAGGGATCTATGCGGACCTGACTTGAACTGTGGCATCGCGTGGTCCCCTGATCATCACTGGCGTGGCCCTGGTGGGCCCAGCCATCACGTCCTTGGGACCTGGCATCTAACCACTCAACCCAGTTGGCAGAGTATTACTGGGTGTGGCAACTGGGCCCCTGAGCATTGAACAACAGCAACAACAACAAAATTGTGGTTGGATTGATGACTTTACAGGGAAGTTTCCTCTTGAACTGCTTTAGAACTTTCCTTCTGTCTACTCTGTGATTGGAACAAACGGGGAAGCCCGTGCATGGCTTCTGAGGCCGTTTAAAACTACTTAACTTTTCCTCAGGGGGCCCTGGGGATTCGTGATGTCAGAATGATGATTCTTTTGGGGGGAGAGGGTGATGAGGAAGGTTGGACCACACCCAGCGGTGCTCATGGTTTACTCCTGGCTCTGTCTTGAGGGTCACTCCTAGCAGTGTCTTGGGACCATATGTAGTCTGGGGGATCACACCAGAGTTGGCTGCATGCAAGGTAAGTGCCTTAACCCCAGAGCCCTCCCTCTCCACCCCCCCACCCCCTATTCTTTCTATCCTTTGGGACTTTGCAGTCTCCTGACGGCAGGAAGGCCGCCAGAAGTCCAGGCACCCACCGTATCCTCCTACTCTTAGGGCCAAAGAAGAAAGGAGACAGGGCAGAGAAAGCTTTGTCTTTTCAGAAAGGAAAATCTTTCTTCAGAGCCCCTATGAGCTTCTTCTCATTTTTTTTTTTTATGGAACTAGGTCAGCTTCCCATTCCTTTTTATTTTGGCAGGGGTGGGGTTCACACCCAGTGATGCTCAGGGATTACTCCTGGTTGTGCACTCAGGAAATACTCCTGGCGGTGCTGGGGGATCATATGGGATGCCAGGGATCAAGCCCAGGTCAGCTGTGTGCAAGGAAAACACCCTGCCTGCTGTGCTATCGTTCCGGCCCCTTCCATTCCTTTTTTAAAAATATTTTTTATTCTTATCCTGAAAATTGGGCTGGAGCGATAGCACAGCGGTAGGGCGTTTGCCTTGCATGCAGCCAACATGGCCGACCTGAGTTCGATTCCTCCGCCCCTCTCGGAGAGCCCGGCAAGCTACCGAGAGTATCTCGCCCGCGGGGCAGAGCCTGGCAAGCTCCCCGTGACGTATTCGATATGCCAGACACAGTAACAACAAAGTCTCCAATGGAGATGTTACTGGGCCTGCTTGAGCCAATCGACGAACAACTGGAGGACAGTGACAGGACAGTGATCCTGAAAATTTATTATTATAATACTTAAATCACATGCTTATAACATAAAACATTCCTGGTTTGCAGGGGAGGTGGGGGGGACAGATTCGGCTGTGCTGGAGACTCGAACAGGGTCATCTGCATGAAAGATAAGGGCTTCTCTTTCTCTATTGTCTCTGGCCCCAAATCTATTTTTTTTGGCTTTTGGGGGTCACACCCGGTGATGCACAGGGGTTATTCCTGGCTCTGCACTCAGGAATTACCCCTGGCGATGATCAGGGGACCATATGAGATGCTGGGAATCGAACCCAGGTTGGCCGCGTGCAAGGCAAACACCTTACCCGCTGTGCTATCTCTCCCGCTCCTCTGCGCCCAAATCTTTATGGTTTTGACTTGCAAAGTTATTGTACCTCATCATCACCAAAATACCCAAGACCCTCCACTGCTGTCCTCATGTCCTCAGGTCACTTCTGCCTCCCCTCAAGCCCAGTGCTCTCCCCTCTGCACGGGGCATGGGGGGAGGCCTCAGCTCCCACTTTCTCCCCTTCCCACATCTTCCAGGAACCCTGCCCTGAGGGCGCCAAGCACAGCAGTTGTGCCCTGCAGAGGAAGCCTGCCCTCATCTGGAAATGCCCAGCTAGGATCGAGAGGAAGAAATAGCAGGGATGGGAGCACTTGCCTCCCCAGGAGTGAGCCCTGAGCACAGAGCCAGGAGTCATCCCCGAGCACAGAACCAGGAGTCATCCCTGAGAACAGAGCCAGGACTGATCCCCGAGCACAGAGCCAGGAGTGAGCTCTGAGCACAGAACCAGGAGTCATCCCTGAGAACAGAGCCAGGAGTGAGCCCCAAGCACAGAGCCAGGAGTCAGCCCTGAGCACAGAACCAGGAGTCATCCCTGAGAACAGAGCCAGGACTGATCCCCGAGCACAGAACCAGGAGTCAACCCTGAGCTTCACTCAGGGTCTGTTACTGGTGTTGTCCAGTAACAAACAAACTGAAAATGTGGGATGATGAGAAGATGAACAGACGCTTCTCTGAAAAAGATGGAGGCCACACAGATGCCCAGTAGGCGTGAGAAAACATGTTCATTGTCCCTTATTAGCAGAAAACACAAATCAGAGTGACAGAAACCATCGCCCACCAGTGAGAATGGCCAATATTAAGGAAAAAAAAGATACCAAAACCCAAACCCAAAGATGACCACAAGCCGTGCTGGCAGAGAAGGGGGTGGGAGAGGAAGCTCGTTACTGGGGTGGGGCCGTCTCTGCTCCAGCCTTGCTGGACCTGGAAGCAGCATGGAGACCCCACAGAATGGCCAGCGGGAGCTACGTGTGACCCAGCGGCTCTTCTTGGCAAGCACCCGCGAGCACCGAGACATTCGTTTGGAAAGATTCCCGTTCCGAGACCAGGCGAGGAGGCCTGGGTGCCAGAAGTGGCTCTGTCCAGGCCGTGAGTCAGGCCGGGGGCTGCCGTGGCTGGTCCCATGGAGACAGCGTGGTGTCAGGAGCACTCTGGTGTGTCCTACCCCCCGGAATGGCCAGCAGCGAGTTACTGGGCTCTGGCGCAGCCGCGGAGACTGGGAGGACCTCCCCCCACTGTGCAGGCCAGTTCACTTGCTTTCTCTGTAAGGCTGCAGATCTCCAGCTCCTCCTAGCCTGCCCCAGGCAGAGGCCAAGCAGCCGCGTCTCTACAGGAAAGGGGGTCACTGCATCTCCATGATCAAGGGGGTCACTCTGTCTCTGTGGCAAAGGGGGTCTCTGTGTCTCTGTGGCAAAGGAGGTCTCTGAGTCTGTACGGTACAGGGGGGTCTCTGTGTCTCTACAGTATAGGGGGTCTCTGTGTCTCTGTGGCAAAGGGGGTCTCTGTGTCTCTACGGTATAGGGGGTCTCTGTGTCTCTATGGTAAAGGGGGTCGCTCCTGGGCAGCCGGTTCCTCTGCTTTCACCTCCCCGAGAGACAGGCTTCTCCCTGTCCCCAGAGTGAGGTGCAGCTGTCCCCTTGCCCTGTCCCTGCCTCTCAGGCCTCGCTGGGCATCGCCAGATGTGCCCATGTTTCCTCTCCTGGAAGCTCTGCCAAGTGCAGCTCCCTGTGCTGTGCTCGGAGCCCTCGCGAAGGCAGGGTGCTTAAAAGATGGTGGACTGGACTCCAGGGAAGGGGACAGAGTGGGAACTAGAGCACCCCCCCCCCACTCCAGGAGTAGGCGTTAGGCTCTCTGGGCTTGGAGCCCCTGAATATGACCACCAGCGACCGGGGCTCAGCACCCCCCAACACAGAGCCTGAGACAGGATCTCCCTCCTCAGGGATCAACTACTGCGCCCTGCACAAGCCCAGCTGCGAGCACGACTGTGTCAACACGGAGGGCGGCTTCTCCTGCCGCTGCCGCCGGGGCTACACACTGGACCCCAATGGCCGGACCTGCAGCCGTGAGTGTTGGGGTAGGGGGTGAGCAAGCAGAGGCTGCCAGCCGCCTCCGGGGGCTGGGTGGTCCCACACACTCAGCTCTGGGGAGCACTGAGCCCGGCTCTGCCACACTTGAGCCCTCGAGTCGGGCCTTGGACATTTCGCGTGGCTTTGTCAAGCTTTATCAAAAAGTGGACGTAGGGGTTGGAGAGGAAGGACGGGGACTAAGGCCCTGCTCTAAGTGGCCTCGGGTTCATTCCCAGCACCACGTTTCCCAAAAACAACACCAGGGGTCACTGCTGAGCACAGAGCCAGGAAGACCGTCTGAGCACCCCCAGGCACGTGACCTGCCACCCACACCCCCCAGTGTGATCTCTTTGAAAGTGGGGGCTGGAGCGATAGCACAGCGGGGAGGGCATTTGCCTTGCACGCGGCCGACCTGGGTTCAATTCCCAGCATCCCATATGGTCCCCCGAGCACTGCCCGGATAATTCCTGAGTGCATGAGCCTTGAGTAACCCCTGTGCAACGTCAGGTGTGACCCAAAAAGCAAAAAAAAAAAAAAAAAAAAGTGGAGGTGATCTCAGGGATCATGCAAGGGGATGGCCAGGACCGCCACGGGCAGCCCTTGCCCAGCCCCCCACGCACAGAATCACAGAGGGTAGCTGTTACTCCGTGGAGCCCGGGTGCCCGGTGTCCCCGGGGCCCAGACTGTGGGATGTCGTGGGCCTCGGGCTCCGGGCAGCTGAGAACGCGGCTGTCTCGCGTAGGGACCTCTCCTCATTGTGTCATTCCCAGCAGTCGCCGGGCGGTGATGTCAGCGCACGGAAACTCGCCACCCCTGCCAGCTGGCGGCCCTGGGTTTTTTATGAGGCACCGTCTACCCTGACCCAGGCCGGCAGAGTGGGGGCTGCCCACGCTTGGGGGTGTGGGGAGGGGGTGCTCGGGGACGTGCCGGGCACAGACGGCCTCTGTGGGCAGTGGCACACATCTGCCCCAGCCCCGGGCACAGACATGGACTGTCAGCAGGGACGACAGAGCAGCTGTTTAGGGCTAGAAACAGAAGAAGCTGCTGGAAACCCCTGCATCTGCAGAGGGAACAAAGGACCCCCTTGGCCCTCCCGAGATTGCTCCAATGGAGACCAGGGAACCTTTGAACTCCCCAGTTGGTACCCAAGTCCGTGCCTGATGAGGCATTGGTCTCTGAGGGCTGATGGATGCTGGGGGCAGGAGGCCAGTAAAGAGACACCCCGGACCTGTGACTGGGGGTCCCAGGCAGATGGACACTGGCTGACTGGGTCCCCTACTGTCCCCAGGAGCCGTGGCCTCCTTGCCCCTGCCCCATCTGCCAGGAGGGGCTCAGAGAAAGGTCAGAGAAGAAGGAATCATTTTATTCTCTCTGGAATCGAATTTTTTTTTAAATCCTAACAATCCTGAATAATGCAAATCAGTAACGAGCTCATGAAAAAAAATGAAAAGGAAGAAAGAAAGTAACAATCAAGCCCTTTCTGTCTAGTGTCCCTAGGAAAAGTCATAAGTTCTGCTCCCCCAGGTCCTTGCCAGCAAGCCTAAACATTCACTCCCTAGTTCATTCCTTTTTTTTTTTCTTTTGGGACCACCCAGGGCCTTGCCAGGGCATATGCAGTGTCCGGTTTGATCCCGGGGGCTCTTGCGTGCAAAGCCTATGCGCCAGCTCTTTGACCCCTCCCCTTGGCCCCCCCTCGCCCCTCATTCACTCCCTTTACTCCCAAGAGACAGCCACATTCTGTCTCTAAAGGTGGAGAAACTGAGGCACAAGGTAATCACTTTCCCGGGGCTCCCAAGACAGGTCATGACAGAATCGGATGTGAAGTCACTCACCTAGTGCCCGAGATTCTGCCTGCATGGGCGGCAGGTGGGATGTTCCACAAGGCCCTCTGGGTATTCGAGAGGACACTTGGGCGTCCTGAACGAGACCCCAGTCACAGAAGCCTCTGGAAGTGCATTCCCCCTGGAGGAGATGTGGGAGCAGCTCACCACAGCAGCACTCGGGGATCCCAGCCCAGCACCACAAGCAGCTGCTGCCCTGGCTAGGAGGGGTCGCCTGCTCCTCAGACAGGACTCGGAGCTCTGACACGGTGTGCTTTTTTGTGTGTCTACACCCAATGGCGCTCAGGGCGGATGCCTGGCTCGGTGCTCAGGAATAATCACTCATGGTGGTGCTCAGGACCAGATGATGATGGGGATTGAACTGCAGTCGGCAGTGTGCAAAGCGGAGTCCTCCCTACTGTGCTCTCTCCCTCCAGAATGACCTTTTTTCCCATTTTTGGCGGTAGGCGGTCACACCCAGCGGTGCTGAGGGCTGACTCCTGGCTCTGCACTCAGGAACTCCTCCTCCTGATACTGTTGGGGGGGGGGCGGGAAGGGCACCACCTGGGATGTCAGGGGTGGCACCTTGGTGGGACGTGTACAGGGCAAAAGCCCACCCTAGAACAACTTTTTCATGAAAACGATCATCTGCAGTGGGTCCTGCCCCAGGGCTTGTCACGTGTCACCCTGCTTTCTCCCGAGACCCCACAAGAAAGCAGACTCCATCCTCCCCACACATCCCAGCCTCAGGAGCAGAGTGCAGGCCACCGGGGGCTAGGAGCTGGGTGCTGGGCTTGAGCACCAGGCCTGACCGAGGGCAGAACCCTGCGCTGTCTGCCCAGCTGTCCACTGGTGGGCGAGCCCTTGCCCCTGACCTTAGAGACCACTCCCGCCCGCCAGGGTGAGCCACCTACCCCTGCCTGGGCCGCAAGGCTGCAGCGGGTGCGTGAAGACCCCCGCCCAGCAGCAAGCCAGCGGGTTCTGCACCTTCGAAGGCTCGGGCTGGTGTGGCCGGGGGTAGGGGGCGCCGCGAGGGGCCGCTGGGAGGACCCCCAGCTCTTTCTGCACGGCTCCCCGTCATGTCACCACGCAGGGGTGGACCACTGCGCCCAGCAGGACCACGGCTGCGAGCAGCTCTGCCTCAACACCGAGGACTCGTTCGTCTGCCAGTGCTCCGAGGGCTTCCTCATCAACGACGACCTCAAGACCTGCTCCCGTGAGTCCCGCTCCCCGAACTGCCCCCCGCCACCACCCAAAGGGGAGGCTCCCGGCCACGTGGGTGCACGTCAGCGAGGGAGCGCGGGGCAGAGCGTGGGAGTGTATGCGCGCTGCAGCCTGGGCGCACGCGAACACGGGCGCCCGTGCACGACACCACGTGGGAGAGTGGGTGCGTGCGCTGCTTGGAAGCGTGGGAGCGAGTGATCGCACGCGCGTGGGAGCGGCGGAGCGTGGGAGAGTGCACGCATGCGCGCCGCAGCGTGGGAAAACAGCGAGCACAGGTGTGCATGCGAGGAGCAGCGCGCGTGAGACCGAGTGCGCGCAGGTGCGCTGCAGCGCGGCGCGAAGGGTGGGCGCAGGCCCGCGGCAGAGGGTGCCCCAGCGCTCCACTTGCATCCGCTCCCCGGAGCTGGGGCCGCGTGCGGGTTCTGCGGGGCATTGCATGCCCGCAGGGGTGTGTGCGTGACGGCGACCGGCGGGTTTGCAGGGGTGGATCACTGCCTGCTGAATGACCACGGCTGCCAGCACGCCTGCATCAGCACAGACACGTCCTTCGTCTGCCGCTGCCCCGAGGGACACAGGCTCCGCGGGGACGGCAAGACCTGTGCCAGTGAGTGTTACCGGGGCTCTGGGGGGGTGGGGGCGGCGAGGTCCCGTGCACTGACCCCCTCGGGTCCTTGGGACATGCCTGCAGACTGACTGTTCAGGACCAAGCCTGCCCCTCGGCCACAGTGGTCTCTCCCTCTCTCAGAGAACTTTGCAGTTTTCCCTGGCTGCCCACCGGCTTAGATCTGGTTTAGGGGGTCACACCCTGCAGGGCTACCCTCAATTCTGTGCTGGGCTTGGCTCCCAGAGGTACTGGGGGGATGATCTGGGCTTCACACTGCAAGACTTGTGACCGGCTGCAGAGGTCCTCGTGGGTGCCCAGCACTGGAAAGTCGGTGTTCAAGAAAGAGCTGATGGGAGAAAGTAGGCTTATTCCCAGGTGGGTAGCCTGGGAAGATGGGGTGGGAGTGGGGGTCATGCCCCTAAGCATCCTACTCTTAGGCTGGAGTTGGTGGTGTGCTGTGGCCGGGCCAGTGGCAAGGTTGGTCAGTAGACAGCAGAGGGAATTGGGTCTGGGGGAGGGCAGGTCTGACCAGCTTTAGGAATCTTCTCAGGGGGGCCAGTGTGGGCTCTTCTCTGGGCAACAGAGTCCCAGGAAAGGCTGAGCTCCAGGCCGACCTCAGGGGCCTGCGTTTCCACCCCCAACCCCTAACTGGACCTGGTTCAGCATCAGATACGCCATGTTGGAGAAGGTCATCGAAGGCAGGGAGAACACGGGGCAGGAGCCAAGGGGCAGTGAGGGCCGCCTGCTAGTGCCTCCTGGTTGCGGGTACCTGGGCAGTGAGGCCCAGCCTGCTGGTGTCTGGGCAGTGAGGTCTGGTTGCTGGTGCCTGGGCAGTGAGGTCTGGTTGCTGGTGTCTGGGCAGTGAGGTCTGGTTGCTGGTGCCTGGGCAGTGAGGTCTGGTTGCTGGTGCCTGGGCAGTGAGGTCTGGTTGCTGGTGTCTGGGCAGTAAGGCCCAGCCTGCTGGTGCCTGGACAGTGAGGTCTGGTTGCTGGTGTCTGGGCAGTAAGGCCCAGCCTGCTGGTGCCTGGACAGTGAGGTCTGGTTGCTGGTGTCTGGGCAGTGAGGTCTGGTTGCTGGTGCCTGGGCAGTGAGGTCTGGTTGCTGGTATCTGGGCAGTAAGGCCCAGCCTGCTGGTGCCTGGACAGTGAGGTCTGGTTGCTGGTGCCTGGGCAGTGAGGTCTGGTTGCTGGTATCTGGGCAGTAAGGCCCAGCCTGCTGGTGCCTGGACAGTGAGGTCTGGTTGCTGGTGTCTGGGCAGTGAGGTCTGGTTGCTGGTATCTGGGCAGTAAGGCCCAGCCTGCTGGTGCCTGGACAGTGAGGTCTGGTTGCTGGTGTCTGGGCAGTGAGGTCTGGTTGCTGGTGTCTGGGCAGTGAGGGCTGCCCGCTGGTGCCTGCTCGCTTTCTTGCCCACCCTCCACCACGCCGCCAGCTTGAGGCTATACAGAATCTGGTGTCTTGGCTCTTCCCTCCACTCCAGTCTGCCTAGAAGAATCTGCTGGTGCTGCACCCGAAAAACAGTATGACAGCCTCCCCACCCTCACTCCCTGCCATCACACTGGTTGTGCAAAAAGAGGGCCCCCTCGCCTTCCTGTCCCCGAGAAAGGCCCATATCAACTTCCCTCAGGCCGCTGGCACTAATGCGACAGGTTGAGATCCTGTGGTTTCAGTCAGTCCCGGGGGAAGGGGAGAAGCTTTCCTGCCCCACTCCACATCCTCTGGCTGCAGGCGAGGCGGGCAGAGATGACCCCTGGGCACGCTTCCCCGCAGCGAACTCTGGTCAGTGCTCAGTGGAGAGCCTTGTTTTGTTTATTTTGATGGTGGTGGGGTGGTGGGGGTGAGGGGCACACCTAGTGGTGCTCCGGGCTCCCTCCCAGCTCTGTGCTCAGGAATCATACCTGGTGGTGCAGGGGATGTCGCCAGGGTCAGCTCCGTGCACCGTCCCCTTTGCTCATGGTGCTTTCTCCTCCCAAGGCCTGTTCCCAGGTGGACCAAGACAGAGACTGAGAACATGGTCACATTGCAGGGGGCCGGGCCAGGAGCATCTTTGCAGAGGGCTGGGACATGTGGGGGCTCGGGGCCCGATCATGGAGGGCCACTGGGAGCAGCCACGCGGACTCTTGCTGTGAGCTGGGATGGGATACAATCTGGCTGGTCATTTTGATCAGTCAGCTCTCTGTATGGCTGGGACAGTGACCGTGGCCACCGTGCAGACAGGCATACTCCATAGCCCTGGGCAGGGGGCTGACCCCACAGCGGGTTGGTCTCACCAGGCGGCGGGGAGAAGTTTCTCGAGTTCAGGACAGATTCGCAGTCTTGGCCAACTGGATTATCTGGGTGACACGCCTGGTCCTCGTTGCCACCTGTCAGCTGCTACAGTCCGCACCTGAGCACTGTTTGGACCTGGGGGGCGAGTAGAGGGGACTCAGAGAAAGTTGGAGCTGCCAAGTGGCTTTTACCCTTGACCCCCATGCCGGCTGTGTGGCTGGGATGTGTTGGTTGTCACTTCCTGGCATCCTCGGGGAAGCCAACCCTCCCTTTATCTGCCCTGTCCTGCGACCTCTGGAAGCAGGTGTCCACTGGAGCCGAGGAGTGTGGAGGGCGCCTGCCAGGCTCACCCCGGTTCCATCCCCAGCACCCTCTGTGACCCTCTGATCTGAGTGGTCCTTGAGTGCAGAGCCCGGAGTAAGCCTTGCGCACTGCCGGGTGTGCCCCCAAGTCCCCCTTGCAGTCACATGCGGTCAGTTTGTATCCAATGGTCGCTTCTGTGATGCTGACCCCCAACCACCACCAGTGTCCTGGAGGGCAGTTGGCAGGGAGCTTGGGGAGGTGGCAGGGGCGCCCCACCCAGACACACAGTGCTCCCAGCCCAGGGTGGTCATGTCCGGCGCCCCCGTCCAGTACTAAGTGCCCAGGATTTCTGTGTGACTTTCTGTAGTTCACGGGGTTCAGTTGTGCATTTCCCAGCTCAAATGACAAAGAGCTTGATGACTTTGAGGGGACTCCCCTGCGAGCCACCTCCGACCTGACCAGCTCCGAGAGGCCCATGCAGCGCCCTCACCCGGGGACTCCGGCTCAGCAGGACCCGGGGAGCAGGCATGTGTGTGGGCACGTGTTGGCATGCAGTAAGAGGGGAGGGAGGTCTGATGGTGCTTACGCATCACCCCCCTCCCCTTTTGTTTTGAGACCACACCCCATGGTACTCAGGGCTCACTCGTACCTCTGTGCTCAGGAATGGCTCCTGGTCGGGCCCAAGGGACCATATGGGATGTGGGAGATTGAACCTGGGTCGGCTGCAGCAAGGCAAGCACCCTCCTCGCTGTGCTATCACTCCCATCCCGTTGTCTCTTCTGTGGGGAACAGAGAGCAGAGACAGGGTGCGCACCCAGCTCCCCTCCCTCCAGATCTGCCCGTGTGAGGGCCTCCGAAGGGTGCCCTGGCGGGGACCCAGTCGTACAGCACACGCTTCACGCGTGTGAGGCCCCACATTCCTTCCTGGGAAGGAAAGGGAAAGACCCAGCCACGTGCCACCCAGCCCCATGGCTCGTGAAGCATCGGGCAGATGGTACAGCGCACCAGCGAGGGCCTCTGAGAAATGCCAGCAGCCACAGGACTCTCCTCTCGGCGGGCAGACGGTCTCTGTGGCTCCCTGCCCTCCCCCACTTCGAGGGGGGTGGCCTTAATAACCCCCTGCACGGCGGCCCCCGCAGATGGGTGCCCACAGACCACAGACCCCAGTGGGGCAGACCCACAGCCCTGCGTGACTCACCAGCTGCAGAATCCAGATGTGGGAGGCCTGTCTCTGTCAGCCGTGGGCTACCCGCAACTCTGCCCACGCCTCCCCCCATCCAGCCCCCGCCCGCCCCTTCCAGCCCGCCTCTCCCTGTGACAGCGACGAGAACCTTCTTTAACGGGTTTTTGTCCGTTAAATTAGAAACAGATTTGTTCATGTCGTTTTGAGGATTTTGTTTCTAGGCCACCCTCGGCTGTGCTGTGGGCTTGCTCCCGATCCCGTGCTCAGGGTCACTCCTGACGGGTCTCGACGGAGCAGCCTCTGGGGGACGTTGAACTTGAGTCAGCCCCGTGAAGGGCAGGCGCCCTCCCCGCCAGGCTCCCTCCAGCCTCTGTTCATGTGTTTTGAACATGGTGGCTCGAGTCACATTTTTGTAGTTAAAATTTTTTTTTTAGCTGTGCTGTTTTTAATTTGTATTTGCATTTTTTATTTTCGGATTTGTTAATTATTATTATTATTATTATTATTATTATTATTATTTATGTGGAGTGTCGGGTTCCTCCTGGCTCTGCATTCAGGACCATACGGGATGCCGGGGATCAAACCTGGGGTGGCCTCATGCAGAGCATATGCCCTACTCATTGTACTGATGCTCTGGCCCCTTAATTTGTATCTTTTTTTTTTTGCCTTTTGGGTCACACCCGGCGATGCTCAGGGGTTCCTCCTGGCTCTGCACTCAGGAATTGCTCCTGGCGGTGCTCGGGGGACCATATGGGGTGCTGGGAATCGAACCTGGGTAGGCCATGTTGGCTGTGTGCAAGGCAAACGCCCTACCCGCTGTGCTATCGCTCCAGCCCCTAATTTGTATCTCAAGGGCTAGAGTGATCCAGGGGTTAAGGCACTTGCCTTGCGTGTGACTGATGTCTTTCTATCCCCGCATCCCGTATTATCTCTAAACACGACCCAGAGTGATCCTGGAGCACAGAGCCAGGAGCAGCTCCTGAACACCACTGGGTGTGGCCCAACACACCTGTCTGCGGGGGGTGGGGGTGGGGGGATGGCCACAAAGTGAAAGATGAAATTGTCTGGTCCACAATAGCTGGCACGGAATGATCTGGACACCTGGAGGACTCCCAGCAGGAGCTCTGGGCAGCCAGCCCTGCCCCCTGACAGTTTATTGGGACCATCTAAAAGACTTTGAAAAGATCTGGGGACTGGGAGGCAGCAGGGTGTGTGCAGGGACCCGAGATCCATCAGGCTCTGCTGGCCCTGGGTGACCGAGTATCACCACAGTGACACCCCGGGCCCCCTAAACTGTGCTCAGGAAATTTCACACCCGCCTCCCAAATCTCAATATCTCTCTCTCTCTCTCTCTCTCTCTCTCTCTCTCTCTCTCTCTCTCTCTCTCTCTCACACACACACACACACACACACACACACACACACACACACATAAAGCTCTAGCAGCCCAGAGCTGCTGAAATGGAGACTAGCATCCGTTGCTCCATAAAATCTCTTTGGAGGAGGGTGTGGAAATCCTCAGATCTTTAACGAGGCAGTTCCGGATGACAGTTTGCGACCCACTATCTCATTTTGTGCGGAAGGGCAGGCATGCCCTAGGATGGCGAGGCAGTAATGATCGGAACAGGGA
Source organism: Sorex fumeus (assembly GCF_029834395.1). Classification (NCBI taxonomy): domain Eukaryota; kingdom Metazoa; phylum Chordata; class Mammalia; order Eulipotyphla; family Soricidae; genus Sorex; species Sorex fumeus. The sequence continues at coordinate 1,051,816 of NW_026606110.1, forward strand.
AGATTAGGAATCGCTTGAACCCGCCCCCCCCAGCCAAGAAGAGATGGGTCGAAGGCATGTTGGTGCAGTGGTTTAAAAACAGCAAGGGGGCTGGAGAGGTGGCAGAGGAGGGAACGCTCACCTTGCGCCCGGCCGGCCTGGGTTCCATCCTGGCACCACCAGGATGATCCCTGAGCACAGAGCCAGGAGTAAGCCCTGAATACTGCTGGGTGTGCCCCCACCCAAGCCAAAATAATGATTCTGATGATGGGGTCAGAGAGAGATTGTAGGGCAAAGGCACTTGGCCACTGCAGCGGTGACACAGGCTGGAGTCTCTGGCATCATTCGGGGACCCCCGAGCACCAGAAAAAGTCCTGGGTAGGGAGGAACAGCCCTTGACCTTCACTGGGGGGACCCCAGGTCCCCCTTCCAAAGGATAACAACCACACTGAGATGGGGCAGCTTCTGAGGGCCTGGCCTTGTGTGGAAGGAGCCCTGGACCCCACAGCCGGCCCTGGATGTATGTGACATCTACCCCGTGAAGATACACGTGCCAACACGCGTGTAGTGTGCTCTGCCACCACGATCCGAAAGCACCAGGGAAAGGTCCCTTGCTACACGCACGCCTGCTTTCGGTGGGGGGGTGGTCGGGTGGGTGCACCTGCTGTGATCAGGGCTCCCTGCTGGCTCCACACTTGGGACTCACGCCTGCCAGTGGCACGGATGGAATCAGGGTCAGCGCATGCGAGGGAAGCACCCTAACCTCAAGGCAGGCACCCGAACCGCACCATCACCTCTCTGACCAGAAATCCAAACGTCACCGTGATCGTCCCCGCCCCTTGTAGTGCTCTCAGTAACTCGTGGCTGGACAGTGACTGTTACACAGCCTGACCGTACACACTGTCTGCATCTCTGGGGTTTCTCTTTGGGAAATCTCAGCCCACACAGCGTTTTCCTTCCCTCCCCTCTCTCACTCACGTGCTGTGTGCGTTCTGCTGGCACTCAGTGGTCCCTGTCCGAGATGGTCTATGTCCCCACCCAGGGGGCTCCCTTGCTCCTCCGCTGGCTGGCTGCTTTCTGGAAGTGTGTGTGGGGGGAGTCTGTTGATACCCTCCGATCCCCGGCGTCTCCTGCTTGGGCTGCTTATGGCTTTTTTTTAGTCCACCCCTTGCCCCTTATCCAAGTGTGAGCACTGTGCACGTGCAGAGGAGCACCGCGGCGAAGGTGCAGGGCGGAAGGGCCCCAGTGCAGGTAGCTGCATGCCACAGGGGGGCGCTCAGCACTCCCCCCCACCCCCGACCAGGGAGTGGGGCAAAGAGGGGAACATTGAACCCCTCCTGGCACCCCTTTCCCCTCCAGCCCAGCTACGGATTTTTTCCAAGCGTGCAATGATTCTGAAGACCTGGGACCGCGGAAGCCCAGGTGTGCTGCAGATCAGGGACTTGGCTCCCAGGAGGGTCAGCGGCCAGGCCAGTGTTCCATGCCTGGGGTCCCGGAGGGTCAGCGGCCAGGCCAGTGCTTCATGCCCAGGGTCCCAGGAGGGTCAGCGGCCAGGCCAGTGTTCCATGCCTGGGGTCCCGGAGGGTCAGCAGCCAGGCGAGTGCTTCATGCCCAGGGTCCCAGGAGGGTCAGCGGCCAGGCCAGTGCTCCATGGCTGGGGGAGAGCCTGGGGGAGGGGGTTGCTGGGCTCAGGCCTAGATCACTAGCTGGGGTGGGGGGGCCTGGGAGGGATTCCCCTGCTTCTGCTTTTCTAATTCTCGTCGGGAAGCACACTTGGCAGTGCTCCAGGCCTCCTCCTGGACCTGCACTCAGGGACACGCCTGGAGGGGCCCCGGGGACACTCTGGGGTGCTGGAGATGGAAGCAGGTCAGCTGTGTGTGAGACCTTCCCGCTGTCCTGCCAAGCCCCCAGTCTGCAGGGGAAAGCGGAGCCCGAGGCTGTCCCAATTGTGACTTCCCTTCGACAGTGAATATTCTCACTCAGGATTCAGGCAGGGGGAGGGTGGGGAGACCCACCTCCAGGGCCAGCTGGCCGGCTGCATTTTTTGGCATCTGGGGCTCTGTTTCCTCTTCCCGGTCCATGCGGGGCGACCCTGAGTCTTCCGGAAAGGCTCTGCATGAATCAGGAGTGGCGGAGGCCTGGGGTCCTGAGCCAGATTCTCCTCTGCGGTTCAGTTTCCAGCACACTCTCCTGAGTCCCAGGGCTTTGGCAGCGCTTCCAGAAGCTGACGGGCGCGTTTCCCCAAGGAAGACGGAATCTCCGTGTCTGAGAGCTTCCTCGAGGAGCCCCGTGAGGTGTGAGGGGGGAGCAGGGCGGTCATGGTCCTGTCCAGAGTCGGTGTCGAGGCGGGCACGCCTGCTCATTAGTGCTTGATCTTGGCGAGGCTCCGGCTTTCTTTCCCGGACTGGTGAGGGGGGCCGTTGGGGCTGACCACGGGAGGGGTTTTCCCTCCAGCAAGAAATATTTCAGGAGAGGCCAGAGCGACAGCACAGCGGGGAGGGCATTTGCCTTGTACGAAGTCGGCCCGAGTTCAATCCCCAGCATCTCATAAGGGTCCCCCAAGCACTGCCAGGAGTAAGCCCTGAGCATCACTGGTGTGACCCCAAAAAGCAAAAAATAAAAAAAAAAATAAAATAAAGAGGAAAAAAAATACTTTAGGAATGCCTTGTGGGTTGGTGGGGGGCGGGGATGGTCTGTGGCTGTTTTCTGGCTAAACCAATTAAAGCAGTAACGGGCGTGCGCCGTGGGGAGTGGCAGGAAGCAGGTGTTGCAGGAAGCCTGGGTTTGCTCCCCCCAGGAGAGGTGCCCACCGTAATCGCGACAACGAAGAAGAATAAGGGATTTAAGGTACTTCACACCTTGCCCAGGACCAACCTGGGTTTGATCCCCAGTCACTGCCTCTGGCCCCTGAACACCAGTAGGTGTCATCCCTGAGCACTGAGCTGAGAATAAGTCTGGAGCACTGCCAGGGGTGGCCCAAACCATCCATCATCATCATCACCATCGCCATTGTTCTTCCTGGTCTTCATGGGTTCAGAGACTCGGGCCAGCCCGGGCTTGGTTGGCAGTGATGGCCTTCCTCGACCTGTAGCAGAGAAGGAATGAGAGCTGAAGATAGGTGGAGGGGACTGTGTGAGGCTTACGGCGACTTTGTTGCAAAGCTCATTGACTCTTTGTTGCAAAGCTCATTGATTCTTTGTTGCAAAGCTCGTTGACTCTTTGTTGCAAAGCTCATTGACTCTTGTAGTACTCAGTGAATACTCTGGGGAAGCCAAGGGTTACAAGCCAAGAGGGCGATGCTATCTGTTATCCTGCGTTGCAGCTGCAAATGCGGGCAGTTCCCTCGAACTTTCTCAGCAAAACAGGACAGGAATGAGAATGTGGCTCCTGGCCCAACCCAGGTGGACGGAGCGCAGCCTTCCTTTCGACCCCCTTAACAGGGTCAACCGCCAGGGCATGTGGCCCCCACACACCAAGCTTTTCCCCTGCTCATTCCCTTCCCAGGGAAAGCAAGCAGGGGCTACCAAGGCCAGTCCCCAGAAACTTCCCTCCCCCCCCACGCCATAGGGACCCTCTGCTGCTGTCATAGGCTCCACCTTAGGGCACGGCCCCATGTGCCCGTGTCTCGGCCTAGCCGCTGTCGGCACCCTCGCCTCATTTCCGAGGACAAGCCTCATGCCCAGGCCCCATCACTGTCCTGTCTGCTGTCCCCGTCTGCCCTGTGGCCGGCCAGGCTCCAGGGATCCCACCCGGCCTCTGCGAGTGGCAAGTACCGTGTTTCCTGGGGGTGCTGTTCTTCCCCATCTGCAGTGCAGGAATAAACAGGCTGTCTGCATGCCCTAGGCCCTGGGCAGTCTTTGGTTTAGGGACCACATCTGATAGTGCTCAGAGCTTACTCCTGACTCTGAACTCGGGAACACTCCTGGCAGTGCTCAGGGGACCAGATGGGATGCCGGGGATCAAACCCTGGTCTCTCATGTGCAAGGTAAGTGCGCTACCCACTGTGCTATCACTCTGGCCCCAACATGGGCAGTCTCGGAGTCCCTGAACTTGCTTTTTCTTGGTAACCCTTTCCCCAACGCGTACTCATACCTGCCCCAAAGCAGACTTCACTTGAGTCACTGTGAGCTCACTGGTGCCAGGACAGCGAGTCAGGACTTGGAGGAAAATTTGCTGGCAACTGAGTGGGTCCTAGGGCGGCACTTCATCTGTGTGCCGAAGTAGGCCGGAAGTTGAACTGATGTGGCAGTGACTGGATAACCAGCAGAACCGAACTCAATTTCAGATCTTTTCAGTCCTTTTATGTCTGATTTGTTGCAAAGGACTGACTTGTCTTTCTTCATCTTGGAGACATTATTTCTCCAGACTTTTCATATCTTTGCTTCACACATCCCCTGGGGCCAGCAATGTGGTTGTGTCTGTATGAGCTCTTTCTACTTTAAGGGGTGTGTGTGTGTGTGTGTGTGTGTGTGTGTGTGTGTGTGCACGAGCATGTGTGCGTGCACACACTGAGAACTAGTCCTGTTTCTTGCTCAGGAATCATTCCTGGTGGGGCTCGGGAGACCTTATGTGATGCTGGGGATTGAACCCAGGCTGACTGTGTGCAGAGCACCCAGTGCCCTTTGGCTCTGCCCCATATGTTGGGGATTTTTTTTTTTTTTGCTTTCTGGGTCACTCCCGGTGATGCACAGGGGTTACTCCTGGCTCTGCACTCAGGAATTTCCCCTGGGAATCGAACCTGGGTCGGCCATGTGCAAGGCAAACACCCTACTTGCTATGCTATTGCTCCAGCCCCTCGTTGGGGATTTTTAAACATTTTAGCACAGCGGTAGGGCGTTTGCCTTGCACGCAGCCAACATGGCCGACCCGAGTTCGATTCCTCTGCCCCTCTCGGAGAGCCCGGCAAGCTACCGAGAGTATCTCGCCCGCACGGCAGAGCCTGGCAAGCTCCCCGTGACGTATTCAATATGCCAGACACAGTAACAACAGAGTCTCCAATGGAGACGTTACTGGGCCCGCTCGAGCAAATCGATGAACAACGGGAGGATAGTGACAGTTTTACAAATTAAAAAATTTCATAAGGCTGTTGACAATAGTTCTTTACACTCAACATTTCAACACCAATCCCACCACCATTACACCTCTCCCCCACCATTCTTTTGAATTTTCCCATCACCATCTCAGCCCGCCCACAAGCAGACGCTCAGTCATTTTATTTTGCATTATGTTGGGAATTCTTGCACAGAGACCCACTTTCTGTCCAGAAATGTCACCGTGGGGATCCAGGACTGTTTCAGTTTCAAGGGTCTAAAATGGCTTTGAAGATGGAAGAAATCTCTGTTTTCCCGAATCATTCCCCATTTCATTTCTCTTTTGTGACCTGGACGCCCAGAATTGGATGCGTGTGCCCTGGGGGACCACGGCTGTGAGCATTCCTGTGTCAGCCGCGGCGACTCCTTTGTGTGCCGGTGCTTCGAGGGATACACGCTCACCCAGGACGGCAAAGGCTGTAGGAGTAAGTGGGGACTTCTGATTTGGGGGTTTGGGGCCCCCGGGGACCTCACCTGGCTCTGTGCTCATGTGTGCCCCCTGGTGGCCACCCAGGGGAGTATACATGCTCCCAGGAATTTGAACTAGAGTTTGCCTTAAGCCTTCTGCTATTTCTCCAGCCCCGGAGGCTGTTTTTAGTGGCATCAGCCATCGTGGCTGCATCTGACTTCTTTAGAAACCCATAGTCTGATCCCTGGGTGCTCCAGAAGCCACTTGGATGCCACCAGGCCACTTAGTGGGAATGTGGGATTCCCAAACAGAATCTGGGCCACTGGGTAGGAATGCTCTTTCAAAAATTGTTTTGGTGTTTGAGTCACACCCGGCGATGCTCAGGAGTTACTCCTGGCTCTGCACTCAGGAATAACTCCTCGTGTCAGCCAGTCAGGGGACTCGGGGGGCCATATGGGATGCCAGGGATCAAACCCAGGTCGGTCACATGTAAGACAAGCACCCCTCCCACACCCTCCACTGTACCCTTTCTCTTTGGCCTCTGTTTGAAGCAATCTTGAGAGCAATAGCAGTATTGGCTCTTTTTTGTGGGAACAAATGTGTTCTCTAGGTAGATACGGTTGATGAGGAAAGCTCTCTCTGGGTTTTGTGAGAAGTTGCTACTGTCTTGCTTTTTCTAAAGCTGCCCTAATGCAACAAGAACCTGACCCACAGAGAAGCTGATGGGTAGGGCGCTCCCCCTGCAGTGTAAGAATCTGAGTGCAGGGTCCAGAGAGGCAGGAGGACAGGGATGAAGGTGCTGGCCTTGCCCTCTGAGACCCAGCTTAGTACCCAGCTCCACATCCTGTCCCCGGAACACTGCCAGGTATGTGGCCCTCTCCGAAAAAACCTGTGCCCTAGATGGGGTCTCACCACAGCGCTGGCTGATCCCAGGGGAAATGATTCTGGTCATGGTCCGCCTCCAGCTGCTCAGAACAAAGTGAAACCAGGACCAAAACCCGCTCAAAACCCTTTACAGACAGAAACTCTGGTTGACAGTTTGAAGTGGGGAGGCAGGAGTCCAGACATGGTACAGTGGTCACGGCACTTACCTCGCATGTCACTGCGTCTTGATCCCTAGCACCCCGTCATCACCTGGCCCCTGGAGCACCGCCAGGGGTCACTCCTATTAACCCCCAAATAAAAGTCCACAAAAAGAGGCTGGAGAGATGGTACAGGGGTAAAGCGTTTGCCTTGCATGTGCCTGACTCAGGTTCGATCCCCGGTTCTCTAAGGCCCTCCAGGAGTGACCCCTGAGCACAGAGCCAGGAGTATGCCCAGAGCATAGCGAGAGTGAAAATCCTCCCTAACAAACAAGGCATTGCTCCCGAGCACAGAGACAGAAATAGCCCCTGAGCCGAGCCTGTCCCCTGTCCCTGAGCTCCGTCCAACACCTCTTTTCCTTCACCCCACCCCCATCCCTGGGGTCCCTGGGTAGAGGGTGACATAGTTGGGAGGGCACATTGGTGGATGGTTGATTGGGTGGTTGAATGGATGGATGGTTAGATGGATAGATGAAGGGATGGGTGACTGGGTGGGGGAAGAATGGAGGAATAGGTGAATGGAGGATGGATGGGGGGTGGCTGGATGGGTGGGTTGCTGGGTTGATTGAGTGGGTGGTTGGGTCACAGGACAGATGGGTAGGTAGATGTGTGGGTGGGTGGGTGGTTGCAGGGATGGAGGGATAGGTAGATGTGTAGGATAAATGGGTGGGTGGATGGATGGATGGATGGATGGTTGGGTGGATGGTTGGGTGGATGGTTGGGTGGATGGGTGGGTGGATGGATGGATAGATGGATGGATGGATGGATGGATGGATGGATGGATGGATGGATGCATGGTTGGGTGGATGGTTGGGTGGATGGTTGGGTGGATGGGTGGGTGGATGGGTGGGTGGATGGATGGATGGATGGATGGATGGATGGATGGATGGATGGATGGATGGTTGGGTGGATGGGTGGGTGGATGGGTGGGTGGATGGATGGGTGGGTGGATGGATGGGTGGGTGGATGGATGGATGGATGGATGGATGGATGGTTGGGTGGATGGATGGATGGATGGATGGTTGGGTGGATGGGTGGATGGATGGATGGATGGTTGGGTGGATGGATGGATGGATGGATGGGTGGATGGTTGGGTGGATGGATGGATGGATGGGTGGATGGATGGGTGGGTGGGTGGATGGTTGGGTGGATGGGTGGGTGGGTGGGTGGATGGATGGATGGATGGATGGATGGATGGATGGATGGGTGGATGGTTGGGTGGGTGGGTGGGTGGGTGGATGGGTATATAGATACATGGATGGAGGGATAGGTGGGTGGATGGGTGGGTAGAGAGATGGATGGGTGGGTGAGTGGAGAGATGGATGAATGGGTGAGTGGGTGGATGGGTGGGTGAATGGGTGAAGGGATGGGTGGGTGGATGGGTGGAAGGTTGCATGGGTGAATGGATGGGTGGGTAGATGGATGGGTGGGTGGGTGGGTGGGTGGATGGGTGGATGGCAGGGTAGCAGGATGAGGCAGGGAGGGTCTGATACCACGTTCTGTCCCCAGAGAGAGACGCCTGCCAGGAGGGGACGCACGACTGTGAGCACCTGTGCGTGAGCAGCGGCTCATCCTACAGCTGCAGGTGCAGGGACGGCTTCCGCCTGGCCCCCGACGGGAGGCGCTGCCGCCGTGAGTGCTGGTGGGGTAGCGACTCTCTCGGGCTCGGCTGCCACCCCTCTGCCCGCCACTACTCCTTGGCCCAGGCCCCGCTGGGGGGCTTTGGACGGCCCTTACCCTGGCAAAAGGTGTGGGGTGCCTTGCGCCCGCATCTTGAACCCCGTACCTGTGACCCAGTCTGCAGGCCTGGGGGCTCTTCCAGGAGTCGTGGTGAGGAAGTGGTGGTGATGGGGCGGGGGTGGGTGGGGGCTGGAGCAGCAGTACTGCAGGGAGGCCGTCCTGGGGTCCCGTATGGTTCCCCAAGTCCACTAGGAGTAACCCCTGAGCATTGCCAAGTGTGGGCCAATGACCCCCCCCAAAAAAAAGAAAGGAAGAGAAGGAAGGGAGGAGGGAGGAGGGAGAATGAGAGGGACTAAGGGGTGGCCCTTTGTGTCAATCAGCAGGTTCCAAGGCGGGCTTACTGCTGTGTGTGGTGTGTGTGTGTGCATTGTGTTGTAACGGTGGAGGTAGGTGGGGTGTGTGGCATGTGTTCTGTAGAGTGTGCTTTGTGGTGTGACATATGAGTGTGTTGTGTGTTGCATGGTGTATGTGGGCGGGCTGTAGAGTGTGTGTTGTGTGGTGTGTGTTGTGTCTGTGTGTTGTGTCTATATTGTGTGTGTACGTGTGATATGTGGTATATGTGTGTCGCTGTGTATTGTGTGGGGCATGTTGCATGTTGTATAGTGTTGTGTGGGGTGTATGGTGTGTGCCTGTGTGATTGTGGTAGGTGTGTGTTATGTGTATGTGGTGTGTGTGGATTGCACGTTGTATGGTGTGTGTTTGGTGTGTATGATTGCGGTTTGTGTGTGTGTCGTGTCTGGCTGTGATGTGTGTGGGGGGGTTGTGTGGAGAGCATGCTTTATTTGTGTGTGGCGGGGAGGGGTGGCTTCAGACAGCCTCTGGCTGTGGTTGACCGGAAGGGAAGTGCCCTGTGGCTGGTGAGTCCCCAAGCTCCTGGAAACAAAATTCCCGCTTCCTCCTCCGCTGTCTTTCCCTCTGGAGAGGAATCTGCTGTCCTCACAAACTCCAGTTCCACAGTCACGTCATGTAAGACACAGCGCGAGGCACCATTCGTGAAGCTGAGTGATCCAGCGCCCACTCTGGATGGGTGGGGCCTTGGGTTTGATTGCTGCTTCCCGCCCCAAATTAATAAGTGCATTTTTTTCAAGTTAAAAATTTTAAAACGCTGGGGCTGGAGAGATAGCACAGCGGGTAGGGCATTTGCCATGCACGCGGCCGACCCGGGTTCGATTCCCAGCATCCCATCGGGTCCCCTGAGCACCGCCAGGAGTGACTCCTGAGTGCAGAGCCAGGAGTAACCCCTGTGCATTGCCAGGTGTGACCCAAAAAGCAAAAAAAAAATAAAATTTTAAAACGCTGGAGTACTTGGGAAATCTGTGGCAGGGGAATGAGCCTCTGGGGAAAATCAAAACCCAAAGCACATCAATATTTCTTTTTTGGGTGTGGGGACACACCCAGCGATGCTCAGAGGTTACTCCTGGCTCTGCACTCAGGAGTTACTTGCGGCGGGCTTGGGGGACCGTAGAGATGCCGGGGATCGAAACTGGGTTGGCCACGTGCAAGGTCAATGCCCTCCCCACTGTGCTATCTCTGCAGCTTAATTTTATTTTATTTTATTTTTGCTTTTTGAGTCACACCCGGCGATGCTCAGGGGTTCCTCCTGGCTCATGCACTCAGGAATTACTCCTGGCGGTGCTCGGGGGACCATCTGGGGTGCTGGGAATCGAACCTGTGTCGGCCATGTTGGCTGCGTGCAAGGCAAACGCCCTCCCCGCTGTGCTATCGCTCCAGCCTCTGCAGCCTAATTTTAAATATTAATACTAAATCCACCTGGTATGTGTTCAGGCTTATATGCCACGAGACCTGGACGATGATGCGAATAATGATGCTGGAAAGTCCAGGACCCCCAGATCTCCTCCCACCTTGCCATTTGGGCTGGTGGCCACAATGTCAGTAACCCTCTATTAATGATAATCAGTGATACCACAAACACTGCACTGGAGTGTGAGACTGGAGTGCGGGCACCAGTAGCATCTCCATTGTGAGACTTGTTACTGTTTTTGGCGTATCGAATACGCCACGGGGAGCTTGCCAGGCTCTGCCGTGTGGGTGGGATACTCTCAGTAGCTTGCCGGACTCTCCGAGAGGGACGGAGGAATCAAACCTGGGCCGGCTGCATGCTAGGCAAACCCCTTACCCGCTGGCAAGCTCCCTGTGGTGTATTCGCCAAAAACAGTAACAACAAGCCTCACCATGGAGATGCTACTGGTGCCCGCTCGAGCAAATCGATGAACAATGGGAGGACAGTGCTCCCGTGCTAATGATACCACACCCAGCACAGTGAGGCGACAGCACAGCGGGGAGGTCTCTTGCCAAGGACATGTCTGACCCAGGTTCCATTCCCGGCACCCCACGTTCTCCCAAGCCCCACCAGAAGTGACCCCTAAGTGCTGAGCCAGGAGCAAGGCCCGAGCACCGCTGGGTGTAACCCCCAAACAGTAAACTAAGAAATCAAAAGACAACAGTGAAAGCCTGGGAGCTGTGTGTCTGCAGGTCACCGTTAGGGCTGGAGGCCCCGAGGATGGGACAGCGTCCACACTGGTGGTCCCGCAGCCCCCTCGCGCGCTGACGCCCCTGCCCTCGGCCTGGCTCCCTCCAGGGAAGGACGTGTGCAAGTCCACCGCGCACGGCTGTGAGCACATGTGTGTGAACCACGGCAGCTCCTACGTCTGCAAGTGCTCCGAGGGCTTCGTGCTGGCCGAGGACGGGAGACGCTGCAAGCGTGAGTGACGCTTCCTGGGGCTGGGGGCGAGCGTGGGGGCAGCTCCGGGGCCTCCTTCGCCAGGGGCCCAGCAGGAGATTTCCTGGCCTCTGGGTTTCTGGCACCCTCAGTGTCCGGCCCAGAGGGTCCGGGGCGGAGTGAGGAAGCCTGGAATGAGGGGACCAGGGCTGTCTGTGCCTGGCTCCGTGCTGGGGAATTGAGTTTCCTTGGGGCGCTGCAGGTGAGGGCAAGGGACCGAGGGGTGCAGTATGGAAGGAGGAGACTTGGGTCCGGGAGACATACAGCCGGGAGGGCACTGTGGCCCACCCCAGTTTAAAACGCTGGGGCTGGAGAGATAGCACAGCGGGTAGGGCATTTGCCATGCACGCGGCCGACCCGGGTTCGGTTCCCAGCATCCCATATGGTCCCCTGAGCACCGCCAGGAGTGACTCCTGAGTGCAGAGCCAGGAGTAACCCCTGTGCATTGCTGGGTGTGACCCAAAAAGAAAAAAAAAAAGAGGCACCACACTGGTCCCCTGAGTAATGAAGGCATTAAAAAGATGGAAAGATGGTTTTGCTTGTTTGTTTTTGTTTTTGTTTTTATTAGCAGAATCTTTTAGTTTGGGGTCCTGCCTGAAGGTACTCAGGGCCGCTCCTGGCTCTGTGTTTGGGGGATTGATCCTGACAATGCTCAGGGACTGAGCCTGGGAGTCACGTGTGCAGAGGGGAGCGGGAAGGCCGTGAGCCCGGGTTCAGCCGGACGTCTCTCTCCCAGACGACTGGGCTTTTATTTTCCCCCCTTCTCCTAAGATGTCCTGGAGCCACACCTGGAGCCACTTCCTGTATTCTGTACTTTAAGCCCCGACTGCTGTTCTGTTCAGGGCACTGACTTTTGCTGGCCCTCTCAGAGATGACGCTGAGCAGTTTCTGCTTTCGTGATGCACGAAATATCTAGCAGTGTGTGTGGCTTTGTGAGCACATGCGGGTGAGGTAGAAACCTGCAAGGGAACTGTCCATCAGGTGGCCAGACTGATCTCCAGGCTGGCCCCGGGGGTCCCCAAGAGCCCCCGGGAGAATGAGCCAGACTTCCGATCGGAGGGCCAACAGGTAACAGAGAGGACACCTAACGTGTGTATTTGCATCCTCAGGTAGTGGGGACTCGACCCCCTCAGCCACGGGCCAGGAAGCGCCCTCCCGCTGTCCTGTCTCTCTGACCCCTAACTTTCGTCTCTTGCTGAAAACTCATTTTTCCTGATGTTTCACTGCATGTTTATCAGAAAGGGCTTCTGTGAGATCAGGCAAGAATTTGCACGCTCTGGTACTCTCTCTCCAGCCCCTGCTGGTTCAGTGTTTTAGGGTTGATTAAATGACTGTATTTCGAAAAAGTCTCCTTCAGACAGACGTTCTGGAATGAGGTGATAGGTTGGTTGATCCGGCTGATATGCAGATGATAGAACTAAAACAATGGAGCGATTGATAAGGAATGATGTATAGACATAGCTATACACACACCTCAAGCCATGTTTGTATTGTTGGGGACAGTCTGTGGATGCTGGGTGCCATGAGGACCACCCCAGGAGTGCTCAGGGAGACATGAGTTGCTGGGGATCGAACCCAGGCCTTCACATGCACTCTGCAGTGTCTCGATTCCTGGAAGCACATCCCTGACACAAATGCATCCCCTTTGGGCTCCCCATCTATGTGCATTATGGAAAAGACAAACAAGATTTAGAAAGAAAGCACGGTGGTGAGATATTTTAGTATGAAATCCAGTGAAAAATCAGGCAAGAAACCAGGGATCTTTGTAGAAAGGACTTGAGGTGTCCGAGTGATGGTCAGCATGGGTCCATGGGTGCACTGCCCAAGATGACCCCCCCCAGGAGAGAAAGACCACAAAAAGACAATCTGAGAAGCTGTATGGCCAGCTGAGGGGGTGCACAGGTGACGAACCCAGCTTGGAACACTTGTGTGGCCATGGGATGTCCACGCCGTCCCTTCGGCTTGGAGACCCATGAGCCATCAGCACTGGGCGCCCTATCCCGTGCGTCTCCCTCTGCACCCAGCATTCTGACTGCCCACAGACCCCTCCCCTGCTCTCTTTGCTCGAGGCTGCAGTGCTGGTTTTGTCGGGAAAGAAGGCATGTGTGGTGGGGACAACGAGAAAGACAGGCTCACTGCTGGAAATGCGTCTGGCGTGCCAGGATGCCAGTGGGAGGGTCTCTCGCTCCCTGCTGGGTCTTTGTGGCTGGTTCCTGCTGACTGTGAATCTCCACCAAGCTCAGAATTGGCCTTTTCCTTTCCGACTGATGCATGATCGATAGGTCTTGAGTGAGGAGGACCGATGAGAAGGAGAAAAAGGAACTTTCCAACATGGGTGTTTGCCTGGCCCTCACTCCAACCCCCGCCCCGACACACACACGCAATTAACGTTTCACACGCTCTTGAGGCCAAGCCTGGAAATATTTCTCCGTGTGTGGCTCTTGCCTAGGTTGTTTTGTTTCACTCGCAGAGATGAGGCAGCTGCTTGGTAGATAAAAGAGAATGTGTTATCGCATCCTGGAGACGGTTGGAAATGAGATCAGCCGTTTGGGAGCTGTGAGTTTTTCAGAGGCAGCCCTCAATAACAACAACCAAAAAATTCCTTCCCCGTCCAGATGGCTTGAAGCAGTGAGCGTCGGCCCCTAAGTGCCCTGCAGTGCTTCTGGCCGGGCCTCCAGGACTGCTGGCTCAGCAAGGGGCTTGCACGCATGACCTGCACCACCTCTGTGCTCGCCCCTGCCCCCGGCTATCTGTGTTTGATGAGCACTGATGGGTACCGGGTGTTAGGGGCTGAGATCAGTAATCCCGCCAAGGAGGAGCTGTCTAGGGCGCCTTCTGCCCTGGGGTGCCAGCCTCTCAGCTGCTCTACGCTGAGGTACTTACCGTGGTCTCCGTCACCATCCAGCTGGTCCCCCTGCTTTGCTCCCAGCCCCCTCTGGAGCCCCCACTGCTGGAATGAGTGAGGACTGCCAAGTGCAACCCTCCTTAGTGTGGCTCCAGGAAAATGTTGACGTTGGGGGACAGTGCTCTGTGGTCTGTCAGCGTGCGGGGGGTAGGGGGGGTGAGTGCAGGGGGCGGGTGGTGCCGCCCTTGCAGAGTGAAGCTAGAGGCTTCTCCTGGGTGCTGTGCGGTCTGATTCCTCGGACAGTTTGCACTTGGGCTGTGTTTTTTCTGCTAGTGAAAATGAACTGTTTTGATCAGTTCGCTCGTCTGGTTGAAGGCCCAGGGGACCGTGCTGGTGCTGAGTTCTGGTGCCTCCTGCCACCCGCCGACCCTCTCGGGCTGAGTAGAGGAGCTTCTCCAGGTCTTTCTCTCTCCCTCCAAAGCACGATTTTCTTCACGTCTGTGAGGAAGGGATTTTGTTTTGATCCTTCAGATGCGTCAGCTGTCTTTTCCTTGCCCTAGGGTGCACGGAAGGCCCCATCGATTTGGTCTTCGTGATCGATGGATCCAAGAGCCTCGGGGAAGAGAACTTTGAGATTGTGAAGCAGTTTGTCACGGGCATCATCGACTCCCTGGCCGTGTCCCCCAAAGCGGCGCGTGTGGGGCTGCTCCAGTACTCCACACAGGTCCGCTCAGAGTTCTCCCTGCGGGACTTCAGCTCCGCCAAGGACATGAAGAAGGCCGTGGCCTACATGAAGTACATGGGCAAGGGATCCATGACAGGCCTGGCGCTCAAACACATGTTTGAAAGAAGCTTCACCCAGGTGGAAGGAGCCAGGCCTCTCTCCAGTCGGGTGCCGCGCGTGGCCATCGTGTTCACCGACGGGCGGGCCCAGGATGACGTCTCTGAGTGGGCCAATAAAGCCAAGGCCAATGGTAATAGGGGTTGGGAGGGAGGTCCTGCTACCGAGCATCTGATTCCAGAGTTGGGGCTAGAGAGAGGAGTGAGAGTTCTTTGAGAGTGCAGAAGGGCTTCCTGTCAATTCTCCGCCCACCCGCCTTGACTGCCCTCTAGTGGCCGCAGTGTAGAGCCTCGAAACACTTGAACATCCAGGAGATACTCTTGTGCCCTGAAGAGCTTGATAAAGATTTTCAGCGGAAGGAGCTTTTCAGAAACCATTTCTGCTTCCTTTTTGGTTGTTTTCTGTTGAAGGGAGCCATACCTGGAGGTGCTCAGGGCTTACTCCTGACTCTGTGCTCAGGGGGACCCAGGGGACCCTCCCTGGTTCCAGGAATTGAACCCGGGTTGGCTGCGTGCAAGGCAAACGCCCTACCTGTGGTACTATTCCTCGAGCAGCCTTTCTTTTTCCTTAATCGACGCAGTGAGGAAATACCCTGCAGACGCTCCTGTGTGTGCGGAGGCCGAGTGAGCTTTTGAGACTCGCAGGACGGAGGGTCCTGCAGTTGGCTAAGCTCTTCCTCCATGCCGAGAGTTTCCTGACCCCAGGTTTCATGCTCGAGGTTCAGGATGGCTCCATTGTATGAGATACAAGGTCGGACCTGGGAGGCTCAGGAAACCCCAGGCTAGGTCAGATTGTTGCCCCGATGGCTTCGGGGGAGGGGTGTGGACTCCCTGGGGAAAGGAGAAAATGAGGCAGTGCAGCCCCTGGCTGGAAACACCTTCTCTTAGCACTTGCTGAGGGCACTGTGTGTAGTGGGGTTTTAAGGAGAAGGGGGAGATTCCAGCACCTTCCAAGACTTGAGGGGTGCAGAGCTGAGGGCCAGCCTGGCCTGTGGTCCCTACTTTACTAGGGGATGAAGGAATAATACAGTGCCTAGACCATTCCTCCATAAACTCACTGGCTGGTGCCCAGTGGCGGAGGCCTGGCACGCAGGAGGCCACTTGACCTTGCAAGTCACGTGTGGTGTCTTCACCCATGAGAGCAGAAGCCACAGAACGTGTCCTGCATAGGCTGGGAGGATTGAGAACTGACAGCTATCCTCCCCCCACACCAGCCTGCATGCACACACATGCACACACACACACACACACACACACACACACACACACACACACACACCCCAACCTGCATCCTCACTCTGAGAAATAGGCCAGGGCAAGGTCTGGGCCTTCCATGGACCACCATGGACTTTGCTCTCCCTGTCCCCCTGACCCCTCGATTCCCACGTGTCACCCAGTGGGTGTTCTAGGAGAGATGTATTTACTTGGGTCTGGGAGGGAGCGAGGCGGATCTGGAGTAACTGCCTCTCCTGAGCTTCACGGCTCCAGTCCCACATGCCCACAACGAGAAGCTCCTTCTCCCTTCTTAGGAAGCCGCACAAGGCAGATGTGCTGAACTTGGCTGTTGACCTTGTGCAGGCTTTGTTTGAGGTTATATTTTATGTGTGTTTAAAAGAAGAATAATTAGCCCAAGGAGTTAGCCAGAAGAAGACGCCCATGCTGGCAAGCAGTGGGCCTTTGCGTATCCCTGGCAGCTGGAGAGCATTTGGCCTGGGTAGTGGCCCAAGGAGGTCTAGGGTCGACCACTGTGTGTGTGTGTGTGTGTGTGTGTGTGTGTGTGTAGCCTCCTGCTGCTGAGCCAAAGAGCTGAAGCAGCATCTAAGGCGCGGGGTCACATGCCGTTTCCTCCTGGGCCCCAGAGAAGTGGGATCCAGGCAGAATTCGGGGATGTAGCCGACGACTTCCCCAGTGGGAGCTCAGGGGTCAGGCTCCCCCATGAGGGCCACCCCTCGGGGGTCTCTGCCTTAGCGCCATATGCCAGGGCCCGCTGCTCGGTTGCTGTGCCCACAGGTGTGACGCTGTATGCTGTGGGCGTGGGCAAGGCCATCGAGGAGGAGCTGCAGGAGATTGCCTCGGTGCCCACCCACAAGCACCTTTTCTACGCCGAGGACTTCAGTACCATGGGAGAGATCAGTGACAAGCTGAAGAAGGGCATCTGCGAAGGTACCACGTGGGGGCGGGGACCCCACGGCGAGACGGCCTAGAAACACGGGGAGTCAGATGCCCAGAGGGGTCACTATGCTTACCTGGCTACTGAGGCTGATTTATTTATTTGTTTTTTAATAGTTGTCTATCTTATTTATTCTATTTTTTAAATTTGCCGGGCTCTCTCGATTCCTCCGCCCCTTCGGAGAGCCCGGCAAGCTACCGAGAGTATCTCACCCGCACGGCAGAGCCTGGCAAGCCACCCGTGACGTATTCGATATGCCAAACACAGTAACAACAAAATCTCCAATGGAGACATTACTAGGCCCGCTCGAGCAAATCCATGAACAACGGGAGGGCCTTTTAATGACTCTGTGAGATACAGATTTACAAACGTTCGTGATTACATTTCAATCAAACAGTGTTCGAATGCCCATCCCTCCACCAGTGCCCATTCTCCACCATCAGTGTTCCCAGTATCCCTCCTGCCACCCCCACCCCTTCCCATCCCCCCACCCACCCCCGCCTCTGGCAGACACATTCCCTCTTACTCTCTCCTTTTGGGTGTTGTGGTTCGCAATGCAGGTACTAAGTGGCCATCATGTTTGGTCCATAGTCTCCTTTCAGCACACATAGATCCTCCTGAGCGATCCCTCCAACTGTCGTTTACTTAGTGGTCTCTTCTCCATCCCACCTGCCTTTTCCCCCAGCACAGGAGATCAGCTTCCAAGCCTTGCCGCGATCCTCTTGGCCCCTATCTCTCCTATCCTTAGGTGTTATTCTCCTATTGTCACTGTCACTGTCCTCCCGTTGTTCATCTATTTGCTCGAGCAGGCACCAGTAACGTCTCTATTGTGAGACTTGTTGTTACTGTTTTGGGCATATTGAATACGTCACAGGTAGCTTGCCAGGGTTTGCCGTGCGGGCGGGAATCTCTCCATAGCTTGCCGGGCTCTCTGAGAGGGGCGGAGGAATCGAACCAGGGTCAGCCCGGGTCAGCCGCGTGCAAGGCAAATGCCCTACCTGATGTGCTATCGCTCCAGCCCTATGTTACTTTACATTCCACAAATGAGTGCAATCATTCTATGTCTGTCCCTCTCTTTCTGACTCATTTCACTTAGCATGATACTCTCCATGTCGATCCACTTATAATCAAATTTTATGACTTCATCTCTTCTAACAGCTGCATAGTATTCCATTGTGTAGATGTACCAGAGTTTCTTTAACCAGTCATCTGTTCTCGGGCACTCGGGTTTCTTCCAGATTCTGGCTATTGTAAACATTGCTGCAATAAACAAACAAGTGCAGATGTCACTTGCATTTATTTATTTTAATGTATTTTATTTTTAAATTTTAATGTATTTTACTTTTAAATTCTATTCATTATTTTATTGATCTATTTTTGGTTTTATAGCCAAACCTGGCAATGCTCAGGGCTTACTCCTGGTTCTGCACTCAGCAGTCACTCCTGGCGGGCTCGGGGGACCTTGTGGGGTGCCAGGGCTTGAACCCGGGTCGGCCGTACGAAAAGCAAATGCCCTTGCGGCTGAACAACCACTGTGGCCCCAAGTCCATATGATGAGACCCAATCGGAACTGGGGCTCATACCCCAGACATGGCGCCCCGGGCTCGGCTGACCAGGGCAGCAGTTTCAACCTTCCCGGGCTGCCCTGACTCAGTCACTGGCTAGTCCCTGTCACGTATCTCTCTGCTCTGGAGAACAGAGACCGCACTCACAGGACAGCAGGGAGGGTGCTGGCTTTGCACACAGCTGGGGTTCGATCCCCAGCCTCCCACATGGTCCCCCGAGCACCTCCGGAAGTGCTCCCTGAGCAGAGAGCCAGGAGTCAGCCCAGAGTAGAGCTGGGCGTGGACCAACAAACAGACAAACAAAAAAACCCAGGCCAAAGGAAACTACAGGGAAGGACAGAGAGAGGCGGGAGGGACGGGGAAGGCCTGGCCGGGCCGCAGGGCCAGCGGGTAAGGTTCTGCCTCTCTGCGCTTCTGTGGCGCTGAGACTCCTCCAGGGGCTCCTCCCGCACGCCCTCCACATCTCCCCTGCCCATCTGCCTCCTGTGCCATCTCGGGGCCTTGGCTCCTTTCCCTGGAGAGCACGGGGAGCCTGGCATGGCCGGGCACGCGGGGTCGTGGGGAACAGACTGGGAGGTGGCCTCACTACTGTCCCCGACTCTCCTGCAGCTCTGGAAGATGCGGACCGCAGCCAGGACTCCCCCGCGCAGGGGCCGGATCAGGGCCAGCAGCCAGCAGGTGAGTTTAGGGGTGGTGTGAGACTGCAAGGGTGTGAAACTGGGGCAGGGCTGCGACTGGGGTGTGTGTCAGGGAGGGTGTTGCGAAGCTCTGGGTTGGATCGCCAGCACCAGTGGGTGCAGCTCCTGTAAGATTTTTTTCTTAATTTTATTTAAATATCGTGGTTTGCATGGTTGCTCCGAATACAGTCGTCTTGGGCGTTCAGTGTTCTGGACCAGTCCCACCACCAGTGTGACTTTCCACCACCAGAGTCTCCCCAGTTCCCCGCACCCATCCCCAAGTCTCCCCCTTAGCAGCTGCACAATCCTATATTTTATATTGCTTGTCACAATGAAATGCTAAGCGCAATTATAAAATAAAAATAGTAAAACATACGGGGATGCTGGGAATCCACCCCGGGTCGACCGCGTGCAAGGCAAACTCCCTACCCGCTGTGCTATTGCTCCAGCCCCAAAAACTCTATCACTGTCCTCCCGTTGTTCATCGATTTGCTCGAGCGGGCACAGTAACATTGTGAGACTTGTTACTGTGTTTGGCATATCGGATACATCACAGGTAGCTTGCCAGGCTCTGCCGTGCAGGCGAGATACTCTGGGTAGCTTGCCGGGCTCTCTGAGAGGAGCGGAGGAATTGAACTCGGGTCTGCCATGTTGGCTACGTGCAAGGCAGACACCCTGCCCGCTGTGCTATCGCTCCATCCCAGCCCCCAAAACACTTTTAAATAGAGGTTGGAGACATCGTACAACCCCAGGGCTAAGGCACTTTCCTGGCATGTGGCTGACCCTGGTTCATATCCCCCAACTTCACACATGGGCCCCGGGAGGTGGGGCACTTCTGAGCACAGAGCCAGGAGTAACCCCTGAGCACTGCTGGGTTTCCAAATGCAAAATCAAATAACACAGTGAGGAGCTCGAGGACTAGTGCTTGGACGGGAGCCCAGGCTTTGATCTCAAGCACCCGCAGGACTGGGAATAACCCCAAGCAGAGAGTTGGGCAAAGCCCCAGAGCCCTGTCTGGCGTGACCCCACACTAAAAACAACAAAAGATTTGTTTTGTTTGGGGACCACACCTGGCAATGCTCAGGACTTACTCCTCGCTACGCACCCAGGGAGCACTCCTGGCGGTGCTGGGGGACCCTGTGGAATACCGGGGATCAAACACGGGTTGTCTGCATGCAAGGCAAGTGCCTCACACACTGTGCTTCTCTCTGGCCTCAATTTTATTTTTTTTGCTTTTTGGGTCACACCTGGCGATGCACAGGGGTTCCTCCTGGCTCTGCACTCAGGAGTTACTCCTGGTGGTGCTCAGGGGACCATATGGGATGCTGGGAATCGAACCCGGGTTGGCCACGTGCAAGGCAGATGCCCTACCCGCTGTGCTATTGCTCCAGCCCCAGGCCTCAATTTTTTTTTTTCCACAAATAAAATACTTAGAAGGTTACCAAGAGAAAGTTAAGGTGTGGATTCTACTGTCGATGGCTTCTTTCCCTCCACCGCTGGAAAATTTCCCTCCCTGCTTCGGACCTTGGTGGGGTTTGGCCCCTCTGCTCTCAGCCTCCACTGCAGTTGGCCGGAGGCAGGCTCTGCCCATCCAGATCCTCACGGTGACAGCCGGAGTTTGGTCTAGAAACACGGCCTTAGGGCCCAGGTACAGTGGGGAAGGGCATTTGCCTTGCACTTGGCTGACCCAGATTCGATCTCCAGCACCCCAGATGGTCCCCCAAGCACGCCAGAAGCAATTCCTGAGCACTGAGTCAGGTGTTGCCCCGAAATCAAACAACAACAACAAAAACCCAAACTGTGTCCTGCATTCTGCAGCTTTGACCTCAGTTTCTCCTCTTTCCAGAGTCCAAGCCGGTCACCATAAGTATCCAAGACCTCCTGTCGTGTTCTAATTTTGCAGTGCAGCACCGCTATCTGTTTGAAGAAGGGAATGTGTTGCGGGGCACCCAGAAGCTTTCCCACCCCACTGCAGGTAACACCAGCCCAGCCGCTGGCTGACGGCGGACACGCCCACTCCCGCACCCAGCACAGGGGAGGTGCAGGACGGCAGGAAGTCAAGAGTGGGACAGGGCAGAGAGAAGGCCCATCGGCTTAAGGAAAGGGGCTGGTCCTGAGAGACAGGTCAGGGGGATGGCACCGGCCTTGCAGGAAGCCGGGCTTGGGGAGAAAAGTCCCCGAGGGTCCCTGCAGCACAGCCAAAAGCGACTCCTGAGAGCTGTGCTCTGCAACGCAAAATGATAAAGGGGACCTGCCCTAGGCCACGCTGGTGTGAAGGTGCCCTCCGCCTTCTCTGGGGCAGGCTGGTGTGGCCAGCCCTGTGGCCGCTCGCGGAGCTCCCCGCCGGGCTGCTGGTGGGTCACCAAGGTGAGCGCTTTGCACCCGCTTTCTCAGGACGCCCTTTGGACGCGGACCCCGAGCAGTGCAAGTGCAAGCACCTGATCGCCTTCCAGAGCCTGGCCAACGAGAAGGTCCAGAAGCTGAGCCAGCGCCATATCCTTCTCGACGCCGCCGGGCTCCCGGGAGGGGTGCAGAGATGCCGCCCGCCGTCTAGTTCCCGTTCAGTGGGTAGGGAGCCAAGGAAGGCCGGTCAGGGCGGCGGGAGGAGGGGAGCTCTTAATAGGAACAGCAGCGGGCCGAGACGGGCCCACAGCGAGGCAGTTCTAGATTGTTCTGCAGACTGGCATGCGGCCGTCGGCTGGGGAGTAAAGACGGAGGGGTGTCACTCCCCTGCACTGGGACGAGTCAGAGGAGCGTCCCTGGGTCTCACGTGCATCAGGGTCCCGTCTGCAGAGGCAGTGAATGGTCTAGAGTGACGAGGGTATGTAGGAGTTTGGAGTCAAACCCAGATTAGGAGCCAAGAGGCATAGCTGGGTGGCAGCTGCAGCTACTGGGAGTGGGGTGGGGGGTGGTGTGTGTGTGTGTGTTGTGGGGTGGGGGTGGTATGTGTGTGTGTATGTGTGTGTGTGTGTGTTGCGGAGTCGTGTGTATGTGTTGGGGGTTAGGGGGTGGGGCGTGTGTGTCTCTGTGTGCACGAGTGCATGTTGTAGGGTGGGGGTGGGGCGTGTGTGTGCGGTAGGGTGGGGTGTGTATGAATGTGTGTATTATGGGGTGGGGGTGGGGCATGTGTGTGTGTAATGGGGTGGAGGGTGGGGCCTGTATGTGTGTATGTGTGTGCTGTGGGAGTGGTGTGTGTGTATGTGTGTGTCGTGGGGTACAGAGTGGGGTGTATGTGTATGTAGTGGGTGGGGTGTGTCTGTGTGTGTGTCTGTGTGTGCCTGTGGTGGGTGGGGCTTGGTGTGTGTCTCTGTGTATGTGTTGTGTGTGTATGTGTGTATTATGGGGTGGGGGTGGGGCGTGTGTGTGTATTGTGGGGTAGGGAGTGGGGCATGTATGTCTGTGTGTGTGTGTGTGTGTATGGTGGGGGGGGTGTGTGAGTGTGTGTGAGTGTGTGTGTGTGGTTTCCGGACCAGGCTTATTTGAGTTCTGTGGTGGCTAGCAGGGACTCTCTGATAAATCAGCACTGTAAAGACGACAGCATTCTGTCCAGGGAGCAGCAGGAACCGGTGACTCATTAGAGTCCTACCCCACATGAAAGGAGTGCCTGGGGATGTTGGAGAAATGAGGGCTCGATGCTTTT
The DNA here is from genome assembly GCF_029834395.1 of Sorex fumeus. Taxonomy (NCBI): domain Eukaryota; kingdom Metazoa; phylum Chordata; class Mammalia; order Eulipotyphla; family Soricidae; genus Sorex; species Sorex fumeus. The sequence goes on from NW_026606110.1 coordinate 1,074,593, forward strand.
CCGACTGTGCGCCCGGCCCCCGCGCTGAACTCCGGATCACAGTGAATTTCGGAAGGCCGGCCTGGGCCCGCCTCGGTCGCTCCCCAAGTTTGATTCCGAGCTTGCTCTGTGCCGGCGGGCTTATGTCACAAGGAATAGAACACAGCAGCTCCCGTGCTGGAGGTGGGGAATCGCAGCCCTCAGAAACTTGGCTCACTTGCGCCCCACGAAGCTGGTGGCAGGGCGGAGTGGAGGCAGAGTCCAGCTACCCGTCACCTTCCGTCACCTTCCCTCTCCTGTCCCAGTCCGCCACTTTGCCCGTCCACTTCACAGGCCACTGGGAGCAGGGACAGAGGACAGCTGAATTCTCCCAGGCTGCTGCCTAGTGCCCACGCTGGTGCCAGGGTGGAAGTGTTTGTCCGGATTTCCTGTTTCCCGAGGTCTTTCTCTCCTCCACACTCCCAGAGCAACTAGTGCCGACTCACACGAGCAGAAATAATTATTAGGTATAAAAATCACAGGCTGGGGTCTTGGCCCGAGGGGCGGGGGTGCAGGCTTTGCATGTGGGAGTTGGTTTTCATTCCCAGCACCGCAGGGCCCCCCAGGCACTGCTGGGGGTCACCCCCCCAACCGCAGAGCGGGGCTAAAACCAAAATGGAATCAAATGAAAGCCAGCTCTCTGCTTTGACTAGAAAGTATCTGACCCGAAATACATTTAAAAGTCCCTGCACGGGGCTGGAGCAGTAGCACAGCGGGTAGGGCATTTGCCTTGCACGCAGCCGACCTGAGTTCAGTTCCCAGCATCCCATATGGTCCCCTGAGCGCTGCCAGGAGTAATTCCTGAGTGCAGAGCCAGGAATAACCCCTGTGCATTGCCGGGTGTGACCCAAAAAGAAAAAAAAAATAAAATAAAATAAAAGTCCCTGCACCTTGTTTAAACAAGTTCCTACAACTTGGTTTCTTTTGGAGAGTGGGGACCACACCTGGTGGTGGTCAGGGCTTACTCCTAGCTCTGCACTCAGGGATCACTCCTAGCAGGGTTTGGGGGATTACATGGAGTGCCAGGTTGGCCACATGCAAGGCCAAGGTCTTGCCTATTGTACTACCAGCCCCATGGGTCAGTTTTGAAATCCTTAGCAGCCCTAAGAAGGAAGGCTTTTATTTATTTGTGTGTGTGTGATTTTTTTTTTCTGCTTTTTGGGCCGTACCCGGCAGTGCTCAGGGGCTACTCCTGGCTCTGCACTCAGAAATCACTCCTGACAGTGCTCAAGGGGACTCTTGGTGATGCTGGGAATCGAACCTGGGTCGGCCGTGTACAAGGCAAACGCCCTGCCTGCTGTTCTATCACTCTGGCCCCGCTTTTATTTTTGAGTTCAATTTGAGATGGGAGTCGGTTTGGTTTGGTTGGGGAGGGGGCGGGCTACACCCAGCAGTGCTCAAGGTTACTCCTGGCAGAATTCAGGGACACGTACAGGGCTGGGGGTCCAACAGGGGCTGTTCGTGCACACGGCAGGTGCCTTGATCCCTGGGCGGTCACGTGGCCCAGGACAGTTCCATTTTCATGGAGGCGAAGGCAGGTGTATCTGAGGGTCCACAAAGCCAGGGAATTCCAGCTGTCTTCCTTAACCTGAGAGTCACTGGAGGAGATGACCCAGCGGCTGGAAGTCCTGGAGAACCGCCTGAGATACAGATGAAGACGCAAGTGCTCGGTCACGCATCCAGGCTCATGCCGCCACTCCGCTGGGCGGGGATACCCAGCTCGGCTGACAAAGCCAGTTTGTACCCCAAAAGCCCAGAGTAAACACTGACGTGTAATTGGGTGGCGGGAAGAACTGCCGCCAGAATTCTCAAGGTGTCCCGGTCAGCTCTGCCGTGCCTCGGCTGAGATCCGCCCTGGCTGCAGAACACGCTGGCCATAGGCCAAGCTCTCCTTGTTTGGGACTTGACCTTGCAGTGTGTGTATGAGTATCTGCATAAAACCACCAAGCCTATGTACTTGTCTGACAAGTTGGATTCTTTTAAAGACAATATTAAAATTCCCCCCGAGAATGGCTTTCTGTGTCTGACCTCATCCGTGCCCCCTCGAATAGGGGAAATCTCCAACACGCAGAGCCGACCACGGTGCACCTCGCAGGCGCTCAGGAAAACAGAGGTTCCGCGTGGCCAACTCGGGGCGTCCTAGAATGTTGCTCTGGGTGTGGAAATGGGGGATCCCTGATCCCTGCTTGTGAGAATGTGTGTGGACGGGTTCCGCGGACCCCTCTGATCTCCAGTAACTGCAACGCAGCCCCGTACTCTCACTCTGGAAACGGGGCTGTGAACAACCTGTTTACTCTCAGTGCGGCTGGCTCTGGCGGGAGGGGGATTTAGGGCCTCTAGACAAGCAGATTCATAGAATTTGGAAAAGCAACAAAGTAGAAAACAAGGCCTGAGTCTGTCTGTAACAGGCCCCTGTCCACCCCCGGCTCCCTCCCTCAGTGTGACTGCCTGCCCCCCACCCCCAAATAAGGTGAAGAAAGCCTCAAGAACAGACAGACTGGACCACAGTAGCTACAGCGAAATTTTGCACTGAAAAGCCGGGCAGAGGGAGGAAATGAGCACTATAAGAGGAATGTGCTGAAAACCCCAACGTACAACTCACAGAGACGCATCTCGAAAGCTGGTCGCAGAGGTGTCTGTTTCTGTATTTTTCAAAGCAAATCATTTGTTTTATTTTATTTTGCTTTTTTGGGTCACACTCGGCAATGCACAGGGGTTATTCCTGGCTCATGCACTCAGGAATCACTCCTGGCGGTGCTCGGGGGACCATATGGGATGCTGGGAATCGAACCCGGGTCGGCTGCGTGCAAGGCAAACGCCCGACCCGCTGTGCTATCGCTTCAGCCCCCGCAAATCATTTATTTAAAAAAAAGAAAAATCCACCGCAAAAAAAAATACGTAAATCGTATATGAAGAATGAGCATTCTGGAAGGATACATCTCGAACGACTGGTGGTCCCTGTGGGAGAAAGAAGTGGGAAGAGAGTCGGAGCAAGGCGGCCTCAGCTGTCAGCTCTTCGATCCACGAGGAACAGGGCTGGAGGCTTCTCTAAGGAAGCCCAAGGCCGGCAGGAGCAGACACCTAAGGCCGACCCCTCTGCTCTCCAGCACAGGTGACCCTGGGCAAAGCCAGGAACAGCTCCTGAGCACTGCTGGGTCTCGTCCCCAAACAGTAAACCTAAGCGAGGGGCCAGAGCTGTAGAATGGACAGGAGGGTGCTTGCCTTGTGCGAAGCGGACTTAGTTCAGTCTCCGGCATCCCATATGGTCCACCGAGCACTGGCAAGAGTAAGCCCTGAGCATCACCAAGTGTGCCCCCCCAAACACAAATCTGAGACGAGGCTAGAGAGCTGGACAGCCGGAGTCCATGCTGTGACCGGGACAGGCCTGCCTGGCTTTGAGTCAGCACCCTGTCCCTCGAGCACCACCAGGAGCCGTCTGAGCCCTGTCGGGTATGACCCCAAATCTGAAACATGGCCAGGGATGCTGTTAACCAAGACTCCACGCTGTGTGTCCAGGGTCCATATCGGAAATGATGGGAATGGTCCCTCCAACAATAAAAAGTCAGGAGGACAGATCTAGAATGACTGCATTCATTTGTAAAGGTAAAGGTAAAGGCCCTCCCGTTGATCGTCGATTTGCTCGAGCGGGCCCAGTAACGTCTCCATTGGAGACTTTGTTGTTACTGTGTCTGGCATATCGGATACTCTCGGGAGCTTGCCGGGCTCTCCGAGAGGGGCGGAGGAATCGAACTCGGGTCGGCCATGTTGGCCGCTTGTAAGGCGAACGCCCTACCCGCTGTGCTATCATTTGTGGGATATAAAATATATAGTAGAAGATGAATATCCGTGGCCAGGGAAAATGAGTTAGGAGGACTGGTCAGTGGTTGAAATTAACCGTGGAGCTGAGGGTAGATAAGATCGAGACGGGGCCAGTATGACAGTAATACTGGGAATGAGCACGCGAGACAAAATCTGAGGGTGAAAAGTCACTGACACTGTCCTCCCGTTGTTCATCGATTTGCTCGAGCGGGCCCAGTGGCAATTGTGAGACTCGCTGTTACTGTGTTTGGCCTATCAAACACGGAGGGTTGAAAGTAGGTAAGGGATATTCTGATAACCTTTCAGTATTGATATTGCAAACCACAATGCCCAAAAGGACAGAGAGAGGGAGGGAGAGAGGGAAAGAGAAGGAAAGAGAAGAAAAGCACCTGGCCTATGCCAGGGAACCTGGGGACCTGGTGCTGGGATGGGTCGTGGAACATTGTCTGACTGAAACCCAGTCATGAACAGCTTGGTAAGGGTCTATCTCACAGTGATTCAACAAAGAAGTTAAAACAAAACAAAACAACCCAAATGACATCCTTCCCAGGGGAGCTGCTGAGCTGATGCCAAACAGAACGCCTGTCTGCGGAGGACTGTTGCAGACCCTCGCCACGGGCAGGGTGGTCCTGTGGGAAGAACATCACAGGCCCAAAGTCCCGAAAATCGTGATCCAAGGCATTCCATCTCCTGCCAGTCCTCCCATCTGAGTCATGCGCTTGATGCTGCAAACAGGTTTTCTCAAGCAGGACCGACTGGGGTTTGCATTCTTTGGGGATGTGACAGGAGTTCCCACTTCGCCCCGTCTCCGGCGGAGTGGCGCTCCCTCTAGCGGCCTGAAGCCCGAACCTCGAACCTCGCCCTGCTGGGGAAGGCGAAGGCCTCAGTCCGGGAAACAAGGCTTCCATGGAAGGCCATTCATTTGCTGACTGGAAAAGCTGGTCTCCCTAGTCTCCTTGTTTGCCCTGTCGGTCTCCGGTACTTTTTCATCCCAGTTTTATTGTGACCTTTCCAACCCTTGATTTACTAAGCTCTAACGTGGAACTAGGGGCCAGAGTGAGAGTGCAGCCTGCACCTGACACAGGTTTGATCCCCGGCATTCCATATGGTTTCCCCATGCACCATCAGGAGTTAATTCCTGATGTGCAGAGCTAGGAGTGACCCCAGAGCATTGCTAGTGTGATTCCCCCGCCCCAGCCCCCACTCGCTGGCCACTACAAAAATAGTGAAACGGGGGCTGGAGCGATAGCACAGCGGGTAGGGCGTTTGCCTTGCACGCAGCCAACATGGCCAACACAGGTTCGATTCCCAGCATCCCATATGGTCCCCCGAGCACCGCCAGGAGTGATTCCTGAGTGCATGAGCCAGGAGTAACCCCTGAGCATCGCCGGTGTGACCCAAAAAAAACAAAACAAAAAAGTGAAACGGAACTAATGGTACTCCTATCTCAATGGGTCGTCCAGAGAATCAAACAGACATCAAGGGGCTGGATCATCCAGTGGGTAAGCTGACTCGGATTCCATCCCCAGCACCAAAGAGGGCCCCCAAAGCTTCCAGGAATGATCCCTAAGCACGGGGTGTGATGTGGCCTCCAAACCAAAATAGTTTATTCCCTTGGCTTGGGGGCCACACTCAGTACCCAGGGGCTACTGGGCTACTCCTGATGGTGCTGGGAGGGCCTTGTGGGAAGCTGAGATGGAGTCTGGGTCAGCCATGTGCAAAGCGGTGTCCTACACACTGTGTATCACGGGAATCCTTGTTATTTTCATTTTGCTTTGGGGGCCATACCCAGTGGTGCCCAGAATCCACCACGTGCAGTTCCCTATGTCACAGCCAGAAGCAGGCAATCCGGGTCCCTGGACTCCCTCTCCAACCATCTAACACCTCGAAGCACTCAAATACCCGCTTCCCCCAGCAGCCCCAATGGTTCCACAAAGCTCCTCTTGCTTTCCTTACCCCATGATTGCTTTGGAGGTAAACAGGTAGCAGAGACAATAGTAGTAGCTGTAGAAAGCTGCCAGCCAGACACAGGTAGCTCTCCGGACTGAGCACCAGCTTACAGTGAAACTTCCATGTTGAAGCCTGCCTGTCGGAGCACGCCTGGCAGGGCCCCTGTGGTGCTGAAGGCATGCAGGAAACCTCTTTCCTCGTGTACTGTGGTCCCTGCAGTTTTTTGTTTGGGGGCCACACCCAGTGTGCTCAGGACTTACTCCTGGCTCTGCACTTCGGGACCACTGCTGGCAGGCTCGGGGAACCTCACGGTGCCAAGGAACCCTGGTTGGGATGCCGGGTAACGCCCCACCTGCACTACTGCTCCGGCCCACCGTCTCCAGTTCCACATTGAAGTGACAACGCCGAGAATGTTGAGGCTGGAAGAGTACGGTGGGTCCGGTGGGCCGTACCCTGAACCTCACCAGGAGGGATCTCAAGCAGAGGCAGGAATACGCCTCAACAGTCAGCTGTGCTTCCCCACACCAAAAGAAAAAGCACCAACGTGTCCTAAGACAGAAATGATAAAAATTATCTTACGCTTGGTTTGAGATGGCTCAAGGGCGGTGCACATACTGCACTCGGGAGCTCTGGGTATGGTCCTGAGCACTGCCCCGATCAGCCTAATAGCTGGCAGCAGTCCCACGCCACGGCCCCCAAGCCAACCCCACTCCCAAACACGCTAAGGCAGGAATGGCAGACATTGTTACCCCCTTTGCAATTGGGATATGAGGTCAACCTAGAAGACTCACCGTAACCGTTACTTCAGGAAACACTCCCGCCGTATCAAGAAAGCGACACACCGCAGAGACGGTACAGCAGGAGGGTACGTCCCTTCCATATGGCTGGCCTGGGCGGGGGTTTATCCCCGAGGTCCCCTAGGCTGCCCTGACTGACCACTGGCAGGAGTGACCCTGAGTGTAGAACAGGAGTCCCTGAGCACAGGCAGCGTGGTCTCAAGCCACACCCCCACCCGAAACAAAAAACAAAGTAACCGGGACACCAGTGTTTTTAAAATAACTGATTTTATTACAGAAAGTTTTTGCATGATTTACTTTTCACCAGTCTGTTCTGGCATGCTCCTGATGATATCAGAATCACCTAGAAAATGAAACACAGTAATTTTACATGCAGTGGCCACTGGCAACACTCAAACTGGCGGCGGTCATCTCCCAAAGCATTCTAATCGCCGCGCCAGAGACCCCGAGTTCCGACAGGCTTGATTTGTCACCAGCATTTCTAAGACCAGACAGAGGCAGGGCAAGAACCAAGTCTGGGGACACATGCATGGTCTTCTTATAGCGAATGTTTAGCCTGTCCTGATTACGACAAAATCAGAACAGCGAGAATATTCGCAGTTTGTGAACTGAAACTTTCCTAGACCCAGAGCCTAACAGATGTACACATTCAAGGCGCATCTTTCACACAACTCCCTTTTTACTCTTCTCACGAGCGAGCAGGGATGCTTTTTCTCTCCCTTTTCACCTAAGTCCACCTTTCCCTACACTCCTGCGCCATTACTTCTTGGATTCTTTTTTTTTTTTTGCTTCTTGGGTCACACCCGGCGATGCACAGGAGTTACTCCCGATTCATGCACTCAGGAGTTACTCCTGGTGGTGCTCAGGGGACCATATGGGATGCTGGGAATCGAACCTAGGTTGGCTGCGTGCAAGGCAAACACCCTACCCGCTGTGCTATTGCTCCAGCCCCATACTTCTTAGATTCTTAACCGAAAACATCCCACACTTCCTTACATTCATTCACCATCTAACTCCAGGCTTCCCCCTGCCTATGCACAGATGCCCACTAACTGGACCCAGCAACCAGACATTTTTGGGAAATAAACACCCGTGATGGGTCATGACCGAGGACCGGGCATTTGGGGTGTTATTAAGCATACCTGGATCGATGATGGCCAGTGTGCACACGCGGTAGTATTTCCCACAGGCTGTGCCCAACTCAATGTTGTTGCCGCTGTAGTGATGGACCCCGGTCTTGGCCAACATGGCATAGTACTCGATTTCAGATTTCCTTTGAGAACCGGGGGGAAAAAAAAAGGGGGGGGTGGGGGGTCAGATCAACGCCCTTCTGTTGTGTGCCTAAGGAACGAGGTTAAGATGTCCCGCGCCGGGCTGGAGCAATAGCACAGCACTGTGGTAGGGCGTTTGCCTTGCACGCAGCCGACCCGGGTTCGATCCTCAGCATCCCATATGGTCCCCCGAGCACCGCCAGGAGCAATTCCTGAGTGCATGAGCCAGGAGTGACCCCTGAGCATCGCCGGGTGTGACCCGAAAAGCCAAAAAAAAAAAAAAAAAAAAAAAAAGAAGGATGTCCAGTGCAACGCTCCCACGCAGGGTCCCTCCTAACTGCAACCCTGCAGGGATGGGCGCTGAGTCCCCGCGTCCTCCTCCAGGATCTCTACCCCTCGGACCAGGTCCTGCCCAGCCTGGCCAGGCGCAGGATGCTCGAGTCCCTGCAGCCTCACCCCGAGGGCGTCCCAGCGACGACCTATGCACCCTCCTCCAATCGCCCCGGGGACCACCGGGGGATGCCCCGGAAGTGGGGTGGCACCTCGCATCCACAGCCTTCACCCGTGGGTCACCCCGGGTCTTCCGCACTCTGGAATCCCTCCTGGCGGTGCTCGGGGGGATGGGACCCGGGGCGGCCGCGTGCCCGGGGCCCGGGGCGCGTCCCTCCCGTCCTCGCAGCCCCGCCCGGGCCGGGGACCCCCGCGCCCCGGCCCGCGACCCCGGGGGCTCACCGGAGCGCCGGGCAGTTGTTGGCCAGGATGACCAGCTTGGCCTTGCCCTGGCGGATCATCTTCAGCGTCTGCTTGTAGCCCAGCACGTACTTGCCGCTCTTCATCACCAGCTGCAGCCGGGAGTTGATGGACTCCAGCGACTTCTTCTGCGGGGGCGAGGGAGGGACACGCGGGCGCTGCGGGCGACCCCCGAGACCCCGGCGGCCCCGGCGACCCCGGCCCCGGCCACCCCGGCCGCCCCGCGCCCGCCCCGCCACGTGCGCCGCGCCCCGCGCTCACCGTCTTCTTCGCGGCCACCATCGTTCCTGCCTGCGCCGCGGGACAGCCCAGCCTGCGGACACACGCGCGCGGGACACGGGGAGGGTCAGGACCCGGCCCGCCCGCCCGCCCGCCCGCCCGAGCCGCCGCCCCGACCCCGCGCTCACCGAGCAGCCGCCAAGATGGCCGGGAGCCGAGAGAAAGGAAGGAGCCCGCCGCCCCGGAACCGGAAGCCCGCCCCGCCGCCCCGCCCCGGAACCGGAAGCCCGCCCCGGAACCGGAAGGGGCGGGCCAGAGCGCGGTCGCCGGTCCCCGGAGGAGCTGCCGCGCGCGTCGCCGCGCGCTCGGGGGGGTCCCGGCTTCTCGCGGCTCTCGGCGCGGCCTTCCAGGCCGAGGAAACCGACCCGTGTTCGTCTCTTCGAGCGGGGGAAACTTTTGATTTTTTGGGGGGGGAGGGGAGGGTCACATCCGGCGACGCTCAGGGGTTGCTCCTGGCTCTGCACTCAGGAATTACTCCTGGCGGTGCTCGGGGGACCATATGGGGTGCTGGGAATCGAACCCGGGTCGGCCGCGTGCAAGGCAAACGCCCTCCCCGCTGTGCTATCGCTCCAGCCCCAAGTTTATTCCGGCTTATTTTTTAAAATGTTTCTTCTTTCTGCTTAATAAGGAGAAAAATTGAGAGTTCTGGGCTGTTTTTTTGGGGTTTTTTTTTTTTTTTTTTTTGCTTTTTGGGTCACACCCGGCGATGCACAGGGGTCACTCCTGGCTCTGCACTCAGGAGTTACTCCTGGCGGTGCTCAGGGGACCATTTGGGATGCTGGGAATCGAACCCGGGTCGGCCACGTGCAAGGCAAATGCCCCACCCACGGTGCTATGTGCTATCACTCCAACTCAGATCTGTTACCCCTTTTTATTTTATTTTTTTGCTTTTTTTGGGTCACACCCAGTGATGCACAGAGGTTACTCCTGGCTCACGCACTCAGGAATGACTCCTGGCGGCGCTCAGGGGACCATATGGGATGCTGGGAATCGAACCTGGGTCGGCCGCGTGCAAGGCAAACGCCCTCCCCGCTGTGCTATCGCTCCAGCCCCCACTATGATCTTTTTTTTGGGGGGGTCGCACCCAGCGATGCTCAGGGGTTGCTCCTGGCTCTGCAATTACTCAGGAGTTCCTGCTGGCGGTGCTCAGGGGGACCCTGGGGGTTGCAGGGAGTTGAACTCCCTGCGTGCAAGGCCAACGCCCTCCCCGCTGTGCTGTCACTCCAGTCCCCTCTGTCTCTGCCTCTTCCAGAAACTTCTTTCCCGCCTGGCTCCTGCTGCTCTGAACTCCCCGCCCCCCATTTCCGCTCAGCGCCGCCCACCCCTGCATCCAGACCTCCTGCTCTTTCCACCCTGAGTCTGCGCCCCCCCCTCCTCCCCATCCCGGCACCCGCCCCCCACTGGGCTATCCACTCCCTCCCTGCTCTTTCCAAACTATGATTTTTTTTTTTTTGGCTTTTTGGGTCACACCCAGCGATGCACAGAGGGTTCCTCCTGGCTCTGCACTCAGGAATGACTCCTGCAGGTGCTCGGGGGACCATATGGGATGCTGGGGATCGAACTCGGGTCCGCCCCGTGCAAGGCAAACGCCCTCCCCGCTGTGCTATCGCTCCAGCCCCCACTATGATCTTTTTTTGGGGGGGGTCACACCCAGCGATGCTCAGGGTTTGCTCCTGGCTCCGCAATTACTCAGGAGTTCCTGCTGGTGGTGCTCGGGGGACCCTCTGGGTTGCAGGGGTTGCATGCAAAGCCAACGCCCTCCCCACTGTGCTGTCGCGCCGGCCCCCAACCAGGGCACTTAGCTCTCCTGGAGACATGGTTCTTGCCGGGACGCGGGGCCCGCTGCACTGGGCGGCTGGACTCGCCCTGGGTCCTGGACCCCTGGGGGTGGGGGGGACGGTCGCCCGCGCTGCCCCTCCTGCGGGCCTAGGCCGCGTGACCGGTCAAGGCGTATGTTATTTTCTGCAGAGGCTTTAAAGTCCTGGGGTGGGGGTCCTGATTTCTGTCACCCCGCCCGCTTCAGAAAAGGGGGTGCAGGCCTAAGGGAAAAGGCTGTTCTTCAGACGTTCATGACTGACACCATGGCTTGGGGGGGGGCTGTTACCCAAAAGATGGAAACTTGGAGATGAAACAGGCTATAGGGAGAACAATGAGGACTGGAGATGTGGCTGAGTGGTAGAGTTTGCCTTGCACACGGCCAACACAGGTTCGATTCCCAGCATCCCATATGGTCCCCTGAGCACTGCCAGGGGTGATTCCTGAGTCCAGAGCCAGGAGTAACCCCTGTGCATCACCAGGTGTGATCCAGAAAGAAAAAAAAATTCTGGACTTTCTGGAGCTACACGGCTGCCTTAGTGGCTGTGCAACGTCTGCAAACTCTGGAACACTGATAATCTGGTAATAGCATTCCAGATAGGATGGAATGTGATAGAGAGCTCAGCTAACCAAACAAGGCTTAACCTGTAACACCATCTCAGTAATCCTTTATACAAGGATTTAACGTCTCCATGGTGAGCTACAACAATCTACACGAATTTTCTTCTAAGGAAATATGTTTTGCATTCTGTTAGCAATTTATTGATAGCAAACATAATAAATTGTTGTGGACTTGCAGTGGGGACAAGCTTGGGGATAGTTGGGAAAATTGGGGACAACGGTTGAGGGAAGGTGATAACAGTGGTGGGATTGGTGTTGGAATATTGAATGCCTGTAACAAATCATCATGAACAACTCTGCAAACCATTGTGTTTAGTTATAAAGTGTAGTGGGGGAAATTTACATAAATAGGCCTTACCTAATTCATGTAAACTCCAAAATAGCACAAAATTTCTTTAAAAGTTTTTTTAAAGACTGGTAAGGCAGGATTATTACAGTAACGAGATCCAAATATTAAATAAAATTTAATGCAATGTACTTTAGATTCCAGAGTTGAGTATGTAAATATTTTATTGTATAAAGGGTTTTATTTTCCTTATTTACATAGGGCTGGAGAGATAGCACAGCAGGTAGGGCATTTGCCTTGCACCCGGCTGACCCGGGCTGACCCTGGTTCGATTCCTCTGCCCCTCTCAGAGAGCCCGGCAAGCTACCAAGAGTATCTCGCCCTCACAGCAAAGCCTGGCAAGCTACCCGTGTTTGATATGCCAAAAACAGCAACAACAAGTCTCACCATGGAGATGTTACTGGGCCCGCTCGAGCAAATTGATGAACAACGGGAGGACGGTGACAGTGACATAGCAATCACAAGTTGGCTTTTATTGATTTATTTTCTGATTATTCTATTTGCCATTTCTTAAAGTTTTGTTGGAGCAAGTACCATAAAGTAAATTTGTTCTGTCCCTAGGAGGGCAGGCTGGGGGTGGGGAGAAAAAGGGGGACATTGGTGGAGGGAAGGTCACACTGCGGTGTTGGATCACTAAATGCCTGAAACAACTGGATAATGAACAACTTTGTAAGTCACTTGTTTTTTAATAAAAAAAAAACTTTTTTATAGAAGTAAGTTTGGAGATAGCTCAAAGGACTGTTGTACAGACTTTAAATAAAAAATGATTTTCCCTAATTTTTAATGATTTTTATTTTATTAGGGTTTTTTTTTTCTTTTTTGCTTTTGGGCTCTACTTGGCTGTGTACAGGGCTTACTTCTGGCTCTGTACTCCTGGATTACTCCTAGCAGGGATGAGGGGACCATATGTGGTGCCAGGGATTGAACATAGGTCAGCCACCTGCATGGCAAATGCTCTCCCCACTGAACTCGCCGGCCCCTGGAGCTCAGACTGCATGCAGGTGGCTGGGATTTGATTGTCTGCACTTCATGGACCCCTGAAGAGCACAGGAAATGCCCCGATTCCTCCAAATACATTTTTGTGTGTATGCCCTCTTCTAACATATTTGTGTGTGTGCATCCGAAACCTCCCCAAAATGTTTGTGCCCAAGTAAGTACGAAGGAGCATGCCCACATATGTGTTTTGTATGCACAACAAGATAACAGAAGTTTTTTCTGGATATTGGAGGTTGGAAGGAGACAGAAACACTTCATCCCCATTGTGCTAAGGAATCTTTCTCCTTTTCCTTCTGGAGTAGGGATGGATGGGGTTGGCCATACCCAGCTGTGCTCAGGAATTACTCCTGGCAGTGTTAGGGGGACTGAATGCCATTCTGGGCCTCAAACCTGAATCTGCGGCATACGGACCCTCTACTATCCTTCTGGCCGTGCTAATAGGATCTTTTGACCCAAGCATTGAAACGTTTAGAAATCTACCCCACAGAAGGGCAAAGCTGCTTAACGGGCGTGAACAAAGATATTTATTTCAGCATTATATTGGAGAGTGGTGATTTGGTTCGTTGGTCCACACCCAGCAGTGCTCAGAGGACCATAAGCAGTGCCAGGGTCAAACCAGAATCGGTTGCAGCAAGGCAAACACCCTAACCTCTACTATGTCTCTGGCCCTTCGTCATTTTTTTTAAATTAAAAAAAAAAATCAAGTGTTCTGTATGTCTAGAAAAAAAGGTCTCAACGCTAATCAAAATTTTTCTCTGGAAAAGAGAAAAGAGGTGGCAATGAGAAGACTTTATTTTTTGTTTGTTTTTGGAACACACAAGGTAATGTTCAGGGATCACCCCTTGCTCTGCACTCAGGGATCACTCCTGGTGGTGCTTGGGGGACCACACGGAACATCGGGGATCCTGCCCATCTGGGCCACGTGCAGAGCAAGCGCCCTCCCCATCGTGCTATTGCTCTAGCCCTTTAAATGCACCCTCTGGAGAAGTGGTCTGCCCTGCAGAACCTGTGACCCCCGCCTCCAGTTTGTGTAGTGGGACCCTCACCCCCAGAGTGTGCGGTCTGGAGGAAGCTTGTTCAGGAGGTTAGGGCCTGGTCAGCCAGGTGTTGAGAGTGGGGGCCTTAGGACAGACAGTTCTCCATCCCTCTGGAGTGTGGTAGAGGGAAGGGTGCCCTCGACAGACCAGCGTTCTCGCCTGACTGATGCCAGTGGCCATCACCTTGTCCTCAGGCAGAACATCTGAGAAAAGGTCAGTGTCTGAGGCTTAAGCATCCTGGAGTGCGTTATTTTGCTGTGGAAGCCCATGCTCATGACTCCCAGCTCTGTGCTCTGGGAGTGCGCCAGGGCTCTTGTGGTCCTGAGGAAGGAACCCAGGCCTCCCACACGAAAGCTGAGTTCCAGCCCTTTGAGCCATCTCCCCAGCACTCCAGGGCTTTTGGGGTTTGCTTCTTTGTTTGGGGACCACACTGGGCGATGCTCAGAGATCACTCCCAGTGCTGCACTCGGGAATCATTTCCAGCAGTGCTCAAGGGACTATATGAGATGCTGAGGATCAAACCCTGGGCTGGGTGCAAGGCAGATGCCCTACCCGCTGCTCTATCTCTCCAGGCCTACTTCAGCCTTTGGTGATGCAGGATGTTGATTACCCCAAAGTCAGCCTCCTCCGAGACACACACACACACACACACACACACACACACACACACACACACACACGCCTTTCCCTACATTCTCTCCAGCCAGTCAGTCATCGTTCCCCTTGGAAGTCCCTGCCGTGGAGTCCAGCTGAATCATCAGCCACACGCAAAACGCTGCCCTTTCCTTGGGCCCAGGGACAGCCAGGAGAAGGAAGGGTCTGAGACGTGTCGGGAGGCGGGGAACGCTCCTTCCTCAAAGGCACCACGTCCCTTCCTCCATTGTAGGGGGTCTGGGCAGAGTGCTGGGCTGCCCGCACTGCAGGGGGAGGTGCAGGACAAGGGAGGAAGCAAGAGGGGATCAGGAGGGGGGGGAGGAGAGGGAGCGAGCAGTGTAACCCAGTGTAGTTAAAATAGTATTATGCATATTTATTCATCAAGGACCATACCTGTGTGTCTCTTAGCCCTTGAAGGGTATTGGGCCAAAGTTTAGGCAATTTGAGCATCAAAATAAAGAATGACAATGTTGTGGACTGAATTAGAATCCCCCACAAACCCCACAAATTCTGAAGTTGAAGTTCCCTGCCCCTCATAACATAGCTGCATCTGGGATTTTTTTTTAAATTTTATTGTTTATTGAGAACACCATGATTTACCAAGTTATTCATAATACAGTTGTTTCAGGCATTGAATACTCCAACACCAATCCCACCAACCACACCAATCCCAGGTTGACCTTGCCTCCACCAATGTCCCTGTTAACCCCCCCGACCCTGCCCTCTTAGCACTAGTCAGCAGATTTACTTCATACTGCTACAACACACAGGCAAAAGGAATATTCCAAACTGAGATCAATAAAAGTTCACCTGGGATCATTCCGTGTCTCACAGTGGTGTTACTTGAAGTTTGTGGCTGAGGATCCGCCGGGCTGGTTGGTGCTTATTGAACCTTCCGTGTTACTGTTTTGCTCAATGCGTTTGGTGGGCTTCCACGACCTTTCCCGTCAGACTCGCTCTCATCCCACTGGGTTGGTCCGACTGTGAAATTTGGAGCCGCCGTATGCTGTGTGGCCCAGCATCTCCAGAGCTGAAAGGCGAGATGAGGGTCAGTTGTGCAGCCGGGCAGTTTCTATGTCAGAGTGTCGGGTGTGGCCATGGGCTTCAGACCAGAAGGGGAATCTGCCCACCCCCATTTCGAGAAGGTCCCAGAGACCCAGCTATCCGGGAAGGTTCAGTGCCATCGTGCGCGTTTGGAACTCTTGTCTCGGTGTCTTTATTTGGGGTTTGGAGGCCATATGGTGGCACTCAGGGGGTGCTCCTGGCTCTGTGCTTGGGGATCACCCTCTCATGGCGCTCAGGGGACCGTGGGGTACTACGATATTGAACCAAGGTCGGCTTTTTGAAAGGCAGGTAGATACCTTACTGCCTCTCTCATAGCTCTTCGGCCTCCGGGAAATAGTGAACCCTAGCCTAGCCTGCCCCGCGTCCTTATAAAATGGTAAGACGGGCCACGATGCAGCTCGGTGGGAGAGCTTATGCCTTGGATGTGTTGTTTCTGTTGCTTACGTCACCCAGAGTGTGGAGCTCAGTTCTGGCAGGCCTGAAAAGTAACATGTGGTGACGGTGGAAGGTTTCATGGTTACCATGCACGTGAACGAAGGCACAGTAAACGGAGAAGGGGACACAGTGCCCTCTTGGTAGAATGCCAACCAGCAAAACGAGGAATAACGTCTTTAGAAAATCACTGATCACCGTGAGAGTAACCCATCCTTGCGAGAATGCTGGCATGTAGCTCTCTGGAAGGCCCTGGCTTCGACCCACCCACATCCCCCCAGCAATCAATGCTTGCCGAAAGCAGGGTGTTGGTGCTTGTAACACGCTGTACAAGGTTGATGAGAAGCAGCATGTTTACTGAGTCTTTTGTTGTTTGTTTGGGTCACACCCGGGAATGCTCAGGGGTTCCTCCCGGCTCTGCACTCAGGAATCACTCCTGGTGGTGCTTGGGGGACCATATGGGATGCCGGGGATCGAATCTGGGTTGGCCATGTGCAAGGTAGACGGGCTCTCCCGCTGTGCTGTCACTCTGGCCTCTTAAAGTCTCGGTGGGTGAGGTGTTGCCTAACACGGAGCAGACCTGGGCTGGATCCCTGTCACTCCATATGGCCCCGAAGCCAGGAAGCCAGGAGGAAGCGGGGTGTGCCCCACAACAAGACAAAGTTTCTCCCTCTAGGGGCTAGAGCGGTTACAGCCTGTTACAGTTACAGCCACTTGCCTTCCAGGCCTACCCAGGTTCCACATGGTCTCCTGAACTCCCTATATGGTCTCAGGAGCCTGCCAGGAGTAATTCCTGAGCCCAGAGTTCTCCCCATAAATCACAAAGAGTAAAAGAGCCAACACTTCCTCCAACTGGCTGATCAAAATGCCTGGGGGCCTCAGAAGAAATCGTCCTGGGGTTAAGGCCATCCCCTTGGTGGCATGAGGAAGGCCCTGATTCTACCCCCTGCACTGCTAGGTGTGATCCCCGAGCACATCCTGGGAAGGGATGTGCAGGTGGGGAGGATGGAGGGAAGAAGGGAAAGAGAAAAATAATAATAATTATTATTATTATTATTGGAGCGATAGCACAGCGGGTAGGGCATTTGCCTTGCACTAGGTCAGCCCGGGTTTGATTCCTCCATCCCTCTCGGAGAGGCCAGCAAGCTACCGGGAGTATCCCACCCGCATGGCAGAGCCTGGCAAGCTCCCCGTGGCGTATTCGATATGCCAAAACCAGTAACAAGTCTCACAATGGAGACGTGACTGGTGCCCACTCTAGCAAATCGATGAACAACGATGGACAGTGCTACAATAATAATAATAATAATAATAATAATTATTATTATTAATAAAAACCCAAACCCACCCAGTCTGGGTATTCCTGCCCAAAGCGCATCACGCGAGAGCAAGCGCCAGTAAACGTCCGCTGCCCCCAACCACTGCCAGCGTGGGGGTGGCGAGGGGGCCTGTGCAGGAGAGAATTCAGCGGGCAGGGGCTTGCCTGCTAGGCAGCTGGACCCCCACCTGAGCCGGCCGGGCGTGCCCCCTTTCCCTGCCACCCAAACAAGCGCCCAAACCGGACCTCGCCCGGGTCGCTCAAAACCCAGGTGGGGTCGGGAGGGGGCTTTGCGGACCACCTGGGCTGGGGGGTCACCGGGCCCGGGATTCCCGCCGGCCCCGCCGGCGCGCAGGGGTTACGCAAGAAGCCCGGCACCGCGGGGCCGGCCGGCCAATCACTGGCCACTGGCCACCCTCGCGGGGTCCCCCGCCCCCTGGCCGGTGTGGGGCGATGACTCGCTCAGCCCTCCCCCACGCCCGCCCGCCGCGCTCTGCCCCGCCGCAGCCAGGCCGTCCCGCTCCGCCCGCGCCCCCCCGCTCCCCGCCGCCCCGCCGGGGGCCCGGGGCGCCCCCCACCCCGCGTGCGCGCCCGCCCGGATCCGGCCTGGCCCGGGGTGCGCCCACCTGGCGGCCGGGGACCAGCATCTCGCCCACCTGGCGGCCGGGGACCAGCATCGCGCCCACCTGGCGGCCGGGGACCAGCATCGCGCCCACCTGGCGGCCGGGGACCAGGGTTGCGCCCACCAAGCGTTGGTGGCGGTGGCCGTGGACTTGGCCTGTCACCATGGGCTGCTCCAGCAGCGCCCTCCACAAGGCCCGGGACAGGGACAGCAACAGGCGCCGTCGCGGTGAGCAGGGGACCCTGCCCCGGGGGGCTGGGCTGGCGACTGGGGGGCTCTCTCCGGGTGGGTGGGGCAGGGGGCAGCTGTCCCTGAAGGGGCCAGTGGGTTTCCCTGCCCACCCACCCACGCACCCACGCCCCCCGCAGCGCGACTAGCTCCTGGGGCCTGGGGTGCTCCCGGGACCCCCACCATCCCCAGAATCCCTGCGTCCCCGGATGCCCCGGGGTTCCCTGTGCACAGCCTGTCCAGGTCCCCACAGCAGGGCCTGTTGGAACCCCTCAAAGTTCATCTCAGAGTCCTGGAGACTGCTATTCAGTGGGAGAGTTCCATTCTCAGCGGTCACGTTAGCCCAGCACCCAATCCCCAGCACCCTCGGGGGTGAAAAATATAAAGCATACACTTCAGATTGCAAAGGGTGCGGACCCCACTCCCCCACCCCCACGGCAGCAGATTCATGCCCCTGATGACCTAGGAGAGCAGGTGTCCTTGGGGGTCCACCTCCTGGCTGTGCCTTCCTTCTGGGTATCGCTGACAGAAAAGTCAGGGGAAGTCAGTGCAGATGCACGCCCTCAGGCTGGGGACCAACCAGTGATTTCTGCACACGTACGCGTGACAGTAGAGTGTCACCTGCTACTCTTAGGAACTTGGTGGAGTCTGGCTCGGAGCCTCGTCTGTGTCAGACCGGAGGCCTGGCTGGGTCCGTGCTGGAGGTACGAGAGACCCTACTCTTGTGAAGACACACAACCTAAGTGTGTGCTGGAGAAATGGTGACAGCTGGTTATGGGCTAGAGGAAACGGGCGTGAGAGATCACACTTCTTTTATTTATTTATTAAAAAAAATTTAATAGTGAGAGATCATGAGGTACAGTTGTAGACTTACAAATTTTTGTGCTTGGGTTTCAATTATACAATGATCAAACACCCATCCGTCCACCAGTGCCCATTTCCCACCACCACGGATCCCAGTATCCCTCCCACCCCCATCCCCCCCATCCCACCCTGCTTCTGTGGCAGGGCATTCCCCTCTGTTCTCTCTCTCCTCTTGGGTGTTGTGGTTTGCAAAAGAGGCACTGAGTGGCAATCATGTTTGGTCTATGGTCTACTTTCAGCAGAGATCACACTTCTTTAGCCGCTTTCCGGGGACTAGTCTTTGGGACACAGCCCTAAGGTCTCAGCCCGTTCCTTCCCTGTGGCTTACCGTTTTTGCTCTCGGGCACGACACCTGCTGTCTTTCCAGCATCGCAGAGACGCCCTCCTGGCTGGCTTGGCTGAAGGGCTCACGGCTTTCAGGAATCCTGCTGCGAAGCCTAGAGACTGTCCCAGACAGAAACGTTGATGTCACGTTTGTGCCGTCTGATCTTTTCTCACTTCAGTGGGTGGCAGAGGCAGCGCATGGTGTGGGGTAGGGGAAAGGCCTGGAGCTGGGCATGAGCGCCCTTCCCAGCCCTCTGCTGCTGACCGCGACGTGAAGAGAGGAGGCATCCCCCCTTTCCAGGAGCCGCCAACCAGCCTGACCAGTCTCCAGGAGACTGGACCCCCAAACTGGGCTCTCGAGACAATTTATTGGGTGCTTTGTATTTCATTCTCTGAGATGAGATGGCGTTGGCCTTCTCTCCCTGGATAAGCCCTTCTGGCGTTCATTCCCCACACTGAAATGTCTGGGAAACTTTGGGGTCATGCCTGACACTATTTTGGCTTCTCTTATGTTCTGTCTTGGATATACCAGAGGTAGCTGCTGCTGCTTCTTCTTCTTCTTCTTCTTCTTCTTCTTCTTCTTCTTCTTCTTCTTCTTCTTCTTCTTCCTCTTCCTCTTCCTCTTCCTCTTCCTCTTCTTCTTCTTCTTCCTCCTCCTCTTCCTCTTCCTCTTCCTCCTCCTCCTCCTCCTCCTTTTTTTGGGGGGGTGGGTGGGCAGGGGTCACACACAGCAGTGCTCAGAGCTTACATCTCTCTCTGTTCCCAGGAGTTATTCCTAGAGGGGATTGGAGGACTGTAGAGTGGTGGAGATCAAACCTGGGTTGGCCACACGCAAGGCAAATGCCTAACCCGTTTACTGCTCTGCTCTGACCCTGGAAGTAACTTCTTTTTTTTTTCTTTGCTTTTTTTTTGTGGGGGAGGGGAGGAGGTGGGAGGCCATGCCCAGGAATGCTCAGGGCTTACTCCTGGATCTGAGCTCAGGAATTACTCCTGGTGGTATCCCAGGAACCATATGGGATGCCGGGGATTGAGCCCAGGTCAGCTGGTGTGCAAGGTAATCACCTTACCCGCTGGACTCTCTCTCTAGCTCCTGGAATTACTTCTTGGCTTAGAAAGCAGAGACTAAATAGTTCACTACAAATTTTATCTATTTTTTAAATTAATTTTTGTCTTTCATTTTAATTTAATTTGGGGGCACATCCTGTGGTGCTCAGGGCTTACTCCTGATTCTGTGCTCAGGGACCGTGTGGGGTGCAGAGGACCGAACCTGGGTCAGCAGCATGCTAGCAAAAGCCCTTCCTGCTATACTGTCTCTCTGGCCCCATTACAGATTTTAAAAGCCGGTCTTTCCAGGACGGTGGCTGTCGTGAGAAGGGAAAGAATCCGAATGGGAGGGCTGTGGGTTTCCCCTGCCCTGCCCACCTTCTCCGATCTTTCTCACCACGTTGGGTAGCCATCTACATCACTGGTCCTCTTTGCAGTGCCGGGGCTGGAACCCAGGGCCCGAGGCATGCAAGGTGAGAGCTCTGACACCCAGCCCTGGTCCCAGCCCCCAGTCTCCAGGGATGTTGTTCCGATACATTAAAATCCCTCCAGCCAGCCCCAGGGCATAGGAAGGCCAGGCCGGCGACAGGTCACCTACATCATTCCCCACTGGGACCTACGTCATCCGTGGGGACTGGCTTCCACCTGCCCTTAATGACTCTCCGTGTGTGTGTGTGTGCTCTTCAGTGTGAGTGCTCCCCATGTGAGTGCTCCCCCAGGTGAGTACTCTTCCATCTAAATGTTTTCCTGTGTGCTCCTCTGTGTGAATGTTCCCCGTGGGAGTTTTCCCCGTGGGAGTGCTCCCCTATTGGAGTGCTCCCCGTGTGAGTGCTCCCCCATACGAGTGCTCTCCCATCTGAATGTTCCCCGTGAGTTCTCCCTGTTGTGAGTGCTCCTCTGTGAATGCTCGCCATGCGAGTGCTCCCCCATGAGGGCTCCCCCATGAGCGGGAACACTCTCGTGGGAGTGATCTTTGCGCCAGTGCTCTCCCATGAGTGGCCGCTCTGCTGCAACTGATACCACTGTGTGTTCAGCGTGTCAGCCCGTGGTCTTAGAGCCCTGTGAATAATTCATCCCTGGTTCTGCTGCTCAGGGCTTCTCGGCATCAGCCCCTCCTGCTGTTGATAGAATGCTGCTCAGCCCAGGTTTATGAAACGCGTTTCCTCTCTGTAACCAGGCGCCTGACAATACTTCTTGAGTGAATTGCTTCCTTTAATTTGGATAATGCTGTATGACTAAGCATTACCCTGACCCCAGTTGACCGATCTGTAACTTTGCCTGAGGGCACTGGACTCCCAGGAACAGGGCCCAGGGGCCACTATCTTGACCCCACCCCATTTCCTGACCTGTCCTTCCTGTGACAGCTCTCCTTAAGCCAGAGGCTATAAATACATTTACGCCTGGTTTTGCCTCAGCTTGGTCAGGTTAGATGTGTGACCACCTGCATGCCAATGAAGAAATATATATATATATATATTCCTCATTATCTCATTCCTACTTTGGACAAACTGGCAAGCTACCGAATGTAACCTGCCCACACGACAGAGTCTGGCAAACTCCCCGTGGCGTACCCAATATGCCAAATACCAGTAACAATGAAGGGTCTCATTCTCCTTAACTCTGAAAGAGCCTTGAATATGGCACTTTTCTAAAAATCTCAGGGCTAGGACGAAGGAGACATTACTGCTCAAGGCAATCGACGAATATATATATATATATAGTGGGCAGAGAGATAGGACAGCAGTGTCACAGGGTGCCTTGCTCACAGCTGACCTGGGTTCAATGGCCAACACCACATGTGGTACCCCAAGCCTGTCAGGTGTGATCTGTGAGCACAGAGCCAGGCATAAGCCCTGGGTATTGCTGAGTGTGAAGTAAGAAAGGAATGGAAGGGGAAAGGAAGGGAAAGAGGGAGGGAGGGAGAGAGGGAGGGAGAGAGGGAGGGAGGGAGGGAGGGAGGGAAGGAGGGAGGGAGGGAGGAGGGAGGGAGGGAAGGAATCCTATGTTCAGGATTTACTCCTGATTCTGTGCTCTTTTTTGGTGAAGCCATGTAGGGTTTGTTGAAAGTTTCTCAAGATGCAGGGGGAGCGCGAGGGAGAAGCACCTGTTTCTCTCGAGTAGGGATGGGCAGGCATGAAACCTCGAGACTAGCAAGTAACCCACGTTCAAGGGGGAGCCCGGCATGAGAAGCGAGCCTGGTTCTGTGCTTCCGGCTCAGCCGTGGGGTGCTCGAGACACCTTACATGGCGTCAGAGACCAAACCAGGGTCGCCACATGCAGGGCGAATGCCTGTCCCCTGTCCTACCTCTCTGGCCAATAAGAAGGGTTTGTTAGGGGTTTCAAAAATATTTTTTACTCTATTTTCCAAAGTTTTTTTTGTTGTTGTTGTTGGTTTTGGGTCACACCAGCGGTGCTCAGGGATCACTCCTGGAGGAGGGCTCTTCCTATCGTGCTGGCATGAGCCATGAAGGAACAGAAAGAGCGACAGCTCAGGAGAGGAGAGTGAATTTATTAGAGGCACAGCGCTGAGGACCCCAAGTCAAAGGAGAAAGTGACGTGGAGCCCTGTCTGCTGAGAGGGTCTTTATTTTATTCTTTAAGAGGGCGCTATAATCCACAAAAGGAAAAAAACACACGCAAAGCACCTCTCCCAGCCTTCAGGTGTCAGTACCTCTGCCCATTTGGGGTGGTCTTCATGTGTCCCCCCCCACACACACACCTCCCGTTTTCTCCTGTCCTTCTGGTGGGCCCTTTCCCCAGCTGATTAGGGTCATACAAAGGAAAAGCTCTTCCTCTTTTCTCCGGCTGGCCTTGGGATTGGTTTCAGCGTCTCAGTTCTCATTACGTTCTCTTAGTGCTCATCACAGTTTCATAATTCTCATTACATTCGGTTTCTTATTTGACATTACACGGCGGTCACGGGTGTGCCAGGGATGGAATCCACTTAAGCCGGGTGCAAGGCCAACGTCCTCCCTGCCGCGGTATCACCCTGACCCTTGTTTGCTTTTTTGAGGGGTCAGTTTGGGGCCATACCCGCACAGCTGGGGGGCTACTCCTGGCCCTGGCGTGTGCTCAGGGACCCATCCCGGTGAAGATTGGGGGACCATGTGATGCCAGGGGTTCAGCCCAAGCCCCATGCATGCAAAGCACATGCCCAGCCCTTGAGCTGTCTCCCCAGCCTTTTGTCTATAGTTTTTTTTTTTTGCTTTTTTTTGGGGGGGGGTCACACCCGGCAATGCTCAGGGGTTCCTCCTGGCTCATGCACTCAGGAATCACTCCTGGCGGTGCTCAGGGGACCATATGGGATGCTGGGAATCGAACCTGGGTAGGCCATGTTGGCTGCGTGCAAGGCAAACGCCCTCCCCGCTGTGCTATCGCTCCAGCCCCTTGTCCTTAGTTTTTAATGCCCGGAGAACACCATTTCCATCTGCCGTCCTGATTCAGAAATGCGGGTTATTCCTGCGCTGCCTCACCTCAGCTTCCTCCCGTTCCGGAGGCCCTTCCCTCTGGTGATGAGCGTTCCCAGGTTCCCAGGCTCGATAACCCATCCCGTGACTTATTGAACCAGGCCCCCCACCGAGGGCCTTCTGCCGGTTTCTGGGCGGTGGTGAATTCCTTTCTGCCTATCTCACTGGAATGCGCAGGTGCGCCCAAGTGGGCTCCCGGGTGGCAGAGGCAGGTCCAAGAGTGTGAGGGCTTGTAATCCAGAGAGTCCAGGCCCGTGCTGGGCATACCTCCCCCGCCAGAGGCGTTATCTTCTATGAGCGAAGAACCATCTGGAAACGGCCTGGAGTGGGGTGCAGAGAAGGAGCACTCCCCCCATCCCCCCGCCCACCGCCATCCCTGGGCCTTGGCTATGGATTTTGTTGATCCCCACGAGAGCCTTTCCCCTTTGTGGTGTTTGTGATGACCGGGGATTCCGCCCCCCCCCCCAGAGTAGGTTGTGATGCACACAACACACACACGCACGCACACAGATGCTTGGCAGCAATGCTCGGAGATTGCACACTTATTACGGAAGTCCCAGGAGTTGGGAATGTGTGGAACGTACCGAGGCAGCCCCAGGGATTGAACTCAGAGCCGCGTGCTTGGGAGGCAGGTGCTTTGGCGCTGAGCCTGTTACAGTAACTGCAAGCTGGGCCAGTGAGACAGTACAGTGGCAGGACGCTTGCCTAGCCTATGACCCACCTGGGTTCCATCTCTGGGGCCCCATCTGGTTCCCCGAGCCTTACCCCTGGCGACCCCCAAGCAAACACAAAGATAAAGCAAAGATTAGCATGATCCCATGTAGTTGCAGCTGAGAGTGATGGAGAAGAACTTGCCGCGGGAACGTGGGCCCCGGAGACCCCGTTTTCTCATTGATCCCATGCCTGTCTGTGGCCGACTCTGGTTCCGAGGCTTTGCACGGGGGAGAAATGCCATCCGTGGGGCCGCGCGGAGGGAGGATGGGTAGGCGGGCGCGCACGGGGATCGGGGATTGAGAGAGCACTGATAAGGAAAGCGGAGAATGGGGGGCTGGAGCCAGGAGGTGCAGCCAGAAAGGCGGCCGTTGGGGAGAGCCCGGAGGGGGAGGGGGTGCTGGGTCCAGGGGAGCAGCCAGCGCTTGAGAGAATACAGAGCGACATTGTGTTTCCCCCTCTCCCTCCTGTTAATGTGTGACCACCGCGGGCTCTCAGGCTCCTGCTCTGGGGGCCTTTTGGACAGGCCACCTGAGCAGGGAACAAAGGCGCCACTTCTGAGCTGACGAGAAACATGCGGGGCTGAGGTCAGGGCGCTCGGGATAGCGGTTGCTTTGGGAGCAGAATCCCAGGGCGCAGCCTGGGAGGGGGTGTTCGTGCCTGGAGAGGATGCGAGAGACCCTCTCTGACTCTGGCTCTGTCTGTGCCTCTCCCCCTCGTCCCTGCTCCGGTGCACGGTGCCCTTGCCAAGAACCACCCCCCCCCTGACTCCCCGGAACTGCCACTGGGGCAGGGAGGCAGAGGTGGGCCTGCGTCTCTGCTGCTCTTTTGCCTTTCCCAGGTTCTTCAAGAATGAAAAGATTGAGTACGCAAGGTGCTCAGACTCAGTGTTGGAAAGTTTATTGGAAAGTAGAAGCGATGGGGAGAAGGAGCCCCCTGGGTGCGGAGGAGCTTAGTCTAGGGCTTCGTTCAAAGTAAGGGTTTCGTGGAGGCCTGTTTAAAGGCCCTTTGCCTTTCTTATCCATCAACAAATCGCTTGATCACTTGACTTCCCGTTAATCGGCGATTTGCTCGAGCGGGCGCCAGTAACGTCTCCATTTGTCCCTGTCGCGTGCTACTGTAGCCCAATGGCGTCTGTTCGCTCTAGGAACATGAAGAGCCTCAAACCGATCGTTCATAAGCTTCACGAAGAAGTCTGACCATCTGGTAGGTGGGCGGCCACGCGGTCTTTTGACATCCCGTGGAATCCAGTCAGTAACAGCTCTAGTCCAGCGGTCGTCTTTAAATCTCATTACGGGACCAGCCCATCTGATTTTTGACGCCTTGGCAAACGAGACAGCGTCCCTGATTCTTGATCGTCGATGGATGTCAGAACTCCGGATTCGTTCTCTCATTTGAGTGAAACGTGATATTCCAAGCATAGCTCTTTCGATTCCTCTTTGGAGGTGGTGGAGGTAGTGTCCCCATCGACAAATGTTATAGAGAATGAGGGGAACCTGCAGGGCGGTCAGGCTGGTTGGAGTCTTCCTGGCCATCGTGCATTGTCTTAGCCTCCCTTGTGAGCTTAAGCTCTGGGGCAGAATTTTCTTTTTCCTTTTTGGGTCACACCCTGCAATGCACAGGGGTTACTCCTGGCCCATGCACTCAGGAGTTACTCCTGGCGGTGCTCGGGGGACCATATGGGATGCTGGGAATCGAACCTGTGTGCAAAGCAAACACCCTCCCCACTGTGCTATTGCTTCAGCCCCTGAGGCAGAATTTTTATGATAAACTATTTTTAACTCCCTGTTTATGAGAAAAGCCCGGGAATTTGCAGGAGGTCAAACAAGTAGGAAGGACCAACCAATAGCAGGACTGCTCACAGCAGCTGGCCAGGGGAAACTGAGGCCTCCTCTTCCACTGTCAGCTTCATTGTTTCCTGCATATTCGGGGATCCCGAGCTCTGCAATGGAAGGATGGAGACCGAAGGGGGAAGAAAATCCCCCTGCAGTTGGTTTGACTTTTTTTCACCCAGCGGTGCTGGGGCCGGAAGCCAGGCCCCCCCCCGCATACAAAGTATGTGTTTGACCCACTGGGTCGTCTCTCAGACAACCATCGTTGTTTTGTCCTGTTCTGAGGCCACATCAGGGGATGCTTGCACATTATTCCCGGTGATGCTCAGGGGACCATGTCGTGCCACCTATGGGACCTGGGGGTCCTGCATGCAAAGCCTGTGCCCCAACGCTCTGAGCCCCCACGGTTGGTTTAGCCCAAACTCCATGGGAAATCTGTCCTCTGGGGGAGGGGATGAGCCTGCCTGGCAGTGCTGCGGTGAGTCGGGAATCGTGGGGCCGTGGCTGGGGCCAGGGAGCGGGAGGAAGCGGGGCTTCCTCTCTATCACTGCCCTCTCCGCTGCCCCCACTCAAGGCCCAAAGAGAGTTGCAGCGCGTGACTAAAAAGACCCTCACATCTTGGATGTTCCTTTGTAGGCCTGGGAGGGACCACACCGACTGGTGCTCCGGGCGTACTCCTAGCTCTGTGCTCAGAGATCCCTTCCCCCGGAGGGGCCCCTGTGGGTCAGCTTCCATGCACAGCCAGGCCAGAGTGAGCTCCAGTGTTTCTGGTTGCCAGGGAGAGGCTTTGGGCGTCCGGTTAGGGGGTGCTGGGGGCTGAATTCCAGGCTTGCTTGCCCTGGGTCTAATCCCTCTTGCAATGTGGCCCGTTGGTCCCACCTTTGTGCGTCTGTCACCACAGCATCTAAGCCGCCCAGTTCCGTTGGCTGAGCTGGTGCATCAGGTTCCGAACGGCCACCAAGGCCTTGGCCTGACCCAGAGCCAGGTGAGAAAATACCCCCCACCCCTCACCCCCTCACCGGCTGTGGAGTGATTTGGAAGCAGGGAGGGCTCAGAAAACAGATGGCCGTGGACGGCTTTGGGGAGGGAACCATGTCCCTGGGCTGAGTATCTGTTCCCTACTAATGTGGAATCTGTAGAGAATGTCTCCTGGATGTGGATACGGACGTTCGTGCCAGTGAAGCCGGGTGGCTCCTCGCTGCATCCTCCAGGCCACGGGTCGGGAGCTGACATGGCCACGGGCATGTGCGTGGCGTGTGCAGACCCTTGGTGACCAGACCCGGGGACCACAAGGTCCCTAAGAGGGAAGGAGCTGGTCTTTGAATTTCCCTGGAGCCAAGAAACCACATGGTCCTCAGGAGCCAGACCTTCGTGATTGGAGGCTGTTGCCTGGTGTCCAGCCTGGAGCTGGCCAGTAGCAGGTGTTGAACGATTTCTTGGCGAAAGAGTCAAAGCCAAGAAGCGGGTTGGAACTAACATATCTGTGGACGCTTTCCTCGGCCTTTGTGAAGGCCAGGGTGATCATGCCAGAGTTGGTGTCTGGAACACTGTCAGCCATGAGCAATCCTGTTTTATTTCATTAATTTATTTTAGGGTTTTGGGCCGCACCTGGTTGTGCTCAGAGGTTACTCCTGGCTCTGCGTGCAGGGATCACTCCCGGCGGGCTCAGGGGACCATCTGGGATGCTGGGGATGGAGCCCATGTGGGCCGTGTGCTAGGCAATCGCCTTATCTGCTAGACTCTTTCTCCAGCCCCCACGATCCTATTTTAAAATGTGTGTTAGTGGGGCCGGGGAGAGAGTATGGCAAGTAGGGAGGGTTTTTGCCTTGCACATGGCTGACCCAGGTGCAATCACCGGCACTTTCTATGGCCCTCTGAGCACAGAGCGAGGAGTAAGCACTGAGCACTGCCGGGTGTGGTCCTCCCCCCAAATATTGGGGAGCTGGGATTGCAGGGAGCAGGGATGTTAGGCTTGAAGAGCAGAGCTGCCCGGCTCCTGCCTAACACATGTGGGAACCCAGGGGTTTGCATTCATGACCGCGTCCTCGCAAGGCAGGTGTTCTGAGTCCCCGCCTGGTTCCTCTGGGCACTGCGCTTCCTATCTGTGTACGTAAATTGCTTTCACGTATCCCGTTGGCAGTTCTCTTGAAAAGCTTCCCGGGTCTCATTCTAAATCATTCACTGATGCATGCTTTGTATATATACTTTTATAGATATACCAAAATACTTCAGTTATAGCATAGCGAGAAAACCTATAAATTGGGGCATTTGCCATAAATGCACCAAGAACAAGCTATATCATTCTGTTTGTTCCCGTTATGTTGATAGAAAAACATCACGGACATAAAGTTTCTTGAATTTTCCGGTGTGTGCTGAATCCTCCGATGAAGCAATTTTGGGTACAACAGAGAGACAGGAGGATAGTTAAAGTGAAATTAAATATGAATGAGAATAGCAATATATTCCTTTATCATTTTAAGTGTGTGACCATTGAAATAGTATTAAGTATCTGGGTTGGTTTCTCTCTCTTTCTTTTGTTTCATTGAATAGCCGTGAGATAGAGTTACAAAACTTACATGTTTGAGTTTCGCTCATACGACATCGAACACCCCTCCCTCCACCAGTGCACTTTCTCCATCACCACAATCACAGTATCTCCCCATCCCAGCCCTCCCCCTGCCCTCTTTGGCAGACAATTTCCCCCATCCTCTCTCTCTACTTTGGGGCATTATGGTTTGTAATACAAATAATGAGAAGCCATCACGTTCGGTCCTTTATCTGCTTTCGGCACACATCTCCCATCCCGAGCGATCCCTCCAACCATCTTTGACTTAGTGGTCCCTTCTCTATCCCAGCCGCCTTCTCCCCCAGCTCATGAGGCAGCTTCCAACCAGGGAGCAACCTTCCTGGCCCTGTCTCTACTGTCCTTGGGTGTCAGTCTCATTTTATTTTATATTCCACAAGTGAGTGCAGTTGTTCTATGTCTGTCCCTCTCTTTCTGACTTATTTCACTTAGCATGCTCTGAGGTTTTAATCAACTGGCATACCCGAAGGTCTCCGGACTGGGTGGAAGCAGGTCCCTCAGGAAGCGCTGTTGGGCACCCCATGTGGTCCCCCAAGGCCCCCAAGAATGATCCTGAGCACAGAGCCAGGAGTAAACCCCAAGCACCAGATGTGGCCCAGCGCAGAAATAAGACTGCCCTGCCCTCAGGGCCAGGCCTGGCTGTGCTCAGAGATGACTCCCATCTCTGTGCTCAGGGCTCCCTCCTGGTGGCGCTCAGGGGACCCTGTCGGATTCTGGGGACCAGACGTGGGAGGCCGTGTGCGAGGCAAGTGCCCCGTCCCATGACTTGCTCTCCAGCCCCCGTCTTCTCTTCTTTGTTTGTCCAATGGATGAGCCATACGTTAACTGCAAATATGTGTTTTTCAACTGCAGAAGAAAGTGCGTCGGGCATTGCCCAACCCAAGCCACAGACGGTGGCAAGAGAATCGAACGCGTGTGACCCGGTGCAGAGGGGACAGCTCGTCCCACGAGAGAAGCTTCAGGCGTCGGCCACATCTGCTGCCAATGGGCTTGGCGACCACCCTGGCCAGCCCCTACGGCAGGGCACTGTGGACCCACCAACCTCGGGACCCACAGAGCAGGGCACGGCTCAGCCAGGCGGCAAAAGGGAGACAGAGAGCAGGGCCGCGGGCCAGACCCGGACAGAGACTCCGCCTGGGGAGGGGGCCCTGGAGATCCAGGGCCCTGTGAGCGGGACAGTGGGGGAGCTGGAGGGTCCTGCAACAGAGGACGGAAACAGGGACCCGCGGCCACCTGCAGAGGTGGCCCCTGGGGGTGCGGCTGGGGACGGGTCCCCAGACTCAGAGACAGAAGCCCCGGGCCAGCGGTCACACCCACCCCCAGAGGAAACGGCTCCCGCACAGGCAGCGGCTTCCCTGCAGGAGACCACAGGCCCAGGGGCCATGGGGCAGGGCCCCCCAGCTGCGGCGGCCACAGGACATCCAGCAGGGACCCCGGAAACGGAAGCCAGTGTGGACGCCGTTGGGAGACTCCAAGCCCACGACGAAGGCGACCGAGACGGGGAAGGTAAAGACTCTGCTGCCGGGGGTAGAGGGGTCCACCCCCACCCCAAGAAATCACACAGTCACACCCTCACACCTCACACCCTCACACTGTCCCACTGTTTCACCCTCCCCAAAGCCACACAATCACACACACACTCCACAGTCGCATAGTCACACTCACACATGCACTCATACACACAAACACACACCTGCACATACACTAACACAGTCACACCCGCACATGGTCACACAATCTCTCCCCACAGCCACACAATCACACACGAAACCCACAGTCACACAATCACACCCGCACACGGTCGAACAATCATACCCACACTACCACACACATACCCTCATAGTCATACGACCATGCCCACATGCACACACTCACACACACACACACACCCTCACAGATACTCACACAGCCACACATGGTCACACAATCACTCACTCTCAACTGTCCCATGCCTCCCCACAGCCACACATCACCTCCGCACACACACTCACACGGTCGCACACTCAATCGAGCATGCAAACACACAAGCACACACCTGCACATACCTTCACACAGTCACACAATCACACACTCACACACAGTCACACGTAACCCCACACACCCACACATATACTTGCCACAGTCATACATAAACCCATGCACACCCACACATACAGACACACTCACACAAACACACATGGCTCAGTGTGGAGTGCAGCTGCCCTTGTGGGAGGACCTGGGTCCGAGTCTCTCTGTCTCTCTCTGTCTCTCTCTCTCTCTGTCTCTCTGTCTCTCTCTCTCTGTCTCTGTTTCTCTCTGTTTCTGTCTTTGTCTGTCTCTATCTCTCTGTCTCTCTGTCTGTTTCTGTCTGTCTGTCTCTCTCTCTGTGTCTGTCTGTCCGTGTGTCTGTCTGTCTGTTTCTCTCTGTCTCTTCCTCAGGGATTCTGTGGCTCCCCTGGGAAGGAAGATGCTGAGAGCCAAGTCTCCTTTTGCGTGGCTGAAAGTCCATTGGCATCAGCTGAAAAGGTCCCCGGCCTGCTAGCAGGGTGTTTTGAGTTAGAATCAAATCGTGAGCAGCCTGTGAAAATCTCTACTTTCCCCCAAGGTCGCTGTCCTCCCAGGCCCACATGGGACGCTCTGTGCCGCTGAGCCAGAGCGAAGCCCAAGAGGTGGAGAGTGGAGGAATTGGGCCCCTAACGAACACATACTCAGCCAGCGAATCATAGCCAATTCTTTGCCTTTTACTTTTTGCGCTCAGAGCTGACTCCTGGGGCTGGAGCGACAGCACAGCGGGTAGGGCGTTTGCCTTGCACACGGCCGACCTGGGTTCGATTCCCAGCATCCCGTAGGGTCCCCTGAGCACTGCCAGGAGTAACTCCTGAGTGCAGAGCCAGGAGGAACCCCTGTGCATTGCCGGGTGTGACCCAAAAAGAAAAAAAAAAGAGCTGACTCCTGGCTCTGCACTCAGGGATCACTGCCCTGGGGTTGATGCCTCCCGGTTGGACCCTCGCTCCCGGCCCAGGAGGGTGATTTTCCTCTGGGCTGATGCTGGCTTTGGGGGCGCTTTAGTGCTCGTGTGGTTAGCACTGTGGGGACCAACCCGAGGACCTCCCACGTGCGAGGCATGTGCGCTGCCTCTGCTCCCTCCCCGGCCTGTCCATGCTGAACAGGGACGGGATCTGATGATGTCCATCGCTTCCTTTCCAGGCGAGACGGGAGACAAGGTCGGAACGGAGACGGCCGGTGAGAAAGTGGGCGGAGGGGCAGAAACACAGGAGGAAGAAACAGGGGAAGCCGTGGGCGTCCCCGCAGGGCAGCCAGAAGGCAGAGACGCCTGGAGCCAGTGGTGATGGCGACCTTTCAGCCTTTCCATGTGTGCAGCTGGGAACGAGCCGGGCTGGCGTCACGGTCCTCCCAGGAAACGGTGGGGCTGTGCCTGTGTTCTTTGCCTCTTGGAATGTGTGTGGCTTTCGAGCTGAGGTGTCAGGGCCTCGGTTCACGTAAGGGTGCGATGGGGAGGGCTGGGGCCACAGGACAGCTGGCCTCGCATGTGGCCACCCCAATTTGGTCCCCAGCATCCCATAGCACTCCTAGGAGTGACCCCCTGAGTACAGGAGGAACCCCTAAGAAGCATTGCCAGATGGGGCCCCAAAACCCAAACAAAGGTGAGGGGATGGCCCGGGGTCCAATCAGTATCAAAAATTGAAACTCCCCCCCACCCCCCAATAAAGAGGTAAGAGGTGGCTGGAATCATAGTAGAGCTCGTGGGGCGTTTGCCTCGCACACGGCCGACCTAGGTTGGATCCCCGGCATCCCATCTGGTCCCCCGAGCACCGCCAGGAGTAATTCCTGAGCGCAGAGTCAGGAGGAAGCCCTGAGCATTGCCAGGTGTGAGCCAAAAAGAAAAAAAATAATAAATAAAGAGAGAAAAGGTCAGAGAAAGGGGTCGACAGCTTTCTGGAAGCGAGTGATAACTCAGTCACGGCATTGTCGTGCTGGGGCAAGGACAAGCAGACTGCTGGCCTTGAAGGCCACACATGGCCTCTGCTTGTGATCTGTGGACAGGAGGCACTCATGCGGGCTTGGCCGCGCTGGAGGGAGACCACAGGGGTTCATGTGCTTACACGTGGCCCCGGCCCCGGGTTGATCCCCAGTCGCTGAATATGGTCCCCCAAGCCCCACTTGGAGTGACCCCTGAGCACAGAGCCAAGAGTAAGCCCTGAGCACACCCCGTGTAGCTCCCCCACCCCCAAGAGCTCTCACAAGCCACAAAGCCAGAAAGCAGTCTGGGTCACAGTTTATGAGGTTTGTGAAGCAAGTCCTTTCTGCGGAACCTAGCTGGGCGCTCTTACAGACGTGGGCTGGACACTCTTAAGACGTGGCCTTTTCATAGTTAAGGGCCGCGTGGGACCCAGGTGCTGATTGCCCTCAGCTGGCCGTTCTGCCCTCCGAGGCGGGTTCCCGGTGGCATGCTCCTGACAAGTTCCTTCAAGTTCATGAACTTTAGACGCGTTTGGTTAGAACCCTGCTTGTAGGATACAGGGAGCCGTTTCTTTGGGGCTCATTTTCCCATCTTTTGGCTCACACCTGGCAATGCTCAGGGCTTACTCCTGGCTCTGCACTCAGCCCTCAGGGGGAGGGCTTCAGGCAGTGCTCAGGGGGTCTGAGGGACTCGCCAGCGGCCCAAGGCAGTGCCTGAGGTGGCAGGGCTGCTCTGGCCCCGGTGTTGGGGTTATGCAGGTGTCCCTGTTGGACGGGGTCCTCAGGGGTCCCTCCTGGCCATGCTTCCGGAGACCCTGTGATGCTGGCTGGAACCTGGGTTGGATGTGTCCGAGGTTTGCCATAACCCCTGTCCAAGCACTGTGGACCCCACCCAAGCGTTTTTAGAGCATCAGGACTTTAATATTGGGCTCGAAGGTGGAGATCGGGCATCCAGACTGGTCAGAGTTGAATGTGGACTGCAGAATCTCCCCAAGCCGCGAAGGAGTTTTGGTGAACGGTTTTGTGTGAGCCAAGTCAGGGGGCAAAGTTCACCCCCAAGTGCCTTCTGCCACGAACAAACTGTGTTTGGAATTAAACTCTGCAAACAGATGAGTGTTCTGTTGTTTCTGTCTTGGGGTAACGCCTTCGGTTCTCGGGGTCTGCTCCCGGCTCAGGGTTCTTTCTTGGCGGGGCTCCAGGGGCCGTGTGGTGCCAGGGGTCGAACCCAGGACTCCCCCACACAGAGCTCTCTCTCTCTTTGGTTCGTGCCGCTGTCACTGTGGCCCCAGCATTTGGCTCGCCTCTGGTTTGTTGGCTTTGGGGCCACACCACGTGGTGCGCAGCTCTTAATCCTGGCTCTGTGCTCAGGGGTCACGCCTGGTGGTGCCAGCGATCGAACCGGGGTCTGTCACATGCAAGGTAAGCACCTTTCCCACTGCACGCTCTCCAGCCCCCTTTATTTTGGGGGTAAATATTGAGTTTTAGGATAACTTCTCAGATGAAATAACTGAATTCTTTCACTGAAGCTTCTGTATTAAAATAACTAAGGTGATTGATGAGAGATTTGTTTTTGTTTTTTTGGGGGGGCCATATCTGGTGATGCTCAGGGGCGACTCCAAGCTGTGCACTCAGGAACCACTCCTGATAAGCTGGGGGAACATACAGGATGCCGGGGATCAAACTCAGGTTGGCTGCGTGCGAGAGAAGTGCCTTACCTGCTAGAATTTTGGTTTGGTCCCCCAATAATGAATTTTGAGAGCCTAAGATACAGGTAAGAACCGATCCTTTTTATTCTGATTTTATCAGGAGCCTGTGGTTCTGCCTTACTTTATTTATTTATTTTGGCTTTTTATTTATTTTTTATTTTTTTATTTCCCGGATATCTTATTATGACATCTTATTATGTCATTCCTACTTTGGACAACCTGGCAGGCTACCGAAAGTATCCTGCCCACAGGGCAGAGTCTGGCAAACTCCCCGTGGCGTACCCAAGATGCCAAATACCAGTAACAATGATGGGTCTCATTCTCCTAAAGAGCCTTGAATATAATCTCAGGGCTAGGATGAAGGAGACGTTACTGGGGCCTGCTCGAGGCAATCGACGAATAACAGGATAACAGGATGGTCATGATTCGTCGGTTGTGATTTTGGCTTTTTGGGTCACCTGGGCGATGCTCAGGGCTTCTACCTGGCTCTGCACTCAGGAATCACTCCTTGCAGTGCTGGGGACCATATAGGATGCCAGGGATTGAACCCGAGTCAGCGAATGCCCAACCCACTGTACTATCACTCCAGCCCAACTTTATTTTATTTTATGGTGATGGTGGGATCATATCTGGGTTTCACACACCCAAGGCAAGTGTTGTCCTGCTGGACCACATCCGGCTCCTGGTCCTGCTTGTGAGTAAGGGAGGCAGCAGCTGGGATGACTTCAGGGTGGCATGTACTCCCTGCAGAGGACAGGACAGAGGGACGAGGCTGGTGCTTGGCCCTTCGACCTATTGCCCTGGCCCCAGTTTTAATAAGGATTCTAGTCCAACCTTTGAAGACAGTTCAAATAGTGCATAATGTTCCAGTATTTCAAAATTTAAACATTCCATGTATTATTTATTTTTTGTTTTGGCTCTGGGACACATCCAGCAATATTCAGGTATTACTCCTGGCTCTGTGCTCAGGATTCACTCCTTGCAGTGCTCAGAGGAACCATATGGAGTACGGGGTATCAAGGCCAGGTCAGCCATGTGCCTAAGGCAAACTCCCTATCCACTGTACTATCACTCCCTATACATTAATTTTTAACAGATTAATTAAAATAATGCCTGCAGGAAAACTCAAGTAGTACAGAAAGGCATCAAATGGTCAGTGAATGCCTCCCTTTCAAATCTTCTAGTCGTTCTACAAAAAACCCAAAGCTTTTGTGAATAGTTTTTCTTAGTTTCAAACCAAAGGGTAATATACATTTCACCAGATACACACATGTTAAAACATGTATATCTATCTACATTTTAAAAGACAAGTTATGGCCCCCTTTCTTTGCAAAAAACTTTGTAAAACCACCCACTTATTTTTTCCCTGTTAGGAGTTTTTTCTCTTGTCTTCTGAGGAGCCAGACTGTCAGAGATTGTGTAATCACGAGAGGACTAGGAAATCCTGCTTGCGTGCTCTCTCTCTCTCTCTCTCTCTCTCTCTCTCTCTCTCTCTCTCTCTCTCTCTCTCTCCCTCTCTCCCTCCACACCATCCATAGCACAATCAACATATGAAAGCCATTCTTCCGCCCAAGGGCAAAATACCAATTAGGGATGTTTCTCCTCCCCTTAGTCCAATAACTTAATTAAGACCTTAATTCTACTTCTTAATATTATTTTGTATGGACACAGAGATACATTACGCTTGTAGGGTGGCTCTCCTGAGGACATCGCTCTGTGGATCTCAGACTACAGTGCTCAGGCCGGATTAGTCTTTCTTAACCCTAGCAGGGTCCTAATCCAGCTGTTACTTTTTGGATCGTGACAGAATTTGTCCATGACCATGCTCTTATAGTTAAGTATTACGGCACTTTGGCCTGGCCCATTTCAGTATCAGGGTAGCTCATAGCTTGCCCTGGGTCCATCCAGTCCGTTGGGACTCTGCTTTTGGGGTGCTAGGAAGTAAGGGCAGCTGAGGCTTAAGTCGAGAGAACAGATGCCCAGAAGTGAGTATCATTCGGAGTCAATTAAGTCCCAAGTTATGAAGCACAGCATTACCTGTCTTCCTGTGTCCATACAAAAAGGACATTGCTCTGAGTTAACTGTGGAAAGGACTTAAGGAGAAGAGAAAAGCAATATTTTATTTTATTTTATTTTATTTGCTTTTTGGGTCACACCTGACGATGCTCAGGGGTTCCTCCTGGCTCATGCACTCAGGAATTGCTCCTGGCGGTACTCGGGGGACCATACGGGATGCTGGGAATCGAACCCGTGTCGGGCATGTTGGCTGCGTGCAAGGCAAATGCCCTACCTGCTGTACTATTGCTCCAGCCCTGAAAAGCAATATTTTAAATTCACAGAGTTTGATTAGGAGATAAAGGTGATTGGTTGGGGAAGCAGAGCACAAAGAAGAGGTTACAAGTAAACACAGAGGAATGGGAGCACTGTTATGGGAGCAACCTAAGCTCCCTGTGGCAAGGCAGGAAGGACAAACCAATGTTATCCTACAAGAGATGATCAGTTTTGCTCCCAGACTATAGAGTTCACACACATTCACACTCTCTCTCTCTCTCTCTCTCTCTCTCTCTCTCTCTCTCGCTCGCTCTCTCTCTCTCGTGCTCTCGCGCTCTCTCTTTCTGACCACTAGAGGGCACTGCGACAACATCAAAATGAGATTATTCCTGACTAACTCAGGGCAGGCGAATGCAGACCCTGGAGAATGTGGTCCGTCAACCTGGGACATTATTGCCATCGCCAGCTAGACTTTGACCCGGGAGCACAGCGCGTAGGTCCTGGTGCAGTGAGCAGACAGTGCATGGGGCCGGAGAGGCAGTGCGGCAAGCAGCTAGGGTGCGTGCCTTCGAGGCAGCAGACCCCAGTTCCATCCCCAGCACTGCATGCGATTCTCGG
Organism: Sorex fumeus; assembly: GCF_029834395.1. Taxonomy (NCBI): domain Eukaryota; kingdom Metazoa; phylum Chordata; class Mammalia; order Eulipotyphla; family Soricidae; genus Sorex; species Sorex fumeus. The sequence goes on from NW_026606110.1 coordinate 1,111,991, forward strand.
AGCCTCTCCAGATGGGACCCCTGAGCACAGAGCTGGGAGTTGCCCCGAGCGTCACCGGGCGTGACCCCACCCCACCGCAAACCCAAACCAAACCCAAAGCAGATGCACACTTCACCCTTCGCAAACGCTTTACTGGCCGTGGATTCGGAATTTCTTTTAGGGGGGCGGGAGAGATGGCAGAGGAGATGAGGTGCCTACCGTGCCTGCAGCTGACTCTGGTTTGTTCCCCGGCACTGCTTTGAGTGATTAATGAGCACAGAACCAGGAGTAAGCCCCGAGCACTGCCAGTTGGTTCAAAAACAAACAAACAAAAAAACAAAAGGAAAAAAAATGTGTTTCAACCCACCTCCCCCCCCCCAAAAAAAAACACATTTAATCCAAGACTGTTGGATTGTCAGGTTCTATTGCTAGTGGGGGTCACCTCTGTCATTTTGGAAAATGTCATGCCCGGTCATACTGTGGTCTTACTATCGCCATACTGTCACCTGGGGCTCTGGCTTGTGGGGAGCGAGCCCAGCCCACCATCAGAGGTGACCATGACCCGCGCTTGGCCGCTTAGCAGGGAACAAGCTAAGGAGATTTCAGTCGCTGTGTAGTGGGTGGACTGAATTTGCTTCAAATTTCTAAATACCAGAGTCTTTTTTTGGGGGGGAGGGTAAAAATAAAACTCTTGGGGGCTGGAGGGACAGTTTAGTGGGTAAGGCACTTGCCTTGCACATGGGCGACCTGTGTTTGATTCCCGGCCCTTCCTATGGTCCCCTCAGCACCACCAGGAGTGAACCCTGAGTGCAGAGCCGGGAGTATGCCCGGGGCACTGCTGGTGTGGCCCAAAAACACAAACACAAAACACACAATTTTTTGTTCTGAGTGCTTGAAAGTGGTAGAGAATGGGAGCGGAGGTCATATGGTGAGGGTGGGTTACTTCACTATTAAAATCATCATTTGGGGGCTGGAGCTGTAGTAAGCGGATAGGGTGTTTGCTTTGCACGCGGCCGACCTGGGTTCAATCTCCAGCATCCCCTATGGTCCCTGGAGCACCCCCAGGAGTAATTCCCGAGTGCAGACCCAGGAGTAACCCCTGAGCACCATCGGGCGTGACCCAAAAAGAACAAAAATAAAAATAAAATAAAATAATCATTTCTAGGCCAGGAGCCTGCAAGTTTGTCCAAGTTTGGACAAACTTGCAGGCTATCGAATGTAGCCTGCCCACAGGGCAGAGTCTGGCTAACTCCCCGTGGCGTACCAAATATGCCAAATACCAGTAACAATGATGGGTCTCATTCTCCTAAAGAGCCTTGAATATAATCTCAGGGCTAGGACGTTACTGGGGCCTGCTCGAGGCAATCGATGAATAACTAGGCCAGGAGAGGCCCTGGCATGTGGAGGCCGCGGGTGTGATTCCCAGTAACGTGTCTTCCCCACGCACTGCTGGGGTGACCCCGGGAGTCCCCAGCATGGCCAGGCACGAGCAGCATCAGAACGAGTGCTGCTGGGAGTGGTGCTGTCCTCACGGCCCCCAGCACTGCTTGGAGATGCCCCGAATCACTGTTCATTTCGTACTTGACAATGAATGCATGTTCATTGCAAAAACTTCAGGAAGTCCTGTCCTGCAGTGCTCAGGGATGACTTCTGGTTGTGTGCTCCCGGGGCTACTTCTGGCAGTGTTCAGGAGGCCATGTGGCGCCAGGAATGAACTTGGGTCCCCTGGATGCAGTCTGCACTCAGCCCCCCTTTGAGATCTCTCTCCAATGCAGAAATGTCAACTCTGAAAGAGGAAACAGATTTATTATCCATAATTCAGGGCTGGTGAGATCCTGGTAGTGAATCCGCAATACAGCTCACGGAGGATCCTGATGTATTGGGCTTGAATGCCCTGATTGGCTAGGGCTTCAATGACCGCTTCCGTCTCAACAGAATCAAGATGTCAAGAGAGGGGTGCGGCAGGGTGATACCATTTCACCGAAACTCTTCATTGCCACCCTCGAGAACATCATGCGACGACTGGAATGGGAAGGAATGGGAGTGAAGATAGATGGTTGGCAACTACACCACCTCCGCTTTGCTGATGACATTGTTTTAATAACACCAAACATCAGCCAAGCAGCACAAATGCTGGCCAACTTTGACCGTGAGTGTGGAAAGGTAGGACTACAGCTGAATCTTACGAAGACAATGTTTATGAGAAACAGCCTCGTTCCTGACGCCCCATTCACTCTCAACGGAACGACCATCTCCGAATGCAACAGCTATGTGTACCTAGGTCGAGAGGTCAACATGACAAATGACCTGGCACCCGAGCTGCGCAGGAGGAAGAGAGCGGCTTGGAACGCCTTCAAGAGCGTCGAAGAAATAGCTAAGAGGACGAACAACCTCCGGCTCCGGGCACATCTCTTTGATTCCACTGTTCTTCCTGCATTAACATATGCCTCAGAGACCTGGGCCCTACGCAAACAGGATGAGAATGCTATTCGGGTCTCCCAAAGAAGAATAGAAAGAGTTATGCTTGGAATATCACGTTTCACTCAAATGAGAGAACGAATCCGGAGTTCTGACATCCATCGATGATCAAGGATCAGGGACGCTGTCTCATTTGCCAAGGTGTCGAAAATCAGATGGGCTGGTCACGTAATGAGATTTAAAGACGACCGTTGGACCAGAGCTGTTACTGACTGGATTCCACGGGATGTCAAAAGATCACGTGGCCGCCCACCTACCAGATGGTCAGATTTCTTCGTCAAGATCATGAACGATCGGTCTGAGGCCCTTCATGTTCCCGGAGCGAACAGATGCCATTGGGCTACACTAGCACGCGGCAGGGACAAATGGAGACGTTACTGGCGCCCGCTCGAGCAAATCGACGACTAACGGGAAGTTAAGTGATTAAGTGATTAATTCAGGGCTGGAGAGATAGGACAGTGGGGAAGGCACTCACCTTGCATGCAGTTAGTTGACCCTGGTTTGATTATTGGCACTCCATATGGTCCCCCCTACCCACATTGCCAGGAGTGATCCCTGGGCACAGAGTCCGGAGTGATCCCTGAGCACTACCAGTTATGGCCCCCAAACCAAAGCATAATTAAAAATTGAAAAAAAATTGAAAAATAATAGTAAGTGAAATATTACCCTTAATTCAGTAAAACACACACACACACGCACACACACACACACACAAACAAACTCAGGTTGATATGTATGAAGGATCCCCCCCTTTCATTTCCTTTTGCAATAACAGATTAGTCAAAACTTAACTATTTTGGAACTTGAAGTCTCTTGGGCCAGTGAGTCCGGTATTTCTGGACTTTTCTCCCTGGGATCTATTGGGAATTCCAGTTCCAGAGAAGATTCCAACCCTTGCTTTGCCAGTCTCGTTTCGTGCCAGAGAGCAACGGTGTCGGTATGTTAGCTCTTAGCTAATCACGGTTTAGGAGACACAGTTTTTGCTGTGAGAAGGGAAAAACCTGAAATTCAATATTACATGGAATTTGCTTGTGTTTGGGCCACATCCAGCGGTGCCCAGGGCTCGCTCCTGGCTTTGCATTCAGGAACTGCTCCTGGCAGTGCTAGGGCACATACAGAATGCTGGAGATCGAACCTGGGTTGGCTGCGTGAGAGGCAAGTGCCTTGCCCGCTGTTCTATTGAGCCGGCCCCTGGGATTATGTTTTAGCGCTTCCTAATGGCTGACTAGATGGTAAGAGTGAGAAAAAACTAAGTTCTTTAGAGGGCAAGAGAAGTAACTTTCACACCTGGCACACTTTTGGTGTTCTGTCAATATTTGTTGATGCCGCATGTGTGTCATTCTTACATAATCATGATGATTTCCTCAGAATAGAATAAAACTAGCTGCACAGGAAAACACAGTCACAAATTTTATAAAGATTTTTGTACTTCTGGTTCAATATTTACAAGTTGGATAGAACAGGTGGTATTGAAATAAAGTGTTTGAAGCTTTTCTCAATATATATAAATATATAAATATTTTAAGAAGACCAGATCTTCTATTCAAGATCAACAGAATGAGGGACTGGAGTGACAGTATAGCAGGTAGGGCGTTTGCCTTGCACGCGGCCAACCCGGGTTCGATTCCCAGCATCCCATATGGTCCCTCGAGCACCACCAGGAGTAATTCCTGAGTGCAGAGCCAGGGATAACCCTGTGCATCGCCGGGTGTGATCCCCCTCCACCTCCCCCCAAAAAAAGCAGAAAGAAAAAGATTAATAGAACGGGGCCAGTAGTTGAAGAAGCTGCAGCTGTGGCGGGGGTGTGTGGCTGCCAGACTTCCAGAAGCATTGGTTCGGGGTGGGAGGAGGATGCCCACCCCCACTCTGAGAAGGCCCCAGAGTTCTCGGCCTGAAAACAGGTGCGTACCTGGAATTTTCGAGGTTTGGTGTCTCTGCAGACATCACCCACGACAAAGAAGAATCGAGCTGTTGGTGTAGCCGCAGCTGTGGCGTGTGGGTACAACTGTTGGGGCAGGATGGGGCCTCGCCCGTCCCACTCCCGAGGGTGCCCTAGAGATTTCAGCCAGGAGATGGGCGTGCCCATTAAATGTGGGGCTTGACTTGTGGCTCTGGAGAGCAGGGCCGGCAAGTGAGGCAAAGGAGTCGGCCTGGGGAGGTGGAGGGGATTGTTATTCCAGATGAGAAAGGGATTCTTTCATCATGCAAAACCTTTGAATTGGGTGTAGTATTGCCCCATGTATTTTGCTTCTGTTGTCCATTTACTTCGTCAATCTTGGAAGACATCTGATTGGTCTGTATCCTGAAGAGCATTGCCTGTGTTTGTCGGTATAGGGATTGGTTTTCATCTTAAGAGCTTTACCCCACTTGGAAGTAACGTTGGTGGAAGCTGTGAGATACGCAGGCAAGTGTTTTCACATGGCAGGTGTTGGACTCTCCTCAAGGCTGTGAACATAATGAATGGTGGGAGGGTTTGGGCCCAGCCCTGTCGAGTTACACTGTGTTGCTTTAGCAAAGCACCTGAAATGCTGCTTCGTGCCTGATCTCGATTTACGTATTCACTCCCTACTGCGGCCTATTAGGAAGGTCCTCATATTTTTTGTTTTCTCTTTTTGAGTCACACCTGGCGATGCACAGGGGTTATTCCTGGCTCATGCACTCAGGAATTACTTCTGGCAGTGCTCAGGGGACCCTATGGGATGCTGGGAATCGAACCCGGGTCGGCCACGTGCAAGGCAAACGCCCTCCCCGCTGTGCTATCGCTACAGCCCCTCATATTTATTTTTTATTTGCGTAATTAAGTCGTCCTAAGGCAGCCTTCCTCTAACACATTATTCCAGGTGATTTCTGACGATTAAATACTGAATTCTGACGACTTTTAGGCCGCTGCTGTCTGTCAGATACTCTTATGTACTTCTTGAAATTTTATTTAAGCCTTAAGGCATTCTCTTCTGTTTTGCCTTTTGAGTCACACCAAGCAGTGCTCAGGGCTTACTCCTGGCTCTGGGCCCAGGGATCGATCACTCCTGGTGGGCTCAGGGAACGATATGGGGTGCTGGGAAATTAACCAGGTTCAGCTGTGTGCAAGGCAAACACTCTATGAACCTACAATCACTCTAGCCCTAGGACAGCCCTTGGAGAACAGCAATTCTCTCAGGAAGCAGAGACTTAACAAAATGTTACATAACAAGCCCCAGGTTGTACAAGGGCCTGGAACCTCATGAAATCATTTGAAACTTCATGAAATCTTTGGGAAAAAAAAAAATCTGTGTTCTACAAATTGTTCTTTTTTTTTTTTTTTTTCTGAGCAGGGTAATGCTCAGGAGTTACTCCTGGCTCTGTACTCAGGAATTAATCCTGGCAGAGCTTGGGAGACCATCGGGGATTCGGGGGATCCCATCTGGGTGAGCCCCATGCAAGGCCAACGCCCTCCCCGCTGTGCTCTCTCTCCAGCCCCATAAATTGCTGTTAACTGCTTCGAGATGATCTTTGGGCTCAACTCTTCACTTGAGCAGGTCACGTCTAAAATTGCCAGGAACAATGTGTGTGTTCAGGAGTGAGGTGGGGAGAGGGTGGCCATTCCATACTACTTCCTGAGAAGAAGGGTTTACCACCGAAGGATCTCCACACCGAAGATCAGGGCAGCGGTGTTGAAGTGAAAAGAGAAGTCTCTACAGATACAGAGGTACAGATGTTTGGTTGGAAGGAAATAGTTCTAATTAGGGAGGAGAGAGGGAGAGAGAGAGAGACAGAGAGAGAGAGAGACAGAGACAGAGACAGAGAGAGAGGAAAATGAGAGCAAAAGAGTGAGAGTGGGCCGGAGTGATAGCACAGCGGGGAGGGCGTTTGTCTTGCACGCGGCCGACCTGGGTTCAATCCCCAGCATCCCATATGGTCCCCCAAGCACCGCCAGGAGTAATTCCTGAGTGCAGAGCCAGGAATAACCCCTGAGCATCACTGGGTGTGACCCAAAAAGCAAAAAAATAAAAATAAAGAGAGAGAGAGAGAGAGAGAGAGAGAGAGTCCTACAAAATAAAGGGATTATCCAGTCACTGGGCCTTGGCATGCTGGAAGATCTTTGTGTGTGTGTGTGTGTGTGTGTGTGTGTGTGTGTGTGTGTGTGTGTGCACACTGGGATTGAACCTGGGGCCTTCCCCCATCGGAGGCCTGTGCTCTACAACTCAGATGGGGAAATGCTCCAGAAAGAAGTCTGTAGGTCTGTAGGGCTGGGGCCAGAGCCATAGTCCAGTGGGGAGGGTGCGTGTCCGCTCCCAGGCACCCCACCTGGTCCCCCCAGCACTGCCAGGAGTAACCCCTGAGCACTGCCGGGTGTGCTGCCCCTCACACAAAAACAAAACTGATCCGCAGAGCAGTGAACCAAGTTCTGTTTACGTCAGCAAGTCGAGAGGCTCGAGTACATCAGGCGTCAAACTGACGAGGGGTCCCTCAGCAGCTCTGTGCCCTTCCACGTGGGTAGGTCGGGGAAACAGAGAGCGGGAAGGGCGTGTTCACCTTTTAGCCACTGCACCTCTCGGTCAGACTCCTCAACACTCAGGAGCTCCTCATGAAATGGTTCCCTGGAAAACGTAAGGACTTGAAAGAACAACTCAAAACGGTTCTGTGTAGCCTGGTTCCAACCAGGAATGTACAGAAGACAAGGGGCCTGAGAGTGTGGTGGGTGGGTGCTGTCATGCGCGTGGCTGCCAAAGATTCCACCCCCAGGACCCCATATGGTCCCCTGGGCCCCGTCCCGAGAACTACTGGGTGTGGCCCCCAAACAAAGGAAGTGTACCGAGTTAGCAGGAAGAAGTTTCCAGAAAAAGCAGGTGGAGTTTCACCTTGACATTTCCCCACTAATTCAATAATGTGCTCTAGGGTATCAATCGAACTGTTAATAAAAAAAACAATGAGGGAACACAGTCACGCCCAGGAAAATCTGAATATCTATTTTATTTGCATTAGAAAAGTATCACCTACGTAAAATGTTGGTCCCATTATTTCTCCTTTACTGCAATCAAACTTGAATACCTGAATTTCACTTAAATCCAAGCAAGATCATACTTGACTTGGAACAAAGGTCACATTATTGGCTGAAAAGGAATTAATCTGAATACTTAATTTTATTTCCATTAGAAAAATACGACCCACGTAAAGTGTAGGCCCAGTTAGTTCTCCTTTGCCGCAGTCAAAACTCAATACCTGGAATTTGTTTCAATCAGAGCAAAATTAGACACGAGAAGCACGAAGTCCACAGAGTGAGAAGGGTAGAAATTAACCGGACTAATTGTCATCTCTGTCACTTCGGGAGCAGGAATGCGTCTTGCCGGCGCGTGCCTTTGCTGTTCTTGATCCGAGTGGCGATGTGGCGAGTGTCACGGGTGTGATTTGTGGCCTCCGTGACGGGATTCCTCACCTAACCTTCATTCACACCGATTCAATCACGTGGCATTTTCCGCCAGAACGGCAGATGGCCCCTCTGGCCTGGGTCGGAGATTAGCCGTGCAAATTAAGGTGTGGATTTGGAAGCGGCGTGAGGCCTCCGGACTAGAGGACGCTGGGGCCGCTTAGTCATGCTGTGGTGAGGGGGCCCAGGAGGGCGACGGCTTCGATCTCCACCCGGGCTCCCTGCAGGGGACACGACAGAGCCTCGCTCAGGTCATTCTGGACAGACGTGCGCCAAGAAGGCAGGCGAGGAGGAGCCCCCCCCCCCCCCACAGCGCGTCTGTCAGACTAATGGGCCCGGCCCAGACACATACTCCGTGGGTTCGAGCCCGGGCCCCGAGTCCCCTTCCACAGTGGCACCTGCCTCAGCTGTTGGTGCCAAGAGTCCCAAGGAGCAACCCAGGGATGCATGAGGGAGCCTCACGGAAGAGCGATGCTGACATCACTCGGGGCCCTTCTTCAGGGGACGGTTAAGGTTGGAGGGGTTCGAAATGGATTTTGAGATGCGTTTTCCCATGGAAGGTCTAGGTCTTTTTTTTTTTTTTTGCTTTTTGGGTCACACCCGGCGATGCACAGGGGTTCCTCCTGGCTCTGCACTCAGGAGTCACTCCTGGCGGTGCTCAGGGGACCATATGGGATGCTGGGAATCGAACCCGGGTCGGCCGCGTGCAAGACAAACGTCCTACCCGCTGTGCTATCGCTCCAGCCCCGGTCTAGGTCTTTTTGTTGTACAATAGACAAGTAAAATGTTTTACGGCAGAGCTCAAAGCCTTTGCCCAATATGGAACTCAAGGAACTTGAAAATGACTCACTGGCCTTTTTTACTTTCTCTCACAGATTTCTCTGCACTTCCAGGCCACACCTGGTGGTGCTCAGGGACTGCTCCTGGTTGTGTGCTCGGGGATCCTATGTGGTGCCAGGGATTCAGACAGGGGTCAGCGGGACGCAAGGGAAGGGCCCTCTCCTCTGCATTCTCCCTCCGGCCCACTACTTTCCCTCAGTTAGAGGACTGATTCGGTCACATTTATGTGTGGCCTTCACTGTGAAGACCAGGCTTTAAAATGCCTTAAATTCATCATCCCCCCGCCCCCCCACACCCCCACCTCCCCATGCACATCATGTTGGGTGTGGCCTTTTAAGTTCTAAATTCTTGGAAATCAGGGATTATTTCATATATATATATAAAAACTCCCCCCATGGTGCTTCGGCTTTGGTGGTCAGCCAACAGCGTGGACCCGGACACGGTGTCCCCGGCACCCGGAAGGTCCTGGAAGGTACTCACTCTGGGCAATGCGACCACCTGGTAAGCGGCTCTCGCAGGAAAGTTGCTCTTGAAAACTGCAATGTAAGAAATTCCATTTTAGTCGTTTGTTTTTGACTGTGCACCAACCCTCCAGACCAGACAGGACAACGGGAAGTGCCTCCAAGACCAGTTCTCAGATACCAGCAACGTTGGAAAAAAAGCAGCTCACGTTCATCGCTGGAGCGACAGCACAGCTGGTAGGGCGTTCGCCTTGCACGCGGCCAACATGGCCGACCCGAGTTCGATTCCTCCGCCCCTCTCGGAGAGCCCGGCAAGCTACCGAGAGTATTCGATATGCCAGACACAGTAACAACAAAGTCTCCAATGGAGACGTTACTGGGTCCGCTCGAGCAAAGCGATGAATAGCGGGAGGGCCTTTACCTTTACCTTACCTTACGTTCATATTTGTCTGATAAAACACTCTGCCACATCACTTCAAATTTTATACTCTCAGAAACGTCTCAGCGTTTTGGAAAAAGAAAGCAAGCACACAGATTCTGACGCTTTGATCTCATTAAACATATATGTTTTGTTTTTTTGGGGGGTGTGTATGTGTGTGCGTGTTGTCAGGGCCTGAAACTGGGGCCTCCTACATACAAGGGAATTGTTCTCTTGGCGAACTATACCTTGGGTGGGGTGTGGCTTTAAAAATTATTTTTTTAAATTTTTTGTTCCTGCCTCTGTGCTCAGAGATCACTCCTGGTGGGCTTACCCTAGGGGGTGCCGTGGATCAAACCCAGGTTTGCTGTGTGCAAAGCAAGTGCCCTACCCGCTGTAGCATTGCTCCAAGCCCAGCTTTTAAATTTCATTTTATTTATTTATTTATTTTTGCTTTTTTGGGTCACACCCAGCGATGCACAGGGGTTCCTCCTGGCTCTGCACTCAGGAGTTACTCCTGGTGGTGCTCAGGGGACCATATGGGATGCTGGGAATCGAACCCGGGTCGGCCGCGTGCAAGGCAAACGCCCTACCCGCTGTGCTATCGCTCCAGCCCCAGCTTTTAAATTTTAAAGAATTTATTTAGGGTCCCGCCTCACAGTGCTCGGGGGCTCTTCTGGTGTCTGTGCTCAGGCCTGACCCCTGGTGGTTTGCTGGGGACTGAACCCAGACTGGCCACAGCTAAGGCAAGGGCCCAACCCCCACCCCTCCCCCATGCTCTCTCTCTGGGCCCTCTTGGTTCTCTCTACAACGGAAATGAGGAGTGCGGCCGTGCTACTCACACTGCTTGTAGACGTCGTTGACAGTATTGAAGTCGTTGATGTCTGCCAGCAGGACCGTGGTTTTCACCACTGGAAGAAACACACACTGGCATTAGGCTCTGGCATCTGGTCCAGGCTCAAACATCATGAACAAAAAAAGGAGAAAGACCACCCCACCATCGCACTAACGTGAGGCCTGGTGCTCGACCTGGTGAAAACGGGACTCAAATGAGAAACACTTGAGAAAGCCACGAAGTTCTGGCATGACCTGGGACCGGCCGCCATGGGCGCTTCCAAAAGACCACAGAAATAGTGGATCGGAGGGGTGGGGGCTGGGCCGCCCAGGTGCTCACCGTTCGTGTAGTCACAGCCCGCGGCTTTCAGGATCTCCCCTATGTTGGTCAGGGCCTGGAAGCATGGCAGAAAGACACCCAACGTGGGATTAGAGTGTGGATGGCTTATGGACACCCCCCGGATGCATTATGTCCCAGGAAAGGTCTTTGCCTCAATGACATCTGACGCCTCCCAGGCCACCTGCTCACGAGGGCTCCATCGTGGGTCCCTGTGATGGAACGTGTGAGTCCTGTAACACAGCCCACGTTGGCCCTTTCCTTGGGGGGGTGGGGGGGGGAGAGACTCGAGTGTCTTTTCTCCCTGCTGATCTGTGAAGTGCTCAGCCAACGACCCCTACACCCCGGTCGGCATCCCTCACGGGGTTCCCAGTTCTGCGTCACAATAAGGATGAACTTGGGAACACTCAACAAGGTTCCATCTGATTCTTATTATTTTCGGAGGGTTGTTTGGGCCTAAGTGCATTGCTCAGAGCTTACTCCTGGCTTTGTGCTCAGGACGGATCATCCCTGGCGGTGCTCAGGGATCCGTATGAGATGCTGGGGATGGAACCCGGGCCGGCTGTGTGCAAGAAAAGTGCCTTCACTGTACTCTTTTTCTAGCCCCTAGGTTTTGGTTTTGGGCCACCCCCAGTGGTGGTCAGGGCTTCCTCCTGGCTCTGGGCTCAGGGCTCACTCCTGGTGGGGTTTGGGGGACCATATGGGATGCTGGGGATCAGACTTTGGTCAGGCTTGTGCGTGACAATCTACTCGCTGTACTATCACTCTGGCCCCAAATTTCCAGCTTTCTGTGCACACAGAACTGTCGAGTCGTGCCCTAAGTTATGTACAAAGCACTGACCAGTGACCGGTTGTGCCAGGAAGCTCTCAATACTGCAGAGCGCTGAGAAGGGACTTACCTGTTTGGTCTCTGCCACCACGCCTCCGGGCACCATCTGGCCAGAAGGGTCCAGGCCTACCTGTCCCGAAATGTAAAGGGTCCTGTCGGCCAGCACTGCTTGACTGCAGAGAACAGAAACCCGGAGTGAGAGGTACATAGGAAGCTACGGCCCCAAGCAGAGGGTCTCTGCTCAGACGTGCCAGGCACACAATGTTCGAGCCCTGGTGTGCCTGAGCAGAGGTACGTGAGTGACAAACTCGTGCTGATTTTGGGACATTTTAAATGATTGGTATGGGTTTCGGTGACACCCCGAGATGCTTCAGGATCCAGTCCAGGCCTCCTGTATGTGAGGTATGTGCCCTTTGAACTGTCTCCCTGGCCCTGAAGGACCTATTTAAGGAAACAAAGGCAAGCCCCAGCCTGAGAAGCAGTATCTGCAAGACATACTTTGGCCACAAGAATCTCTGAGCTTTTGAACTCAAAGATCGTATCTAGAATCTATCAAGAATTCTTGGAGATGGAGAGACAGTACAATGGGGAGGGCACTGGCCTGCATGAGGCCAACCTGGGCTCGATCCCCGGTACCACATACGGTTCCCTTGGCCCCACCAGGAGTGACCCCCTGAGCACAGAGCCAGGACTAAGCCGCGAGCACAACCGGGTGTGACCCAAAATCCAAAAAGAAAAAAAAATATCGTAAAACCCAAAGTCTGAAGACGACCCAGTGAAAAAGTGGGCGTACGGGAGGAACCGGTAATTCACGGGAGACTCAGGGGGAACCGGTAATTCACGGGAGACTCAGGGGGAGCCTCTCTGTCATCATCAGTATTAGATATGCAAACCCGAACCACAGCCAGCTATTACAAGGACACGCCCCTGGGCGTGGGTGGGGAGGGTGAGGGTAGAACCCACAGACGCTGCTGGCGGAAACGCCATTTGGAACCTAATCTGGCAGTTTCTCACAAATGCATATACTTACATGGGTAATAGTACAGAGGGGAGGGCGTTTGCCTTGTACACGGCCACCCTGGGTTCGATCCCCGGCATCCCATAGGGTCCCCCAAGCACTGCCAGGATTACACCTGAGTACAGAGCCAGGAGTAAGCCCTGAGCATCACCGGGTGTGGCCCAAAAAAGCAAAAACCAACCCCAAAGCACATTTACAGTTGGCGCAACTTGACAGAACAGCATTCGCCTGGCATGTGAGGCCTTGGATATAATTCTTGGCAAAACACACACACACACACACACACACACACACACACACACACTTTGTTGTAGTCAAAAAAAACCCCCACTCAAACATCCCCACTAATACCATAGTTCTGGCTAAAGGTTGACTTCACATATATGGAATTTCAGACGAGACTGAATAAGAAGAAAAGGAGGTAGATCATGGGCGGGACTGACCGCGTGGATGGGAGGGCAGTAGAGGGGTGGACACTGCTTGTGGTCAGGGGTGCAAAGCTCAGGGAACCCTGCGTGGGCAGAGGGTGTATTCTCGTGTCACTTACACCTCGGCAAACTCTATACCAAGACCCCCGAGGAGAAGGAACCGTCCTGTGGAAATGCCATTCCTTTGAGTCCTCGAGGGCTGGGGCTTCACTGTGCAAAGCGGCTTCCGGGGAATTCCGTAGTGAGGACGCTATGTTATGGAATCATGATAAAATCGCAGATAGAATGGCACTGACTTGGCCTATTCCCCCTTGGCAGCTGGGTGGCCCCCATCCCCCAGAGGCCACTGGACAGTCAGGACTGGGCCCGCAGTGACGAGACACGTGGGGCCCCATGAGATGGGGGAGGAACCGGCCCTTTCCTCCCTGTCCCAATGAGACCCTGAGTCACTGCCCACGAACGGCCTCTCTGGCTCCTGACCAAGCTGCTTAATGGCCATGATCCCAGAGACTCAGGAACAAATCTGGGAACCCAGCAGGTTTTGGGCAGAAATCCCTCCAGATTTGTTAAAAATTCGGAATTCCAAAATCGCGCAGCCACTACTGCAGTCACGTGACATCATATGTTATTGTTAACCGGCAATAGAAAACAAATTGCCTATGGTTGCCTTTTAGGCAAATCCAAGTGTTGGGGTAAAATCCCAAATAATAATGGTGGGTCTGGTGTCAAAATATTGAATGTGATCAAAGTAGAGAGAGAGTACTGTGGAAATCATCTGCCCCACAGGTGGGGGAGGGTGTGGGATGGGGGTATACTGGGGTTTTTGATGGTGGAAAATGGGCACTGGTGAAGGGATGGGTGTTTTATCATTGTATGACCGACACTTAAACCCAAAAGCTTTGTAACTGCTCTCACGACGATTCAATAAATAAATTTATAAAGAAGAAAAAAAAAAAGAGAGAAAGCAGCACTGAGATCTGCAAAGTACCCAACAAATCAACAATTTTCAAGGACCTTCATTTGGTTTTGGAAAAAGCAAACACCTCTGTTTAAATGGTGGTCAAACATAACAGAACAGTCACCTTTGTTGTGTTCAGTGATACTCGGCTAACAGGGCCGAAGGGTCAGTGCTAGGGTGTGGGGATGCGGTGCTTAACGACCTCCAGGACCGCCCCAGCCGGGCTGGGGCAGGGGAGACACTGACCATTTCTTTTTTAATTAAAAAAATTTTTAATAGTGAGACATCATGAGGTACAGTTGCAGACTTACACATTTTTGTGCTTGGGTTTCAATTATACAATGATCAAACACCCACCCCTCCACCAGTGCCCATTTCCCACCACCACGGATCCCAGTATCCCTCCCACCCCCATCTCCCCCATCCCACCCTGCCTCTGTGGCAGGGCATTCCCTTTTGTTCTCTCTCTCCTTTTGGGTGCTGTGGTTTGCAAAAGAGGCAATGGGTGACAATCATGTTTGGTCTATAGTCTAACTTTCAGCATGCTTCTCCCGTCCTGGGAGGATCCTCCCTACACCCTTTATTTGGTGCTCCTTTCTTTATCTGAGCTCCCTTTTCCCCTAGTATGTGTGGTCCAGCCATTTTTTAGGTTTTCAATTCCATGGCATTAAGTCGCGTATTAAAAATGTTGAGCGTCTGGGGATTCTCCGCTCGCTGGCTTTCATCCAGGTCCACAAAGGACAAACCTGGAGCTTGTTAATGTGTAAGCTTGTCACACGCTGAGCTGCAACTTCAGCAAGCGGTCTGTGTCCTCCAGAGAATCAGGACACCCCAGGTCCTCTGGGGCACCTTCAACCCCCCAGCCTGGCAGCAGAGTCTACGCCCATAAGCGATTCCTTTGATCAAAACCCTTGGCAGTCCAGACGCCTGCTCATTACCCGACAAGTAGAGGCTAAGCCTGGACCGGGTGGGTGATCTGAGCCACGCGAGGTACGCCTCACAGTCAGAAAAAGGCCTCTCGCACAAAAATAATCTGAGTTGATAACTTCCGGAGCCTAAGAATCCTCTTCACAGCCAAGTCATCAGGTACCAGAACATTTCAAAATGGATCATTTTGTTTCCGGGTCCAGGGGACCAAAACACTTTCCGAAGCACCGTGGTAAGAACCGTCTACCCACACGTCTTCCCACATGGACTGTGCCCCACGGATGCTGGCTTTGAAATGCTTTGAGTTTTCAGACAATCTGGGAGTAGAAGGGAAAGGCACACACGGGTCATGTGATGTGGCCACAGGCAGGCTCTGTCCTGGAGAAGCCCTAAAAAAGTGCTGAGTTGCTAAGCTAATTAGTGACAACAGCCCCCAGAGGGGCTGAAGTCCAGCAGGTCTGACTCTTCTTGGAGAAGGCCCAGAATTTTCAGAATGAGTACTTGTTACAAATGCCACACACCAGAAGAACCCTGGACTCCAGAAGTTTTTTGTTTTGATTTTTTTTTTTTTTTGGCCACAGCTGGCGATGCTCAGGGGTAACTCCTGCCATTACACTCAGGAATCACTCCTGGGGGTGCTTGGGGGACCCTATGGGATGTCAGGGATCACACCTGGGTTGGCCGTGTGCAAGGCAAACGGTCTGCCCGCTGTACTATCGCTCCAACCCCACCAAACAGTTCTTAAAACACATTTCCATCAGGGTTTAGACCGTGGGCTGGAGTGTGTATTTTTCTGTCTCCTCTTCAGTCTATAATAATGAAGACGAGCAGATTGTCTTTAGGTGTTCAAAAGCCCAGAGGACATCGTTGTTCCCTGGACAGTCACCGCTCTTTTGCGGACACTTCCCCCCTTTCCTCGCCCACCAGGTGTATCACTTCTAGGCGTGCTTTCCCGGACAAAGAACACATTTAAACTCTACTCTTTTTCATTTATTTTTAAAATTTTGTGCCATACCCAGCAGTGCTCAGGGCTCTCGCCTGGCTCTGCACTCAGGAGACCTTGTGGGATGCCGGGGATTGAACGGGTCAGCCTTGTGCAGGGCCTGTGTCCGACCCACTGTACTTTAGGCCGGCCCTCTGCTCTGTGTTTTGTTAGGGGCGACACCCATGGGGCCATCTGATGCATGGACTGAGCGCTCCCTGCACACAGCCCAGGCCCACGATGAAGGGGCAGGGACAAGGCTAAGAGCAAAAAGATGATGGACATTCATTGTTGTTGAATTTCCTTTTTCTGCCTCGACTCTCCTGGCTGTGAGCTCTGGGATCACTAGTGGCAGGGCTCAGGGACCACCCGGGGTGCCGGGGCTCCGATCCAAGGCAGCCAATGCCTGACTTGCTGTACTATCTCTTCAGTCTCTCAAAGGAAAGTTGGGGCAAAAAAGGCAAAAGGAAAGGAAAAAGTAGGTTCTCAGCCCAGCTCTTAACCAGCAATTCCCAAGGCCGAGGTCACACGCGAAAGTTGGCACAGCGAGGACCTGGCTTTCTGTCCCACTCCTTGCCAATTCTCAGGTGCAGGGGTCTGCAGAGTTACTGATTAAGAGTGAGCTCTGCCGCCCTGACCCAGGACACATTCTGGCACCCGTGGTGTGACCTTGGATGGGCACCGTGTCAGCCTTGTGCCCAAGCAGCCTCGAGCAGTGCCTGGAGCTGAGTCAGCACCACTGAGTTCCTCTCCCGGGGGGGTCTTTGGCTCAACAAGGGAACCATTGCTTCACACAAACTCGGTGATGGCCTGGGGCTCAGGGCCAATTCGTTGTGCCTGGCTAGAATTTCATAACCCCCCACTTTTTTATTTTTGCTTTTGGGTGGGTCACACCCGGATGTGCTCAGGGGTTACCTGGTGGTGCCTGGGGGAACCATATGGGGACTGAGCTTGGATTGGCCTCAGGCCTACTGCGCTATCTCTCTGGTCCCCGTCATTTTTTTTTTCTAAACACCCCTTTACCATTCTTTGTCTTCCTCTTTGGAGTCTGTCTGTAAAGTTTCAGAAGCAGGTAGAGAAACAGAGGGAGGCCCCTACCCTGTCACCAGCTAAGTCAGCCTCGCCGCCAATCCAGCTATCTCCAGATCCCGAAGGCTGGGCCCCCTTTGGCGGGGGGAAGGAGCAAGACTGCTAATGTGGCCAGTCGCACTGGACCCCTGCAAGTGGACACTTTAGGGACATAAACCCCACAGGAGAGTCAGAACAGAGATGAGCAAAGGTTAAGGTCCTTCTGCTCCACAACACCCTAATAACAGACTTTTTGCTCTCCATAGAAAACCCCAAGCTAGGGGTGGCAGTCTAGAAAAAAATTTAACTTTGCAAAGGCAAGCGAACCCACCTTCCTTCTGCAAAGAGCAAATGGTCAGCTCCCCCAAAACTCGGGCTGGGGACCAGCTCCTGGGGGCCTCAACCGCCGCCCTGAGGGGAAGATGGGGCACCCTTGTCTGTCTCTACAAGACTCTTGGTGCAGTGCTCAAGCTGACATTCCTATTCTCCCTCAATCCCCCAAGGCTGTCTGGGGAGACCGTGGGCCAAAAATCAAAAAGAGTGCAGGGACCACCCCCCCCCCCAGTCTCCCACCCACATCATTTCCTCTTCAGGTATTTTTGTTTTGCTGTGGGGGCTGCAGCCCACAGGCTTACCCCTGGCTCTTCGGAGTCACTGCTGGTGGTGGCTGGGGACCACGTGTAGTGTGCAGATGGAACCGCGGTCGGCCACACACGAAGAGTGCCTGAACACCATACTCAAATCAGCGGCCCCTCGTTTCCCTGCGGTGCTCAGGGCTTATTCCTGGCTTTGTGCTCCAGGGTCACTCCTAGCTGGCACCAGGAACCGTATGGGGAGCCCGGGAATGAACACTGGTCAGCCGGGTGTCAGGCCAGCGCCTTACCTGCTGTACTATCTGGCCAGACTGATTTTTTTTTTCTGCTGGAGGAGGGGAGGGGGGTCTCACATATGCAGCCCCTTTTGCTTATTTTATAGTTTGGGTTTTGGACACACGAGGCGACGCTCAGGAGTTACTCCTGGCGGTGCTCAGGAGACCATATGGGATCCTGGGGATCGAACCTGGGTCACCTGCATGCAAGGCGAGCGACCTCCCCATTCTACTGTCCCTCGGGCCCATTTCCCCCCTTTTATTCCCCACGCTCTGGTATTAACGTGATTTGAATTGTTTTTTTTGGGAAAAAAAAACTAGTACAGTGTTCAATAACCAAGGTTTCAAATTCTGAGCTTAGAAATAAACCAACAAATAGAAAAAAAATAAGATTTTGTTAAAAAAAAAAAACAAAAAACGGGGCTGTGGCCTTGCTAAAACATGTTTTGGGGATGCACGCGTGCAGAGGGCTGAGCTGGACGCGCCCCTAGAGCACCTGGACGTGTCCCTGGAGCACCTGGACGTGTCCCTGGAGCACCTGGACGTGTCCCTGGAGCCCCTGGACGTGTCCCCGCAGCACTGCCCGGGCACCGAGGGTCCGGCTGCGAGGTCCCGGGGTGGGAGGTGCTCCCGGATACGACCCCCGGTCCCGGGCCCCGTTTCCTGCAGCCTCCGAAGGCAACTGACCGCGCTGGCCCCCGAGCCCCTGCACCTCGCAGCCCAGAGCCTCGGGTTACCTGTAGGGCCCAATAGCCGAGGAGGACTTGTTGGTGCTGATCACCTTCCTGATCAAGGACGTCATGGCTCAGCCTGTTGCTCTGCAGCGCCCAAGGGAGAACGAGCGCACGCGCCGGCAGCGATCGCAGGACTGAGCTGACCCAGGCTACAGTCCCCGGGGGGTCACGAGTCCTCCCCGGGGGCGGGAGGGCCGCGCTCGGCATCCTGGGACTTGTAGTCGCCACGCCTCGCGCTCGGCATTCTGGGACTTGTAGTCTCCGCGCCGCGCCCCGGTATCCTGGGACTTACCTGGGTAGTCGCCGCGCCCCGCGCTCGACATCCTGGGACTTGTAGTCGCCACCCCTCGCGCTCGGCATTCTGGGACTTGTAGTCTCCGCGCCGCGCCCCGGTATCCTGGGACTTACTTAGGTAGTCGCCGCGCCTCGCGCTCGGCATCCTGGGACTTGTAGTCGCCACGCCTCGCGCTCGGCATTCTGGGACTTGTAGTCTCCGCGCCGCGGCCCGGTATCCTGGGACTTACTTGGGTAGTCGCCGCGCCTCGCGCTCGGCATCCTGGGACTTGTAGTCGCCACCCCTCGCGCTCGGCATTCTGGGACTTGTAGTCTCCGCGCGACCCCGCGCCACGTGGAGGCGGAGGCCGCCCCGGCGCATGCGCCCTCCCGCGCTCTCCCTGCGCACGTCCCTGCAGAGGGGATCGTCGCCGTGCACGCGTGGTGGGGACCCCGGGGAGCCCCGGCTGCACACGTCCAGTGAGTAACTCCCGAGGGCCTGGGGGGCCGCAGACCTGCGGGAGGTGCGTGGGGCGCGCCCTTGGGCCCGGGCTCTCCCCGAGGCCCTGCCCTGCTCGCCTCTGCCCTGGCCTCCCTGCACGCCGGTGCTCCAGGACCTGTCATTCATTTTCCGGGCCGGGGCTGTCCAGGAACCGGGCTTGCAGCTCCCTCTCCTGCCCCTAGCGGGGTGGGCTGGGCCCTCTGGGGGGCCGCATCGAGATCGGGAAGGGGCGGGGCCCACCCGGTGGGCTGGGGGCGGCGGGGGTCTCCTGGGGACTTCCTGGGGGTCTCTGCGCCCGCCCCCGGCCCGGACCCTCGTCCCCGGGCGTCGGCGCGAGTGTCCGATCTTGCCCCCGAGGGTGCCCCAGGGCTGGGCTGTGTGCAAATGCTCCGTCATGCCGAGCGAGGCAGGCCCGCCCCACAATTAATTTGCAAAATTAAACAAACTTTTTTTTTTTTTTTTGCATGCTATTAAGTGGGTCTGGATTCGCTTTTCGGCCCCTGCCGTGGACGCGAGCGCGTGTCCTTTGCAGCGGTTTGGTCCCTGCAAGAAAATGACCCCCGGGGTCCCGCTGGTTTGGTCCCAATGCTGCTAAGGTCATTCTGTCCCCACAGTTGTTAAGGTCACTGTGTCCCCTGCCCCACAACTGTCACAGCCTTTGCTTTGGCTTTAGGGCAGCGGGCGAGAAAAGACCTTCCACCCCGCCCAGGATTTCCCTTCAGAGTCCCCTCATCACCCAGGGCCACAACCTGGTACCTCCCCCCCCCCTCCACCCTCTCCCTCACTGAGTGACAGCTCAGGGGAACCCTCTTCTCCGTCCACTTCTCCTGTGGCCTCACGCTGTCTTTGCTTTTCGTCGCTGCTCTTTTATTTTTATTTATTTATTTATTTTTTGCTTTTTGGGTCACACCCAGTGATGCACAGGGGTTACTCCCGGCTCTGCACTCAGGAGTTACTCCTGGCGGTGCTCGGGGGACCATATGGGATGCTGGGAATCGAACCCGGGTCGGCCGCGTGCAAGGCAAACGCCCTCCCCGCTGTGCTATTGCTCCAGCCCCCATGGTAACATTTTGATACCAATTCTTCTGCTAGGAAGATTGCACCGAAGGATCAAGCTTCCGGTCAGAACTGTTTTATCCTGGAAGCTCCTTCTGCAGTAGTATACAGGGATGTGGCACATGCCTTGCAGGTAGCGGTGGCAGCTGTGACCCTAGTTCAATCCTCAGCACCGCATTTAGTTCCCTGATCACCGCCAAGAGTGACCCCAGAGCCCAGAGTAGCCCTGAGTGAGCACTGTCAGGTGTGGTCCCAAACTCTCCTCCCCGCAAATAAAAAAATCAAGTGGTACTTTGGGATCCGGGTGCCCTCCTGCAGTACTGAATTGACCGTTTCCCTTCCAGGAATGTCTAACGCGAAAGAAAGAAAGCATGCCAAGAAAATGAGAAACCAGCCCACCAACGTGACCTTATCCTCGGGCTTCGGGGCGGAGAGAGGCCGGAAGCTCCATAATGGAGGCGGGAAGCCCTTTTGTCCGCAGAAACCAGGTGAGAGAAACACTTGTTCCGTGCCTGTGGGGTCTGGATCGCTTGTGCCAGCCCCCTCTGAGAGGTGCCGGTCGCCAGGGACTCCCCCCAGTTTATCCCACGGCTTGGCCAGCACCGAGGTCTGGAACTGCCTCCAGCGCTCGGGCATTTGACCCTAAAATTGTCATAATCAGATGGAATGCCCCTGTTCCTTAGCGCCCCCCCGTCCACCCCCTACCCCAGGCTCCGGCATCCTAATCTCCACCTGGTCATTTTCTGCTGCTGCTCCCCAAATACATATCACCTTCCTGCTGCCTTTCACAATTATTATTATTATTATTATTATTATTATTTTTGCTTTTTGGGTCATACCTGGCAATGCACAGGGGTTACTCCTGGCTCTGTACTCAGGAGTTACCCCTGCAGTGCTCAGGGGACCATATGGGATGCTGGGAATCGAACCCGGGTCGGCTGCGTGCAAGGCAAACGCCCTCCCCGCTGTGCTATCGCTCCAGCCCCTGCCTTTCACAATTCTAACACCAAGGACTTTTTCTTTTGTTCTCTAGCCACCCCTGACGCTGTCCCAGGGTTATTCCTGGCTCTGCACTCAGGAATTACTCCTGATGGTGGTCAGAGGACCCTGTGGGATGCCGGGGATCGAACCCGGGTCAGCCGCGTGCAAGGCTGTGCTGTGGCTCCAGCCCCGGCAGGTTGGGGGATCTTAGACACACAAGGAGGATGACTGTCCTGTCCTGCTTTAAGGAAATAAGGGCGTAGGAGTAGTTGCTGAGTTGTTGCTGTGGTTAATGAAGGTAGAAATGAAAAATATGCAGAAAACTGCAAATTTTGAGGGTCCATTTGTATCTCTTTTCAAATCAGCTCATTCATTATTTAGCAGAAACTCTCAAAGGCCGATGCTCGGGGGTTTCTCCTGGCTCTGCACTCAGGAATCACTCCTGGCGGTGATTGGGGGACCCTGTGGGATGCCGGCGATCGAACCCGGGTTGGCAAGCGCCCTCCCCGCTGTGCTGTGACCACGTTGCCCGTTGATCTGGGAACGCGCCCTTCGGAAGTGTCCTCCTGGGCCCCCTGACCCGAGGGGCTCGTGTGTGACCTTCTCCGGCTCTGTGCAGAGCTGCCCACCGTGACCCCACGCAGGACGGGTTGTTCCCAGACCCTCGGCCCGGGATTGTCGTGCCCACTGGATTCTCCAGGCTTCCTCACCACCCCCGCAAGCAGCAGCCCTGCCCTGGGCCGTGCCCAGTGACTCTTTTTTTTTTGTCCTTTTCAAAAATGCACCTTAGAGCCTTCCGGACCCTCTCGACAGCGGCCCGGTAGGGTCGAGCCGGATACCAGGGAGCAGTCCTCGTCCACCGTCCTGTTCAAGAAGAAAGGGGGCTGGAAGGCGGGGCCCGAGGGCACGTCTCAGGACATCCCCAAGTATCTGACGGGTAGGTGTGGGCGCCCCTGCCCTGTTCCGGCAGCCCCCACTCCACACTCCGCTGCCTCTTCCTTCTTCCCGAGCTCCTTCCTCTACCTGCCTCTCCCCCGCCCTTCTAGAAACTGGTTCCTCCTGGGCCTAGAAGCTTCCGAGCCCCCAGCCCTCAACTCGTGGTAAAATGCCCTCTCCTCTCCGTTCCTCAGCTCAGCCTCGGCCAGAAAGGACCCCAGAGGAATCTCCCAAGGGGCGCATGTCCCTGCGTCCCTGTGGGCACCCCTGGCCCCCAGCCCTTGCTTCACGCATGCACCTTCCATGTACTCTGACCTTTCTGCTCATGTATGATTATTGGGCCGCACCCAGCACTGCTCAGGGCTTATTCCTGGCTCTGTGCTCCAGGACCCTTCTGGTGGGCCCCGGGCGGGGCGGGGGGGGGGGTTCTAGGGAGGGGGCATAAGGGGTGCCGGGGATCGAACCCAGGTCTGCCATGTGCAAAGCCAGTGCCCTACCTGCTGTTCTGCTGCTCCGGCCCCGTCTGACCTTTTGTTCTTTGAGTTTTGGGGCCACTCCTGGCAGCGTTCAGAAGTTTCTTCTGGCTCTGCACTCAGGAACTGCTCCCGGCGGTGCTTGGGGACTCTATGGGGGGCCGGATATTGAACCTGGGTTGTCCTTGTGCAACCAAGCGCCCTCCACGTCGGTTGTCCCGTCTCCGGCACCGGCTTCCCTTTTTCCCATTTTTTTCTTTTTCTGAATTAGAAACCCTGCCTTTAGATAACTTGAAAAAGATAAAAATGGGACAATCATACCTGCGTTGTGTCTTAGATGTAAGTACCCTCCTGGCCTTCTGCTGGGAGGCGCTTGGGCTCCATGTGACCTGTGAGAGGTGCTGGACACTGGGTGCCTCGAGACTCGCTGCTGGCCTGGGGGTGGGCGCTGGGGGCTGACCATGGCTCTGCTCCCAGGGTCACTCCGGCCAGCGCCTGGACCCCTGCAGACCCCCGCCCGCCCCCGCTGCCACACTTGGCTTTCCCCTCTCTTGTGGCCGGAGCGTCCGCGGGATGATGCCCCGTGCCTCACCCTGTGCCGGTTCCTTCCGCAGCGGCCACGTTCGCGCAGGCCCGGGCGGCCGAGGTCAGCGCCATGCTGAAGGCTGTGACCCAGCGCTCGTCCAACGCGCTGGTGTTCCAGACGCTGCCACGGCACATGAGGCGCCGGGCCATGAGCCACGACGTCAAACGCCTGCCCCGGCGGCTGCAGGAGATGGCCCAGAAGGAGGTGCGCCCCTCCGCTTACCCGGATAGAATATTCTGGAAGGAAAGCTGGCAGCCGGGCCGGGGGCATGGGGGTGAAGGTGCTTGCCGCATAGGGTGATCCCCAGCCCTGCCTGGTTCCCTGGGCACCCCCGGGTGTGACCTCCCATGCTCCCCCACCCCCAACAATTGTGACAACAACAAACCAAAATGACGGGCTCATTTTGCAAAACACTTGAGTTTAGTCACTCTTGGGCTGGAGCGATAGCACAGCGGGGAGGGCGTTTGCCTTGCACACGGGCGACCTGGGTTCGATTCCTCCGCCCCTCTCAGAGAGCTGGGCAGGCTACCAGCAGTATCTCGCCCGCACGGCAAAGCCTGGCAAGCTACCTGTGACATATTCGGTCTGCCAAAAACAGTAACAAGAAGTCTCACAATTTGTTGTGAGACGTTACTGGTGCCCGCTCGAGCAAATCGATGGACAGCAGGAGGACAGTGCTACAGTGCTAGTCACTATCCTGCCCGCCCCCTACAAATGAACACACTGTGAATAATGCAGCTACTTTTAAGTACGACATTTACAACGCTTTTGAAATTATTGTAATCGTTCTCACGATGTTACTTGGGCCCGCTCGAGCCAATTGATGAACAGCGGGAGGACAGTGACAGTGATTATTATTTTGGCTCTGGGGTCACACTCGGCAGTGCTCAGGGCTTGCTCCTGGCTCTGCACTCAAGGATCACTCCCGGCTGGGCCTGGGGGCCCCTTGGGATGCTGGAGATGATCCCTGATGGGCTGCCCGTAAGGTTAGTGCGTGCCCTGGCAACTGTGTTTCTCTGACCCTTAAGACTAACTTCTGGGGCTGGAGCGATAGCACAGTGGGTAGGGCGTTTGCCTTGCACGCAGCCAACATGGCCAACACAGGTTCGATTCCCAGCACCCCATAGGGTCCCCTGAGCACCGCCAGGAGCAATTCCTGAGTGCATGAGCCAGGAGTAACCCCTGAGCATCGCCGGGTGTGACCCAAAAAGCAAAAAAAAAAAAAAGACTAACTTCTTCAAAAGAGATTGTTCTTAAGCCTTGTTATGGGCAGAGATGGGGGCTGGAGGGGGGGGGGCGGGCGCGAGGCAGACCTGGCCGTGCTCAAGGGTTGTTCCTGGCTCCCTGCAGAGGAATGAGCCCTGATGTCTGGGGTCTGGGGTGACCAATCGGGCCGCTACATGCCCTGGGCACTGTCCATCCCCCCTGCCCCACCTTGTTTAAAAATACTGTGAAATCATTGGTAGTGCCCCTGCCCCCTCTCCCTGCAAGATATCAAACAGTATCTCGCATGCTGCGGCTCAGATGGTCCCCTGAGCCCCTCCAGGGGTGATTCGTGAGCACAGAGCTAGGACTAAGCCCTGAGCACCGCCAGCTGTGACCCCCCCAAAAAACCAAAATGTAAAAAAAAAAAAAATCGAAGCGAACCAACGGTTCCCACGTAACATGAAGCTCCTTGTTGGCCCGTCCCGGCCCCCGCTCCTCGCACCCGCAGGCAGAGAAGGCCGAGCACCAGAAGAAGGAGCACTCCAAGAACAAGTGCCACCGCGCCCGGCGCTGCCACACCGACAGGGTGCTGGAGTTCAACCGGCGGCAGCGGAAGAACCGGTGGCTGGAGACGCACATCTGGCACGCCAAGCGGTTCCACATGGTCAAGCGCTGGGGGTACTGCCTGGGCGAGCGGCCCACCGCCAAGAGCCACCGCGCCTGCTACCGGGCCATGACCAGCCGCTGCCTCCTGCAGGTGGGCCGCCTCCGCCCATGGGCCAAAACGGAGGGTTGCTGGGTGGAGGCATCCAATGGGGTGGGGCGGGCGCGCGGGGAGAGGTGGGGTCCGACGGGGCGGGGGCGCTTTCTTTCCATCAGCTTCGAGGTAGCTGGCACGGGGCAAGCTCGGTAGCTTTTCCTTTCTGCGAAGGGGTCTCGGGGGCCAGAGGGAGAGTGGAGTGGGGGGTTGCTGGCCTTGTAGGTGGCGGCACCCAGATGCTTCCCCCAGCCCCGCCGGGAGAGAGGCTTGAGCACAGAGCCAGGACTAAGCCCCGAGCACTGCCGGGTGTGGCCCATAAATGGAGAACTAAGAGAAGAAAAAGGCTGGTTGTCCAAATAAGCGGGAATGTCTGGTTTCAGCCTTTTTGGATCTTTATATATATATATATATATATATATATAAATTTTTTTTGGGGGGGGCTGGAGTGATAGCACAGCAGGTAGGGCGTTTGCCTTGCAACGCAGCCAACATGGCCTACCTGAGTTCGATTCCTCCGCCCCTCTTGGAGAGCCCAGCAAGCTCCCCGGGACGTATTCGATATGCCAAACACAGTAACAGCAAAGTCTCACGATGGAGACGTTACTGGCCCTGCTTGAGAAAATTGATGAACAATGGGAGGACCATGACAGCGATATATATATATATACATATATATATTTATTTATATATATATTTATATTTATATACGGTCACTGTCCTCCCGTTGTTCATTGATTTGCTCGAGCGGGCCCGGTAACGTCTCCATTGGAGATTTTGTTGTTACCGTGTTTGGCATATCGAATACGTCACGGGGAGCTTGCCAGGCTCTGCCGTGCGGGCGAGATACTCTCGGTAGCTTGCCGGGTTCTCCGAGACGGGCAGAGGAATCGAACTCGGGTCGGCCATGTTGGCTGTGTGCAAGGCAAATGCCCTACTGCTGTGCTATCGCTCCATCCCATATTTATATAAATATATAAAAATATATGTATTATATTTTATATGTATATATATATATTTTTTTTTACGAGGGTGGGAGATGTTGGGGGTTTAGGTTTGGGTCTCACCCAGCAGTGCTCAAGGCCCTGACTCCTGGCTCCGTGCTGGGGTGGGGGGGTGGTGCTTGGGTCCTTAGATGCTTAGAGCTGGGGGCAGTGGGCGGCCAGGCAGGCGTCCTCCCCGCTGTCCTTCTCGGTCCCTGGGCGCCTCTGGGCCGTGGCTCTTGGTGGCTTTGTGGCTCTTGTGGCTCTGTCCCTGCTTGGTGCCCTTTCCCCCGCCGTGACCTGTGGGTCCTCCCCCGCAGGACCTGTCCTACTACTGCTGCCTGGAGCTGCGGGGCGGGGAGGGCCCCATCCTCCAGGCGCTGGCGCCCCTCTGCAGCACTGACACAGGTAAGTAACCCCACGGCCGGGCCCTGACCTGGGCTGCTGCCCTAAGCGCGTTGAGATCGGACACCCATGAAAACGGCTTTCAAGTCCATCCCTTGCTCCCCGTCCGTTGGTACTGGGGGACCCGGGAGGTCCCTGCCGGCCCTGACCAGTGTCGGGCAAGAAGCGTCTCTGCTCAGGTGGACTGTGCCCAGGCAGGAAGCACTCACCAGGTGACTGATCTTCACGGGCGTTGCCCTCCCGGGCGTCAGACACCACGGGCGAGGGCAGGGAGGTGAAGGCAGCAGCTCTGACCCGACCCCTGACCCCCGACCTGACGGCCACGGTGTGGGGTGGGGATGCTCTGTACCCAGCCCCACACTGACCTCACGGCAGTTCCGTTGCTGGTTCCCCTCAGGCCTGACGTTCGCGGCCGTGCACTGCTTGTCCGGGAAGCGCCAAGGCAGTCTCACGCTTTACCGGGCAAACGGGTACCCCCGGGCAGCGCTGGGACCCGTCACCTTCATCTGGAAGCCCGCGAGCCGCCCCGGGGACGCCGCCGAGACCAGGCAGCTGTGGATCTGGCTACATCCTGCTCTGAAGCAGGTGAGGTCCTCAGGGTGGGCCCCCCACGGTCGCAGCAACTTGCCCTGCGGGGACTTGCGGAGCATCAGGGTGTGGCCGACAGCTCCAGTCTGGACGTGGACGGGAAGGGCGTGTGGCCGGTGGGTGAAGCCCGCCTGGTCTCCCCCGTCAGCACGCCTCCTGGGAGGAGGAGCGGAGACGGTACTGGGAAAGGCGGGGAGGTCTCCGCTTCGACCGGCTGGACGGTTCATGGCCTCTAGGGTCCTCCTAGAGCCTTTTTTGAAGATGAGGAACTCGATGGTTTTGAATGCTCACGGTCAGTGCAACTTCCCTTCATTGCTGTTCCCACATACGGCAGAAATGAAATTTCTCTTGAAAAAATTAATTTTTTTTTAATGGGGCTGGAGTGTTATGCGGGTGGGGTGATTGCCTGGTGTGTGGCCAACCCAGATTCAGTCCTCAGCATCCATATGGTACCCTAAGCCCACTGGGAGTGATCTCTGAGTGCAGAGCCAGGAGCAAGCCCTGAGCACTGCCGGGTGTGTCCCCCAGACAATAAACAAACAAAATATTCGGCCAGTGTACTCCTATCTTTTGCCTTAATATTGAGCATTGGGGTGTTTGTTGTGGTTTTTAAAGTTTTTTTTTTTTAATGTAGGAGTACTGTTATTTATTAATCAGCCATTGATTAAGCTGATTGAATTGGGCATGAATTCCGAATTACTTTTTTTTTTTTTAACGATCATGATCACAACCATCCTGTTATTCGTCGATTGCCTCGAGCAGGCACCAGTAACGTCTCCTTCGCCCTAGCCCTGAGATTTTTAAAAAAGAAATGCCATATTCAAGACTCTTTCAGAGTTAGGAGAATGAGACCCTTCATTGTTACTGGTATTTGGCATATTGGGGACGCCACGGGGAGTTTGCCAGACTCTGCTGTGCGGGCAGGTCACATTCGGTAGCCTGCCAGGTTGTCCAAAGTAGGAATGAGAGCCGGGTTCGATTCCTCCGCCCCTTTTGGAGAGCCTGGCAAGCTACCAAGAGTATCACGCCTGCACAGCAAAGTCTGGCAAACTACCTGTGACGTATTCGATATGCCAAACACAGTAACAAGTCTCACAATGTTACTGGGCCCGCTCGAGCAAATCGATGATCAACGGGAGGACAGTGACAGTGACAGTTCTTTTCTTTTCTTTTTTCTTTTCTTTTCTTTGCTTTTCCTCCCTGTATACACAGGGGAGTTATTTTTTTGCTCAGGTGCGGTGCACCCTTCAGAATATCCGAAAGCTTTCTGAGGATGATGAATTTGTCTTTGTGTTTTGTAACCAGAGGGGAAAGCCCAGAGCCTCACACGGGGATGCCGGTGCCCCTGGGACCCTTGAATTTAGTGTAGTCTGTGAAGGGAGAAAAATCGAAATTTTTGATTTCAATTTTTTTTTTTTTTTTTGGCAGGGGAGGAGACCCTGTCATCCATGTACTTAGCTCTTGAACCTTGAAGTCCCCAGCTTAACATGGGAATTTGAATTTGATTACTGTGTGTCCTGGGGGGCCGAACCCAGCGGTGCTCAGGGGCTGTTCCTGACAGTGGTGCTCGGGGAACCCTGTGGGGCACCCCCTGTACCAGTGCTCCAGCTCCAGGGTTTTCTCCTGACCCAGTGCTCAGGAGTGGTCCCTGGCAGTGCTCGGGTGCCAGGGATTGAACAGGGCCGCATTAAACGCCTTAATGCCTGAACGATCTCTCTGGTCCCTAAAACTCTAAAATGGGAATTTCGGGGTTTGGGCTAGGGAGAGGGTCCCAGCCAGGGGTTCTCAGGGCTTTCTCCTGTCTCTGCGCTTGCTGGTGAGTCTTGGTGGGCTCGGGGGACCCTGTGGGGTGCTGGGGGATTGCATCTTGGTCAGCTCTGGACAGGGGAAGTGCCCTCCCCGCTGTCCTATCGCTCCAGCCCCTAGGATGGGAATTTTTTTTTTTTTTTTTTTGCTTTTTGGGTCCCACCTGGAGATGCTCAGGGCTGACTCCTGGCTCTGCACTCAGGAATTACCCCTGGCGGGGCTCAGGGGACCATATGGGATGCTGGGAGTCGAACCCGGGTCGGCCGCGTGCAAGGCAAACGACCTACCCGCTGTGCTATCGCTCCAGCCCCTAGGATGGGAATTTTTTTTTTTAAAGAAACATTTATTTATTTATTTAAAATTTTTTTTTTTTCTTTTTATTAGTGAAATACCATGAAGTACAGTTGTAGATTTACAATTTTTTGTGCTTGGGTTTCGATTATATGGATGGGAATTTTTTAAAAGGAGGATAAAAACACTCAGTAAAGGAAGCCGCCTTCAAGTTGTCACGCATTTAGACTTGAAAACATTCGACCGTGTGCCTGTCCCCTTAGGACATCCTGGAGGCCATCCAGGCCGCGTGCCAGTGCACTGAGCCGGCCGGCGCCCTCGATCCCCTCCCGACGCCAGCCCCCGGCACATGCCCCACGGAGCCGCCCGCCAAGCAGCCTGGCCGGAAGAGGAAGCGGGGCCCCGGCGGGGAGGATGCCACGGCAGCCAAGAAGGTCTGCGGCGACGGGACGCAGCCGCACCAGCCCCGGGCCTGGGTCTCCCCGGCTACTGGCATCACTGTCAGGTGCGGGTGGGGCTGCGGGTTTGTGGACGTGGAGTGTTCTGAGGGAGAGAGGCGATTTTGGTGACGGGGAGTTTGTTGTTGTTTGGGGTCACACCCAGTGATGCTCAGGGGTCACTCCTGGCTCTGCGTTCAGGAATCACTCCTGGCGGATCTCGGGGGACCCTATGGGATGCCGGCCGGGGATGGAACCCGGGTCAGCCACATGCCAGGCAGATACCCTCCCCGCTGTGCTCTCACTCTGACCCAGTATGTTGGGACGCTCTTAGGGACAGGGATAGTGTGTTTGGCGACCGGGACATTCTCGGCGATGGGACGTTCTCGGTGGTGGGGACGTTCTCATTGGGGACGGTGGCCCCACCTGGACCCTCAGTGCAGGGAGTTCCCACACTTGGAGCTTTTCTGTCTTCAGTGACCTGACAATGGAGCTCAACAGATTCCGTCTCATTGGTCCCCTGTCCCACTGCATCCTGACGGAGGCCCTGAAGGCAGCTCCTGTCCACACGGTAAGTCTCTGACTCAGTCCTCGGGGACCTCACAGGGTGTGGTCGGTTGGTGCCTGGGCTCAGGGCCCGGTCTTGGTGCTTCTCCCGTCCCAGCCGGGATGCGCGGGAGGAGGAGCCAAGAGGGTGTCCATCCCCCTGCACTTCTGCTCTGGGACCGAGAGGGCGTCCGTCCCCCTGCACCCCTGCTCTGTGACTGAGAGGGCGTCCGTCCCCCCGCACCCCTGCTCTGTGACCGAGAGGGCGTCCGTCCCCCCGCACCCCTGCTCTGATGAAGGCCAACAGGCAGATTGGAGCCTGAGGGCCGCTCCTTCCCCCGCTCCCTCTGTCCCTGCCCCAGTCGCCTAGCAGCTGGTCCACAATGTCCAGACGGTGAGTGGCCACCGCTGCCCTTCCCGTGGCCGCAGGACACAGGAGCCGCTCCCGCTGGGCATAGCCGCCGCCAGACCCGGGGCCCTGGGGAGCGTCTCCCCCTCCCTGCCTGGCCCCTCACAAGACACTCACCTGCACAGCATGAGGTCGGGCATCTGGGGCCCCCGCAGCTGAGTCCCCACCGTCACCCGGAGAGTTTTCTTTGCAGGAGGCCGAGGAAGAGACGCCGCACGTCTGGTGGGCCGACGCCTGCCGCAGCCCGGCCCACGTGGACCTGCACCGCAGACAGGAAGCCACGTTCCGGCTGCTGGGAGGTAGGTGGGCGGGAGCGAGAGAGAGAGAGAGAGAGAGAGAGAGCGGACTGTGGGCCACCGTGGGCAGGGCAGTGGCGGGAGGGGGCTCAGCCGTCCCCAGGGTCAGACCAGCGCTGCTGGGCGTGGACCGTCCACAAAGGGGCCAGGCGCCTTGAACTCTTCTTCCTCTTGGCTGGGGGAAGCGATCGGGTTTGGGTGCCACACCCGGTGATGCTGGGGTTGACTCCTGGCTCTGTGCTCAGGAATCCCACCTGGCAGTGCTCGGGGGACCCTCTAAGGAGCTGGGGATGGAACCCAGGTCAGCCAGAGGCACGACCAGCGCCCACCTGCCCGCTGGCCTGGCTCCGGCCCCTCGGCTAGCCTCTCCGAGAGTCGGGCCCGGGCCAGCAGCCATGGGGGCCTCGCGCCTTGTCTGTTCTGCGTCTGCTCCCCCAGGCGTCTCGTCCCCGGCAGAGCTGCCCGCTGGTACGGTGTTGGGACTGACGGTGGGCGACCCACGCGTCAACTTGCCTCAGAAGCGGGCCAAAGTGTTGCCCAGCCCAGAGAACTGCCCAGGTAAAGTGTGTCCCGCAGCCCCCGACTCTCCCGTCCCCCCAGGACCCCCTCCCCCGGGCCACTGTCATCCCCTCACCTGCCCCAGGGAGGGGACGCCGTGAGGGGCAGGCCCTTGGCGGCAGGGCGCGTGGCTCCCTGCGAGGCTAAGGGTGTCTCCACCCGCCACCGGCCGCCTTTCCACACGGAGCCGAGGAAGGTTCTCTGCGCCCACAGCTGGTCTTGTGCTCAGTGGAAGCCTCTGTCCTACCGTACAGATGATCCAGGTTCGAATCCTGGCAAGGCCATCCCGGGCTGCAGTGACTCGCGTCTGGGTTCAGGTGGGACAGTGGCCCGAGGGAGAGAGTTCCTGGGCAGGGGCCGCTCAAGGGTGGGTCGCTCCAGGGCTCATTTCTGGTCATCTGAACACAACTGATGGGGGAATAGTTAACATCAGCCCCTGAGTTTCAGAGGGGGGTTGCATTCTCAGTTGTTTGACCTCCACACGGAGCCGTTACATGGAGGTTATTAGGGAGCTGTAAAATGGTGTCAGAGGGGCTGGAGCGATAGCACCGTGGGGAGGTTGTTTGCCTTGTATGCTGCCGACTCGGGTTCAATCCCCTCCCCCCCGCCCCAGCATCCCATCTGGTCCCCCGAGCACCGCCAGGAGTGATTCCTGAGTGCAGAGCCAGGGGTAAACCCTGAGCGTTGCCAGGTGTGGTCCAAAACCAAAATAAAAAGTGGCCTCAGAACTTCACACGAAAGGTGGGTGTGGGAGTTTGTATGGGTCTGGCTGGTAGGTAGAGTCTGACGCCGGAGCGTCCCTTGACTGGCTGTGAGGTGTCAGGCCACGGGCCAGTCCGGTTCCGGACGGAGGCCCTCGAGTTGCTTCAAAGCATCTTTGTTTTAGTGCAAAGGGATAATTTACTGCCAATAATTACACTCTAGTTTCTTTTACTGCCTCGCATTCTTTTCCAGACAGAAGTGGTGATCTGGTATCATCCTTCCCAAGGTTTCTTTTATCTTTTTTTTTTTTTTGGGCCACACCAAGCAGTGCCCAGGGATGGATGACTCCTGGCTCTGTGCTCAGGGATCGCTCCTGGTAGTCTTAGGGATGCCACGGGTTGAACCCAGGTTGGCCAGTGCCCTACCCGTCGTGACATCTCTCCGGCCCCTTGGGGTCTTCTTTGAAAAACATGACAGCCCAAACCAGTGACCTGGTAGCTGGGAAAGCGTGTGGCTGAGTTCTTGAGCTTCTCTGGCGGCTCAGGGCGGGGACCAGGCTGGATGGACGAGGAGGTGCAGGAGGGATCTGGGAGGGGAGGGGAGGAGGAGGAAGAGGAGGAGGAGGAGGAGCAGAGCCGGAGTAGGAGCTGGATTCCTCGCCGGCCCTTCAGAGACGCGCTCTGGGATCCCGCGGTCCTGGGACTTGAGTCACCTCTTAGCCGCGTTCGCTCTGTCCGGCCTCTTAGCCCGGCGTTTCTCGCTGTAAGTAACTGGTTTCCTGGGGGAGATTTTAAAATCTGAATGACCTGTGCCATTCTTGCAGGAGTTGCTTCTCTTCCTCGCACTAATCTGCTCGTCTGCCCTCCAGAGCTGGGCTGGCTGGCGGTGTTCACGGAGCTGGCCGCTTGCGCACGCACAGTTGGGGGTGGCTTGGCGCCGTGCACCTGTCTCGGCCTTTCCCTTCGACCACACTCTTTGGGGGTCTCTGCCCTAGACAGGACGGGCTCGCGTGGCCTTGGAATGGTGGCAGGACCGTTGTCTTCTTGTCTTCTCTGGAACGTCTGGAGGCTCCTGGCTCATTTTCCCGTTCCCCAATACTCACTTTCTGCTCTTGGGAGAAAGAAGCCTCGGGCCTTTGACTGGACCCTTACATGGTTCTGTAGGCACTGGAGCGAGAGCACAGCTGGGAGGGCATTTGCCTTGTATGTGACTGACCCAGGTTCGATTCCCAACATCCCATATGGTCCCCTGAGCACCGCCAGGAGTAATTCCTGAGTGCAGGGCCAGGAGTAACCCCTGTGCATCACTGGCTATGACCCAAAAGGGAAAAAAAAAATCTGTATGACTCATGGGAAGTAGGTACATCCCGACTTACCTGATGCCCCAAATAATAAAGCTTTGTGCTTATTTTGTGTATATTCACCTTTCTAGGTGAAACTTAAAGCT
The DNA here is from genome assembly GCF_029834395.1 of Sorex fumeus. NCBI lineage: Eukaryota > Metazoa > Chordata > Mammalia > Eulipotyphla > Soricidae > Sorex > Sorex fumeus. The sequence goes on from NW_026606110.1 coordinate 1,145,791, forward strand.
TTGAGTTATCAATCTTAAAATATACTTCAAGGTTTATTTATTTTTGTATTTGGTTTTTGTTTTTGGGCCACATCTGGTGTGGGGGGCCCGCAAAACCACTCTCCGGCCCGCGGAGGTGGCCCTAGGATCCGTAGGTGCAGGGAAGGACCGACCGAATGAACACGAGACACAAGAGACAGAATGCAGCTCAGAAACAGAGAGAAAAAGGGACAGACTTTATTGGGGGCAATCAGGGTATATATCCATTAGTGAGGCAGCTACACTAAAGGTCGTGCCCATATATGGTTAGGAAGGTTTGTTTTCACCTATCATGCCTTACAAGGTTTATGTGTCTCTCGTACCAGACACGAGGTGATTACACAAAGGGCCGCGTCCATATGACTTACCAGACATGAGGTAGATACACAAAGGGCCATGTTCATATGATTTATAAAATTTATACGTATCACGTACCAGACACGAGATTAGTTACTTCTTGTTATTACTGACAGCCATGACAGATGTTCTCTCAGGATAACCATACATCAAGATAACCATACATAGCACTGGTTTTGCCTGTTGCGGGGTCACGTAGGTCAAGATGACCATACATAGCACAGGCTGTGCCTGCTGTGGGGTCGTAGGTCAGGATGACCATACAGGCACTTAGGCGTTGGTCAGTTAAAGGGCCAGCTTCCCACAATCTGGTTTTTTTTTTTTTTTGCTTTTTTTGGGGTCACACCCGGCGATGCACAGGGGTCACTCCTGGCTCTGCACTCAGGAATTACTCCTGGCGGTGCTCGGGGGACCCTATGGGATGCTGGGAATCGAACCCAGGTCGGTCGCGTGCAAGGCAAACGCCCTACCCGCTGTGCTATAGCTTTAGCCCCAACATCTTTTTTTTTTTAGGGCTTAGTCCTGGCTCTGTACTCAGGGATCACTCCTGGTGGGTTTGGGGGGGCCAGTGGGGTGCTGGGGATCGAACCCGGATTGGGTGGATGCAAGGCCAGCGTCCTCTCCGCTTACTCCCTTTCTCTCTGGCCCCTCAGATGCACTTAAGGAAGGAGGAAGGTGGCTCCTCCTTTTGGCCCTCAGGTCCCAAGTCTGGGGCTCTGCAGGGGACTCAGAATAGGGTGACGCCTCGGGCTGACACACACACGCGTTTCAGGCCAGCAGTGATGCTCCCTCACGCTTCACACCTTTGCCGGCGCTTGACTTAATTTTGTGGAACCGTTTTAGACTCAACATAGCTGAGTGGGAGGTCCAAAGAGCCCTGGGCTTCTCCCACCCCTCCCCCCCCACCAGGTGCCCTGGGTGATCCGTTGTCCTCAGGGGCCACAAGCCCGAGCAGCCACCAGAGCTGGTCTAAGCTGTGTCTGCTCTCGGTGACGACTTTCTGCCGGGCTCACCGGTGACTGTTGGCATCACGCAGAGTGGCCTCACCCTCTAAAACCCTCTTTGGGCTCTGCCTGCCGGCACCACCACCCCTAGCCTGCAACCCCTGGTCTTGTCACCCTGCCTTTTTTTTTCTTTTCTAGAATGTTCTACCGTGGGAACCGCACATTCCTTTCCTGCTAGCTCTGACCTCGTGCTTCCTCCTGCTTCCTCCTCGTCTCTGTTTTGCGTCGGCTCTTTGGAGATGGCGCTCGGCTCCCTTTCCCGCTGGGGATTAGCCAGTCCCCCTGGGTGTGCCGTGTCTGTGTGTCTGTCCTGGGGTCACTGTCACTCCCGTCTCCGGGAGAGGAGCCCAGCCTGAGAGAACTCAACTGCTATGTTTGTTCTGTTTGGGGCCGCACTGGGCAGTGCTCAGGGGTCATTTCTGGCCCCATGCTCAGGAATTCTAACTGGCAGTGCTCGGGGCGGACTGGAGCGATAGCACAGTGGGTAGGGTGTCCGCCTTGCACACGGCTGGCACGGCCGACGCAAGTTCGATTCCTCCGTCCTCTCGGAGAGCCCGGCAAGCTACCGAGAGTATCTCGCCCACACGGCAAAGCCTGGCAAGCTACCTGTGACGTATTCGATATGCCAGACACAGTAACAAGTCTCACAATGTTACTGGGCCCGCTCGAGCAAATCGATGAACAACGGGAGGACCGTGACAGTGACAGTATTCAGGGACTGGACGGGCTGCCGGGGATGGAACCAGGTCGGCCCGTGTGAGGTGCGTGCCTCCCTGCCAGGCTGTCACTCGTGAAGTGTTCTCAGGGCCCATCTCTCCATCATGTCTGTCCGTCTGTTTTTGTTCAGTCTGTTCCCATATGCCCCTGTCATGTCCAGCCTGTTCTGTCCCCAGCCTTAGATGGAGTAGGTGGGTGCCTGAGTGACCCTCCGACGCAGCCCACCCATTGTTGGATGCGTTCTGACTCCTTCAGTCCAGCATTGGGAGGCTTTCCTCTGAGTGTTGAGCTGGCACTCTGGTCTCTGTGTGGCTGACGCGGAAACAGCCTCGTTGTCTCACACTAGAGAAAAACGTGTCTGACACGGTGATCTGGGTGCTGCCACCTGTGGCCAGCGAGTCACGGTCAAGGGTGAGCCCTGGTGGTGCCCAGAGGCGTCAGCATGGCCAAGATGGGAACGTGTGTGTGTGTGTGTGTGTGTGTGTGTGTGTGTTGGGTCACACCTGGCGATGCTCAGGGGTCACTCTTGACCCTGAACTCAGCGATCACTCCTGGCGGGGCTCAGGGGACCATATGGGATGCCGGGATTGAACCCTGGTCAGCCACATGCAAGGCCAGTGTCCTTCCCGCTGTACTGTCGCTCTGCCCCCTGGAAATCGACCTTCTTGCAGAGAACAAACAGTGTCCCCATCACCCCGGCCACCTGCCCGCAAGGCTGTTGCTGCCCCTCATCTGTCCGGCGCCCCCCGGGCCGGCGTCCCCTTCTTTGGGGAAGCGACTAAGGAATGTGGGTTGAAGGGTCTTTCTCTTCCCTCAGACCAGGACGAGGTCAGACGGCTGCTTCTGGAGGGTGTGCCCGCTGAGTGCGCACGCAGCTTGCTCTGGGACCCGGATGTGTGCAGGAGTGTCACCGAGAAGAAGCTCTCGGAGCAGGTACTGACCCTCTCTCGGGCCACAAGCAGCTTCCTCCTCCTGGCCCTCTTCGTGAGCCCCTTGGCCCGGAGTGTGGGGGAGGGGGTGTGGAGAGGGGTGCGTGAAGATGAGGGTCCCATTTGGGCTGCCCTGCGGGTGCTCACAGCCTCCCTGCAGGCAGTGGGGGACCCACGTGAGGGCCGGGCTTCTTTCCCCTCTGCGGCCGCTGTCAGAGCCTTGTCAGTGCTCGCAGCCGCCTGTGTGGGAAGAGGGTCGGGTGTTGCTATGGACTGAGCACAGAGGCGGGGGCAGTTGTGTGGAGACACAAGTGTGTGTGTGTGTATGTGTGTGTGCATGTGTGTATGATTGCGCATGTGTGTGCATGTGTCTGAATGGAGTCTGTCTCTCTCCTGGTGTGTACACATGTGTCCTCATTGAATCTGCTGGCATGATGCACGTGTGTCCGTGGATACATGTGGGTTGATATGTGTGTGTGTGTGTGTGTGTGCGCGCGCGTGTTCGGTGCTGGGGCCCTGAGACGTGGCGCCTTGTCTGTCGCAGTGCTTGGGAGCACTCGGGAGCACTCAGCACTCTGTGGATTCTGGACTCACAAGGGCGGCTCACGGTGCTTTCTCTGAGAACCAGCTCGGAGGATGGGAGCTCCAGAAGCTGCCCCTGGGGGTCCCCAGGGAACCTTCCAGAAGCCCCAGGTGTCGTCTTGACCAATTTTCTCCTCGTCCAGGACCTGAACCGGAGGAGGAGCGAGCTGCTGGTGCCTGGCTCGCAGCTGGCTTTGGGGCCGCAGGAGTCCAAGATCCCCGTCCTCCTGGTCCAGCAGCCCGGGAAGGTGGCTGGTGACGACTGTCTTGGCTGGGGCAGCGGCTGGGACGTGCTGCTCCCCAAGGGCTGGGGCATGGCCTTCTGGATCCCCTTTGTAAGTGCCCAAAGGGGCCGCCCTCTGGCCCGGTCCTTGCACCCCCGCTGTGAGCTGCCTCCCACGCCTCCCTGGGGCCCCGATGCTGTCCTGGGCCCCCAGTGCTGTCCTGGGCCCCTGGTGCAGCACAGCCTGTTATCATGGGGACGGTGGGGACCTTCTGCGGCCTGGGCAGGCAGGCGCGTTTCACCCAAGCACGTCGCAGTCCCAGTGCCAAAGGCCTTTTCTCTGTGCCACGGCTCTGCAGAGGGCTGGCCTGCACCTGGCCCTGCCCAGGGGCTCCTCCTGGCTAGTGCTCAGGGATCTTTCCTGGCGGTGCTTGTTAAGGTGTTGGGAAGCAGAGGCCTCCTTTGTGCTGCCTGCCCAGGAGGGAGCCCTGGCCACGCTCAGGGACCAGACATGCCCGGGGTGGAACTGGGGTGGCCGCCCACCTATCTCAGCCGGTGTCCTAGCTCCCTGGCCCTCGTGCTGCCTGTACTGCTGTATCAGGTGTGTCCGGCCGCCCCAAACAAGGGCATTCTGGTTGACAGGTCTTTCTTTTTTTTTTTTTTAATTTTGTGCAGCGGGGCTGGAGCGATAGCACAGCGGGTAGGGCGTTTGCCTTGCACGCAACCAACATGACCGACCCGGGTTCGATTCCCAGCATCCCATATGGCTCCCCAAGCATCGCCAGGATTCATTCCTGAGTGCATGAGCTAGGAGTAACCCCTGAGCATTGCCGGGTGTGACCCAAAAAGAAAAAAAAAATTTTTGTGCAGCATGTAGGTTTTTAATTAATTTATTCATTTATTTTTGGGTCACACCCGGCAATATATAGGGGTTCCTCCTGGCTCTGCACTCAGGAATTACTCCTGGCGGTGCTGGGGGACCGTATGGGATGCTGGGAATCAAACCCGGGTTGGCCACGTGCAAGGCAAATGCCCTCCCCGCTGTGCTATCGCTCCAGCCTCTGTTTTTGTTTGTTTGTTTTGTTTTGTTTTGGGACCACACCAGGTGGTGCTCAGGGCTGACTCCTGGCTCTGCACTCAGCGATCACTCCTGGCGGGGCCAAAGGACCTTCTGGGATGCTGGGGATTGAACCCGAGTCGGTCACATGCTGGCCAAGTGTCCTGCCCTCTTTACTCTTGCTCCGGCCCCTAAGATGATTCTCACCGAATGAAATTCGGCGGGCATCTGTGTCCCTCAGCTGGCTCTGTGCCTCTGCCTGGTGGTGTTTCGGGCTTGGGCGACAGGCTCTGTTTGTGCCAGAACCAGCCACCCTGGAATTCTCTGGAAGGGGCCCTTGTGGGCAGCCCCATCTCTGTCCCCGAGGGGCGGCGGCTGAGCGGCCCTGGGCTGTTTCTGGTAGATCTACCGCGGCGCCCGAGTCGGAGGCTTGAAGGAGACGCTGGTGCATTCTCAGTACACCCGGTTGCCGAGTGTGCCGGGTGACTGTCCCGACACCCCTGCCGGGGCCCGCTTTGCTGAGGAGCGAGCGAAGGAGCTTCTGGAAAAGTACAGAAGGTACGAGACGGGTGCGGGAAGGGGCGGGAAGCGCAGTGGTTGGGGCAGGGTGGCCTGCGACTCTTCTTTCGTTCGTGGCCCTCAGGCTCACCCGGGGCTCCGGGCCCTGCACGGGCGGGGGATGGACCCTGTCCTCCCTCTTCGTCACCCCACTTGGGAAATTCCTCTCTCGGGACTGGCACCTGTCGGCCCCCGCGGGGTCCAGAGCTGGCTCCAAGGGGACCTTCACTATGCATCGTCTCTGTTAACAGGGGCTGTTGTCAGCGGGAGGCGCTGGGGACAGGCGGGACTGGGGTCCTCCGACTCGGGGCTCTGCGGGTGCTGGCCGTGGGCCCGGCCATGGCCGTGTCCTCCTACACAGGGACAGGAGGGTCCAGGCGGAGGGGATGGGTCACAGCACTTGGCCGACCCTGGTTCAATTCCTGGAGCCCCGTAGGGCCCCCACCCCGCCGCACTGCCGGGAGTGATCTCTGAGCACAGAGCCAGGAGTCAGCCCTGAGCACTGATGGGTGCAGCTTGAGAGAGAAATGAGGATCCCTGGCTCCCCACTCTCTCTGACACGCTTCTCTCTCCATTCCACAGACGCCCCCCAGCCAAGCGGCCCAACTACGTGAAGCTGGGCACGCTGGCGCCCTTCCAGTGCCCCTGGGAGCAGCTGACCCAGGAGTGGGCAGAGCGGGCCGTGGCGGGAGAGGGCCCCGGGCCCCAGGGGTCAGGCCAGGAGGCCGGTGATGGGGCCGCAGAGGGCCCGGGTCAGGCAGGCGCCAGTGGCATCTGTGTCCTTAGGTGAGTCCCGCAGCCGCAGGGGGTCGGGGGGGGGGCTGGGAGCCACTTCCTGCCAGTGGGGCCTGAGGGTGCCTTGGTGGGTGCCAGGGGAGGGGCCTGTGGTGCTGGGAGCAGACCCTGGGTCGTCCTGTGCTGCCCCTTGACCCCCATGTGGGCTGGTGTCTCGTGGGTCAGGGTCGGGGCTGAGCAGGGCCCCGTGTGTGACACCCAGGGCAGTTGGTGCTTCCGGCCCTCCTGGTCTAAGGAGGCCGCTAGGAAGAACTGAGGAAACGCTCTTTAGGGGCTTGGGGCGATGGCACAGTGGGTATGGCGTTTGCCTTGCATGCAGCTGACCTGGGTTCGATCCCCGGCATCCCATATACTCCCCCGAGCACTGCCAGGAGTAATTCCTGAGCATCACCAGGTGTGACCCAAAGAGTATTGTAGCACTGTAGCACTGTCCTCTCATTGTTCATCGATTTGCTCAAGCGGGCCCAGTAACGTCTCCATTGTGAGACTTCTTGTTACTGTGTTTGGCATATTGAATACTTCACGGGTAGCTTGCCAGGCTTTGCTGTGCGGGCGAGATCCTCTTGGTAGCTTGCCGGGCTCTCTGAGAGGGGTGGAGGAATCAAACCTGGCCCGGCCCGGCCGGCTGCATGCAAGGCAAACACCCTACCGCTGTGTATCATTGAACTTCTAGGGATGAGACCCAAAAAGCAAAAAAAAAAAAAGAAAAGAAAAGAAAAAAGCTCTTTGATTTGGGGCTGGGTCCTGATTGCAGAGCTGGGGGTCAGGGGACGGGTTGGGGCCACACCCATTGATGTTCAGGGGTTACTCCTGCTTCTGGGCTTAGGGGTCTCTCCTCGGGGGCTTCTGGGATCATTTGGTGTTCTGGGGATTAAACCCAGGTTGGCTGTGTGCAAAGAAGGTGCCCTACTCATTATTATGTCATACTTCAGACCCCCAGGAAATTAAAAAAAACTCACCTGTTTCACTAATAAAAAAGTAAACAAAATTTATTTTGAATTTGGTCCAGCGGGCAGGGCACTGGCCTTGCACGCATCCAGCCTGGGTTTGAATCCAATCCTGGTCCCCGACGTGGTCCCCTAAGAGCTGCCAGTAGAGCCCGGAGTAAGCCGGTGACCCGCAGGGCCCTCACCGTGTCCCTCCCTCTCTCCCACCCGCAGGAGCAGGCGCGGCCTGAAGCAGCTGTCGGCCTGGTGCGCACCCAGCGGAGGAGGGCGACGGCCACCAGAGCTGAGTGCTGAGGCCTGCGGGTCCCTGTGCGGCCGCTTCCCGCGGGCCCTGGCGTGGGTCAGCCTCTTCCCGCTGTGCCGGGGCAGCCCCCAGCCTCACACCCTCATCTGCGTCCCCGCTGCCGGGGACCTGCAGCGGCTGCGGGGGGATCGCCACTACGGGGGGCCCACCGAGCCCAAGCACAGCGACCCCTTCAAGAGCCGCGTCCGCAGGGAGAAGGAGGAGAGGCGGAGGGGGGCAGGGCCGGCCCCCACGCCCGCCCCCACGCCCACCCCCACGCAGGGGCTGTGGCCGGGTCCACTCCCGCCCCTCACGGCCCACGGCGCCCGCCCACTCCTCGGCTTCGTCACGCAGGGAGACTTCTCCATGGCCGTGGGCCGGGGCGAGGCCCTGGGCTTCGTCAGCGTGACGGGCCTGCTGGACATGCTGGCCAGCCAGCCGGCCGCCCAGCGGGGCCTGGTGCTGCTGCGGCCCCCCGGCTCCCCGCAGTACCGGTTCGCCAGGATCGCCATCGAGGTGTGAGGCCGGCGGGAGCTGGGCCCTGTCCCCCCTGCCCCCACCCCTTTCCAGTGACCTCTGGGGCCTGTGGATCAAGTGTCCACTGCATTGCAGCCCCCTCGGGGCTCCTCTGGCTTCCCCAGCCACCGGGCGTCCTTGGGCACCCGGGTGTGACCCCCCCCACCCCCGTGCTCCCCTGGGACCCCGTCTCGGTCCCTTCTCATCATCAGGGACAAAGAGTTGTCAAGTGTCTGGAGATAGAACCTCTGCTGCCTGCTAAGCCGCGGGTTCCCGGGTTGGTGTCTACAGAGTGTCCGAGTGTATGGACAGCCCCTGGGCCCTGTCCACACGGACAGCCGGCCGCTGCCTCCCCCGGGCTGGAGTGAGAGAGAACCGGGTCAGAGTGTTCTGACCTTTTTCTTGCACCTGCTTCCTTTTGGTGGTTAGCCAGCACGGGACCCCGAGGAATGACCTGAAGCTTCTCTGTGCAGCCCCCCTCTCACGTGCCATGAGGCGTGTTGCCCAGGGGAGGAAAAGAAGGACCCCTGCGCCAGGCCGGTTTAGGGAACCGGGGGAAGGGAAGCTAGCGTTTTCTCTCTAGAACCTTCCGGGTGCTGAGCTGCCAGGCGGTGGAGGGCATGCGCTTACGTCTTCTCCGTCTTTCTGACCCTGAGGTCCAGGCCCACGGCTCAGTGATGATGAAAATGACCAAACGCTGCTTGTGTTTGGGGACTTGGGGGCTCTGATTGCAGCTCGGTGCTGGGGCCTCCTGTCCCCTGGGGGGCGCCAGCTCATGGCGATTTTTGTCTCTGAGATCAGTTTTCTGGGTCCTTAATTTGTTGTTCTGCATGTCTGGTTTTTCTTTTCACCCACTCTCTTCTTGCCAAATTTGGGTGGGATTTTTTTTTTCCTGCCCTTTTTAATGTCCATGTTTTGGTGTTTGGTAAATGCACTGGTTCTCTGCAGGAGGACGGGCCAGGTCTTATCCCGGGAACCAGGCATGGCCAGCCGGGCCGCCTTGCTGTGCCAATGCCTTCTGCCCGGCCCAGCGGAGACGGGGCATGGGGGAGGAAATCTCTCCTGCCATAGTGTCTGTAAAGAGAATGAAGTAAAATATCACCTGCAGCCCAGTTGTATTTTAGTCATTCTATTGCTTGGGTTTTGGGGTCACAACGGAGGGGGCTCGAGTCACCCCCAGCAATGCCCAGGGGACTGTGGTGCGGGGGAGCGGGGGCCTCCTGCGTCGGGTCCCGTGCTCAGCCCCTGCACCATCCCCTGACCAGTGGTCAGCAGTGGCTGGCCGTCTCTCACCTGTCTCCCAGGCCCCGAGCCGCTGCTCCCTCTTGCTGGGGGATCAGGGCATCCAGGAGGCACCCGACCTCGTTCTTGGGGTTCCTGCCCGGGGCTCCGGCTGTGCCCAGGCCACGGCCCTGGTTTTAGGAGGGCAAATGTCGATACACCCCCAGGAGAGATGGGCGGTCTCCACTGTGCGCTCCTGGGCGAGGGGCCCCTCAGAGGTGTTTGCTGGGCGGGAAGTGTGAGTGCAGCTGAGGGTGTGTGTGTGTGTGTGTGTGTGTGTGTGTGTGTGTGTGTGTGTGTGTTGGGGGCTGGGGGCTGTGGGCTGTGGTCCGTCCAGGCCCCTTGCAGGAAGGATCATGCACAGACACCTGTGTTGGACTTTTTGCCATCCTGATGGTCCAGAGAAAACTGGTTTTGAAAATTTCTGGGGTTTTTTTTTTTTTTTTTGGCCACATTCGGCGGTGCTCAGGGCTGAGTCCTTGCCCTTCACTCCGGGGACCCTATGTGATGCTGGGGAGCAAACCCAGGTTTGCTGCCTGCAAGGCAAGTTCCCGCCCCCCTGTGCTTGCTGGCACTGAGAACACTTTTTAAAATGGAATTTTTTTTAATCTCTCATTTTTTTTAATAAGTTTTATTGGATCACTGTAAGATACAGTTACAAACTTGTATGATTGCATTCCAGTCACACAATGCTCGAGCCCCAATCCCTTCACCAGTGCACATTTCCCACCACCGTTGTTCCCAGTGTCCCACCTGCCACCCCACTCCCTGCCTCTGTGGCAGGTACCATCCTTCTTACTCTCTGATTCTGGGCATCGTGGTTTGCAATACAGATAACTGAGAGGTCGTCGTGTTTGGTCCTTGGTCTACTTTCAGCACACATCTCCCATCCTGGGCGATCCCCCCAGTCCTCATTGACTTAGTGGTTCCTTCTCCATCCCAACTGCCTTTTCCCCAGCGCGTGGGACGGACCAGCTTCCAAACTGGAGTGATCCTCCTGGCCCTTATCGCCACTGTCCTTAGGTGTTAGTCTCATATTGTGCTGCGTGGTTGAAATGGAAGAGTCTTTGAAGACACTGGCAGAACTTGCACAGATGAAAGAATTCACTTCTAGCTCATTTTAGTCACTGTGATGTACAAAGCTGTTGGCAAGAATTTCTTTCTGTTATTGACTCACTGGGATAGACCCTTCATGTTGACGAGTGTTCAAGGCACATCATGTTCCATTCCAGTCCCACCACTAGCGTCCACACCCCCGCCCGTGACCCCAGTTCCCTCCTTCCTGAAGCCTGTCTCCTTGCTGGGCATTTTTGCTTGTTTGGGGCGACACCCTGCAGTGCCCAGGGCTGACTCCTGGCTCTGCACTCAGAAATCACTCCTGGTGATGGTCTGGGGACCATGTGGGATGTTGGGAATTGAACCCAGGTCAGCTGAGTGCAATACAAACACTTCATTTATTTTTTGGGTCACACCCGGTGATGCTCAGGGGTTCCTCCTGCCTCTGCACTCAGGAATCACTCCTGGCAGTTCTCAGGGGACCGCATGGGATGCTGGGGATGGAACCCGGGTTGGCTGAGAGCAAGGCAAGTGCCCTCCTTGCTGTGCTCTCGATCCGGCCCCAAGTCGAGCACTTTAACCCCTGTGTCGTCTCCTGCCGGCCTGTCTCCTCGATAGATAGACACAGTTTAAAGTCTAATCATTGTACTTTCTGTCTCCGCGCTGCAGCTGGAGTGGTTTCCATGTAATGGGCATCCCGCGCCCTTGCCCCGTGTCACCCCAGACCACCACTGCTGTCCCGTGCCTCCCTCTGTCCCCGCTCCCCTTCCTCTCCTTCGGGACTTTTCGTTTCTGTAACCCAGTGCTGGCCTTGACCCACCTTTGATGTCTCCCGGTCCCAGTAAGGAGTTCATTTCCTTTCAGACAGACAGACAGACAGACAGTTCATTTCCTTTCAGACAGACAGACAGACAGTTCATTTCCTTTCAGACAGACAGACAGTTCATTTCCTTTCAGACAGACAGACAGACAGTTCATTTCCTTTCAGACAGACAGACAGTTCATTTCCTTTCAGACAGACAGACAGTTCATTTCCTTTCAGACAGACAGACAGACAGTTCATTTCTTTTCAGACAGACAGACAGACAGTTCATTTCCTTTCAGACAGACAGACAGTTCATTTCCTTTCAGACAGACAGACAGACAGACACACACACACACACACACACACACAGAGGAATGGCCCCCAGCAGGGGGTGAGGGAGCAGTGAGCCAGCTTGGGTGTTGTGGGCCCGAGGCTGTTAGTCAGAGCTGAGCAGGTCATGGGCACTCTCTGGAGGCCAAGCCCGGGGTCTGAGCCTGCAGGTCTGTGGGGTCCCCACTGGTGTTTTCGGAAAACACCGCCGCACTGGGCATACTCGTGACCCGCCTTCGTCAGAAAAACGGGTGTGCGTCTGCTTGGCAAGGAAGGGCAAGCCCCTAGTGTTGGGGACCTGGGCTCTGGGCCCAGCTGGACTTGTCCACTGCAGGAGCTTCTGAGGCGGAGGAGTGTGGGCACCAGGTGATACGCAGCCCCTTTCCTCTGGTTGCAAGTTGGGTGGCTGTTCCCGGCAGGGGCAGGGGTACGCAGAGCCTCCCCAGGAGACTGAGGGCTGCTTAGTTCACCCCACCGGGGTGGCCCCCAGCCCAGGTCGCCCCCGTTTCCCCAGGAGGCCCTGTGTGAGCACCAGAAACCTGCCACATGGGACCTGCACAGAGTGGCCGGCACAGGGGCGGGGGTTGTGGAACACACGAGTGGGTTTGCAATGCGGCATCTCCCACAACGACTTACATTCATGTCCGTGGAAACAGTCATTTTTGCGGCGTGAGCACAGCCGGGAGGGCCCGGCCTGGCACACAGCTGACTCTGGTTCAGATCCCCGCGCCCCGCCAGGTGTGGGCCCTGAGCACTGCCGGCACGGCCTGAAAGAGAGATCTTTGTGTTTCAAGACGGAGTTGGGTCGCTGAGAAGCAGTGTCTGTAGAACCCGCTGGGACTCTTCCCCGGGGACTTGGGTGCTGGGCTGACGGACCCCAGTTCCCCCAGCCCCTTTCCTCCAGCTGTAAGTGGGTGGTGCCCCTGGGCTGCTCCCGGCCAGGGCAGGGGTACGCAGAGTCTCCCAGAAGACCGGGGGCTGCTCAGCTCACCCCACTGGGGCGGCCTCCAGCCCAGGTCATCCCCATTTTCCCACCTGGTGGCCACACTCCCCCGGACCCCACTTTGGGCCCGGAGCTAGGGAAGCTGGATCCTCACCAGGAGGAAAGTGAGGAAGGTCCCTGGAAGCCCTGACTGCCAGGTGAGGCCAGGCAGGATGTGAGGCTGGGACCACCCCACGGGGCTCCCGGACAAGTAGGGCCCCGCTTGCGTGGTCGTTCCCAGCCTCAGCTGCATGTGGCCCCCAGCAATGGCTCCCAGAGGAAGGGGTCCTGATGTGGGGTGGCCACCTGAGGCGTGGGGAGGCTGGGCAGGAGGACGAGCCCCCCCCACCCAGGCAGGAGGCCATTCGGGCGAGTGTTGGCTCCCGGGCTCCTTTCTGCCCAATGCATCCACACGGGGCATGTGGGGGGCTGCGGGGGCGGGGGCGGGGGCCGTGCTTTAGTAGGCCGGTCCGGGCTGGACTCAAACGTGGGCTGGTTCCTTTGGGTTGGGTATCCTGGGGCTAGCGCTGGCCTAGCCCCTGCAGCTGCTGAAGTGGACACTAGGTGGCGCCCAGACCACGGAGAAGCGGCCCCCAAACTGGGTCCAGCTGAGTGCAGTCCACTCCCCCGCTGGGCAGCCGAGACAGATCCTTTCCTTGGGGGCCACAGCCACCCGGGAAACGCTTTGGGGATTTTGATACAGACTTTGGGAGGGGCTGGAGCGATAGCACAGCGGGTAGGGCGTTTGCCTTGCACACAGCCGACCCGGGTTCGAGTCCCAGCATCCCAGATGGTCCCCTGAGCACCGCCAGGAGCAATTCCTGAGTGCATGAGCCAGGAGGAACCCCTGAGCATCGCCGGGTGTGACCCAAAAAGCAAAAAAAAAAAAGAGACTTTGGGGCCTCTAGAGAAGAAATACCTCATGTGGAGGGGTCAGAGCGGGAGGGCACTCACCTTGCAGGCAGTGAATTCAACGCCCGGGCCCCCCATAAGGTGCCCTGAGCGTCTCCAACTGAATGCCCCCCAATGAGGGGAGCTCGTGACGTCACTGAGGAGCACGGGTGAGCCCCCACCGTGCCCGTCTCCCCTTATTCTCACATCTGTGCTCCCTGTCCCGAGAGCTGAGGCCCCTCAGGCTGGGCAAACCTCGTCTTTCTCTGCTCGCCTTCTCTCGTTCCCGATCCCTTGGAGGACCTTGAATTATCTTTGGACAAGACATGATCTATTTTCCTTTTTTCAGGGGGTGGCAGTACACCCCGCGGTGCTCAGGGCTTTACTCCTGGCTCTCTGCACACAGGAGTCACTCTCGGCGGTGCTTGGGGAACCCCATGGGGTGCCTGAGATTGAACCTGGGTTGGCTGCATGCAAGACAAGCGCCCTCCCCGCTGGACTCTCTGGCCCCCTAATCTGTTCTCTAAACACGTCCCCTGACTCCACCCCGGGGCAGTTGCTGCTGGCTCTCACAGTGCCCTGAACGTCCACCCCTTGGCTGGTACCTCCTGCGAGGGTGAGCCTGGGAAAGTCCAGTGGAGACGGTGGACGGTGCTGTGGGTTTCGGGGGAGACAGGAACATCCCCTGGGCAGTGTCCCTGTGCAGGACACTAGCTGGCTCCGTCCTCCTGGCCAAGTCGCCCCAGGAAAGCCGTCTCGAATGTGCACCTGGGTATCCCAGCTCCTACTCAAGGCCTTAAAGTGCCCCCCTGGGTGGCAGAGATTGAGGACGAGGGCTTGCAACTGTCACGGCGATTCAGGAGCTAAGGAGTGCATGTGTGTGCATGGGTGTGTCTGCAGACACATGCATGTGTACGTGCATGTCCCTGTAAATGGTCTCGGTGGGGGCTGCGGGGTCTCAGGGTGGGCCTCCGGAATGGCTGTGCCTAGTTGGCATGGCCGTAGTTGGTCCTGGTTGGGGGGATCCCCGCCACTGCTGCCCCGTCCTCTCTCTGCCATCCGGTCCATTCGGCCACCCCTGCAGCGAGGTCCTAGGCAGCCGTGGCCAAGGCGGTTTCACTGGGTCACGTTTCCCAGCCCGTTTACGAGACCCCTCTCAGCCGTGCTCGCGGATTGCTCCTGCAGGTGTAAGCACTCTTTCCCGGGCTGACACTTCGTTTTTTTGTCCTTTGCTTGCTGGGGCTGAACTTAAACCCTGACCGCGGGCCGAGATGGTGCAGTTCCTAGAAGTGGCCGCGAGGGGGCGCCCCCGACACAGCGGCGCCGCGAGGTCCGGGAACCGCCACCCTGGAGGCGGCTCAGCCCAGCGACCCGGGGCCTGGTTGTTCCCTTGAAACCAAACTACGTTTGCGGACCCTGTAGCCCCACGCCAGGCCTCAGGGGCACGGGCGGCTCGGTCTGTTCCCAGTGTCTGTTCTCAGTGTCGCCCCCCCGGAGGCAGACCCCACACCAGCACCCTGCAAAGTGTGAGGCCGCTTCTCCCAGGCCTGGGCAAAAAGATCGAACATTGGCTCATCACCCGTTCCTGGTCCTTCCCTGGCTGGGCAGCCCCGGGAAAGCGGGCTCGGAGGCCCTGATGGCATCCCGAGACCAGAGAAGGTCTCCTGGCAAGGACCGGAGCTGCAGTGCAGCTGGGAGGGCGCTTGCCTTGCCCGCGGCCCACCTGGGTTGGATCCCTGGCCTCCCAGAGGGTCCCCTGAGCACTGCCAGGAGTAATTCCCGAGTGAGTGCAGAGCCAGGAGTTATGCGTGAGCAAATTCGGGTGTGGCCTGAAAACCAAAGGGGTGGAAAGTCTGTTGGCTGAGTGACACCCCTGCACGCCCCCACTCCCATCCTCTAAGGACTCTTCTCAGTCTTGCTGTCACAGCCACTGATTCACTCCGGGGACCCTCTGAGCCAAGCCACCTCCCAAAGCTGCTACTTCCAGACACTTGCACTCGCCTGCATTCTCGGGGGCGGGGGGTAGGAGTGAGTGCGAGGACTTTCAGGTGCTTTCCTTGCTCTGCGTGTGTGTGCGCGCGTGTGTGTGTGTGTGTGTGTGTGTGCGTGTGTGCATTTGTGTTTGTGTGTGTGTATGCGTGCGTGTGCATATATGTATGTGTATATGTGCGTGTGTGCACATACGTGTGTGTGTGTGTACACATAAGCCCGCTGGGGGCTCAGCCGAGTCACTGGTATCACAGCCTGTCCCTGTCTCGGAGCCCTGCCTGGTGACATCATCACCCAAGAGCAGCTGTGTTGCCTGCAGGTAGAAAGGGAAAGGGCAACGGAGCAGCGGAAGGAAGGCACGTTTGCGAACATGTGTGTTCCCGTGCACAGCTGCACAGAGGCACGGGTTCACACGGTGAGCCACACTCCCACCTCCTGCGAGGGCTAAGTATGGAATGGTAAAATGGTCTCTGGGCAGCCTGGCAGGGCGTCTACAGGCTGGAAACCTGCTTTGGGGCTTGGTGCAGGAGGACGCGGAGCCAAGGATCGACACAGACGGGTCATTTCCTCGCCTCTGCATCTGTGGGTTTCTGGGCCCACCTGGCGGTGCTCCGGAGCTGCTGTGGCTCTGGGCTCGGGGGTCGATCCTGGGGGCGATGTGGGACACTGGCGTGCCAGGGACAGCCCCACTCTGCTCCTCCCGGACCCCTGCCTTTCTTAAAGCATCTCCGCTCCCCACCCCACCACAGTTTAGCAAAGTCTTCTGCTGAGGACTGAAATGAAAGAGTTGTTTTTTGGGGGGCCAGGGAAGAACTGGAAGAGCAGCAGGCAGAAGCCAGGGTGACGCAGCGACAGTGACACTCTGTTTTTTTGAGGATAATAGAATCTTGGAGACAAACCGTTCTTGGGCGGTTCACAGAGACACAATCTTTGCAAAAGGAGCCGAGCCGGAGGAGTGGAGACAATTGTTTTATTCCTGAACTCTTTTGCATATATACAGAACGGGGAGGGGCAGGAGCCCGAGGACTTCCCCCCACCCCCCATTATGCGGCTGTGTGGGCGCTGCCGGCTGGCACGGGTAAGGAGGTTCCCCGTGACTTCTTCGGGAGATTACCCGACACCTGAGGTTCCAGAGACTGGGGGGACCGTGAGAATGAAAATGGCATCTGGGGCCATTCTAGCATTAAAAGGAGCTGCAGGCGTGAGCCAAGCTCCAGGGAGGGGGGGTACCGCTGCCCCCCTCCCCCCACCTCCCGCCTGCCCCCAGGGGGGACGTGCCTTTCCTTTACAGCAGCACTTCCATTTCCAGGCTGGACCGAACCCCTGGGAACTTGGCATTTTTTCCCAAACTCAACCCAGTTCCACCCTGAATGGCCACAGGGAGGGGGTCGGGGCGGCACTTGGGCACTTCTGGGGGTGGTTCTGGGCTCCACGTGCGGTTCCTAGTTCTGCCTGCAGGGGGCGCGCGAGAATCCGGTGCAAAACACATGTGTCTGTGTGTGAAGAGGCTGAGGCCACACGGGTGCGTGCACGTAAGTGTGTGTGTGTGTCCGCATGCTTAAGTCGGTAGGCACGGGAGCAGACGTGGATGTGTGCAGAAGCATGCGTGTGGGCGGATGCATGTACCCGGCTCTGTCTGGCTGTGTCCGTCCGTCTGTCCAGAAGGCACCAAGGAGCGGTGCCGGCTGAGCTGGAGCGAACCACTGGCCTCCTGGCTGGGCCTTGGTGTGGGTGGGCGGCGGCTGGGGAGGTGTGGGGGCCACGGAGGACAGAGGGTGGTCAGGCACCCCCTCCCTGACCTCCAGGGAACAGGTGGGGTTGCAAAGCCGCCGGGCGCAGGTTTCTTCCTCCTGGACCCCGGCAGGTGGGCCAGGAGGGAGGGGGCTGAGACCCAGTTCTGGGCCCACCTGTCCTCCCACATAGGGCTGTAGAGATCAGCGAGGCTCCTAGGGGGCGGCTGGGGAGGTCCCCCTGGCTTGGGGCCACTTCCTGACCCTCCCGCGGGGTTTCCAAGGCTCGTGGGGCTGTCAGTGTGGGTCGGTCATCCGTGACGGGGTCAGACTGCTGAGAATGGGCGTCACTGCATTTTTAATTGAGTGAGTGGGCCTATGGTCTGAGGTTTTCCCATCGGTCATCAGAGTCCACTGGCCAAAGGCTTTCAGGTTGGCCTCCCAGGAGCTCGGCTGGGATCGTGAACGGCACCCTGATATTCTCACAGATGGGTCCCCACGGGTTCCGTACCCACCAGGCCTCAAGTTGGGGAGGGGTGGAGCCCTCAGGGGAGGGTGCTCAGGCCGCTGCTATTGGGGTACCTGAAAGCCAGGCCGGGGACCCCCAAGCCGGGCAGGGAAGCAGCTGTGCGAAGGAGCGCGTCCTGGCAGGGGGGTGAGCCTGGGCTGGGGGACTCCGCTCCGCTCAGGGCCACTGGCCTGGGGAAGGCGGAGAGCTGGCTTTGGTCACTGGGCGGCACCGTGGACTCTGCAGGGGGTGAGCATGTTCTCGGAGCAGGGTGGGGTGGCAGCCCCTGGCCTACGCCTCCTTCTTCTCCCCTCTGTCGGGCAGCGTGCCGTAGGACGAGCCACTGGGCTCAGGCTGTATCTTGTCCAGCGTTTGTTTCCCTGCGAAGAAAACCCCAGAAAACCCCGCTGAGCCCCGCCAGAGCCCAGCCTGGTGCGCTGCTCCCTCTGTCTGGGCCTGCTGGGAGCAAAGGCTGAAAGAGCCGGCCCTCGAGAAGGGGGACGGACCCCCCACAGGGCCCCCCCCCGCCCCGTGGACCTGGACGGCTCGGTCCTGGGAGGGCCCCGCGCCCGCCACCCCCAAGCCCATGTCCCTCTGTCTTCCCCACATGGCCTCGCTCACAGAACACACGAGCTGGCCCTGCCAGAGACCCCTGAAGTTGTTCCCGACCTTCCATTTGGGGCTTTGTGAAAAGAAACAGTCAAAAATCCGAGCTGGGAGCCACCAAGACGCCCCATGGGCTGAGTCCCAACCTCGCCTGCACCTCTGCCGGTGGCCCCCAAGTAAAGCACGGCTCAGTGACAGGGAACACGCATGTGTGAGGCCCTGGGTCCAAGCCCGGGCACCACACACATGAACACGGAGAGACAGAGCAGACACGGGAGCTTTCTTCCGTCAGCACTGGAGTCACTTCTAACGCACACCCCTGGCCGCGGAGGCCGGTCCTGTGTGGGTGCTTGGGACTATGGAGACGGCGCCACTGGCAACAAAGCTGGGTTCCCGGGGCCCTACTTTCTGTGGCCCAGATGGGGGCCACGTTCCTGTGGCAGGATGAGGCTGGGTTCTCCGAGAACCGGGGTGGCGGCTGTAAGGAAACCGTCACCCCCATTTGGAAATGTGTGCTGGGGTCTCCCCAGATTTCGAGCAGTCAAGAAGGACTCCCGACTGGTCTCCCATCGCTGGGCGGCTTGTGTGGCCTTGGCTGGGCAGATGGTGCCTGCTGTGGCCCCGTGTGTGAGTGTGCGTGGGTGAGGGCAGGCTGCAGCCTGTGTCCTGGTGAGGGGGTCCATGTGGCTCTTGTCATCACAGGACCACTTCACTCTGGAACCTTCCATCCACGGGGGTCAGGGGTCTCTGCCGGACGCGATTCCCCCGACTTCTCCCCACCCTTTCCCAAGCAGGAAATCTGCAAAATGCCCCCAAACCCACACACCCACATCTCTCTCAGGCCTCCCCCTCGCCCCCCATGTGCTGGGTGCAAAGCTAACAAAACCTGGACCAACAATTACCCTGAAAATAGCACCTCTGGGCTCATCAGGAATCTCAGTTCTTCCTTCCTTCCTTCCTTCCTTCCTTCCTTCCTTCCTTCCTTCCTTCCTTCCTCTCTCTCTTTCTTTCCTTCCTTTCTCTTTCTCTCTCTCTTTCTCTCTCTCCTTCCTTCCTTCCTTCCTTCCTTCCTTCCTTCCTTCCTTCCTTCCTCTCTCTCTTTCCTTCCTTTCTCTTTCTCTCTCTCCCTTCCTTCCTTCCTTCCTTCCTTCCTCCCTCTTTCTTTCTTTCTTTCTTTCTTTCTCTCTCTTTCTTTCCTTCCTTCCTCTCTCCTCTTTCTTTCCTTCCTTTCTCTTTCTTTCTTTCTTTCTTTCTTTCTTTCTTTCTTTCTTTCTTTCTTTTTCTCCTTCCTTCCTTCCTTCCTTCCTTCCTTCCTTCCTTCCTTCCTTCCTCCCTCCTCTCTCTCTTTCCTTCCTTTCTCTTTCTCCTTCCTTCCTTCCTTCCATCCTTCCTTCCTTCCTTCCTTCCTCTCTCTTTTTCTTTCTTTCTTTTCCTTCCTTCCTTCCTTCCTTCCTTCCTTCCTTCCTTCCTCTTTCTTTCCTTCCCTTTCTTTCTTTCTTTCTTTCTTTCCTTCCTTTCTCTTTCTCCTTCCTTCCTTCCTTCCTTCCTTCCTCTCTCTCTTTTTCTTTCTTTCCTTTCCTTCCTTCCTTCCTTCCTTCCTTCCTTCCTTCCTTCCTCTCTCCTCTCTCTCTTTCTTTCCTTCCTTTCTCTTTCTTTCTTTCTTTCTTTCTTTCTTTCTTTCTTTTTCTTCCTTCCTTCCTTCCTTCCTTCCTTCCTTCCTCTCTCTTTCTTTTCTTTCTTTCCTTCCTTTCTCTTTCTTTCTTTCTTTCTTTCATTCTTTCTTTTCTTCCTTCCTCTCTCCTCTCTCTTTCTTTCCTTTCTTTCTCTCTTTCTCTCTCTTTCTTTCTTTCTTTCTTTCTTTTCTTTCCTTCCTTCCTTCCTCCCTCCCTCCCTCTCTCTTTCTTTCCCTCCCTCCCTTCCTTCCTTCCTTCCTTCCTTCCTTTCTCTTTCTTTCTTTCCTTCCTTCCTTCCTTCCTTCCTTTCTTTCTTTCTTTCTTTCTTTCTTTCTTTCTTTCTTTTCTTTCTTTCTCTCCTTCCTTCCTTCCTTCCTTCCTTCCTTCCTTCCTTCCTTCCTTCCTCCCTCCCTCCCTCCCTCCCTCCCTCCCTCCCTCTCTCTCTCTCTTTCTTTCTTTCTTTCTTTCTTTCTTTCTTTCTTTCTTTCTTTCAGGATGAAAGTCATAAATCTAATGCCCCGAAAAATGCCAACGATGGCATATTTCAAAAGGATAAGGCGTTTTAATGTTTGAAAATATAAGTGAAAGAATAAACCGTCCTTACCAGGAACATTTCCAAAATCAATGTAAGGCTGGGACAGATGTTCCTTTTCTCGGTTTCTGGTGACCAAAACCACGCCAAGGAATGACAGGAAACACCTAGAGGGCCGGGAGCGAGCGCTGAGACGCCGGATTAAGTGACCGAGTTCCACATGCTGCCTGGTGACATCAATCCCTTTGGGCGCGCGTGTCCTGTTTCTCATGGTCAGCTGCCTGAAACTTGTCGTGGCTGCCGTGGCCAAGAATAGCTGTCCCCAAAACCCAGGCATGGACCACTTCCACCCCCCCTCCAGCCCCTCACCATCTGGAGGCTGACTCTGGCTCCAAGGCCTCTGGGTAGAGCTGAGAGCTCATTTTCTGTCCAAGTGTGCCCAGACCCACTACAGACATGCAACACCAGCAAAAAATAATAGTAATAATAATAATAACAATAATAATCCCTGATTCTCTAATTTTCTAAGAAATCCAGTTGTCCTTGGCCAGAGGCGCGGGTATTGTTTCCAGACTCCAGAAGTCTCGGCCGCGCCCAGAGAGCTTACGAAATGGAATTTTCAAGATAGATGGTTTCCTGTGTGGACGAAGGGTCTGGGCTGGGGTTGGCTGTGCTGAGGGCCCGAGCGCAAGAGACAGCTAAGGGCCGGGGGCTGCCAGCTGGAGCCCAGGGAACCGCCTCCACATCAGGGATGTTCTGTCCAAGTTCTGCTTTGTGTTGGGAGGTGAGGCCGAAGGGACGCCTGCTCAGACTCAGGGGACCTGGGCACCCAGAGGCATGTTCTGAGACGGGACCCCCACCAGCTGCAGAGCCATGCTCTATCTGCTTGGCTTTGGTGGGGCTGGAAACCCCCTTTGTCTCAAAGCCCCTGACACACCTCCAGTACAAAGCCACCGCGCAAAGTCAAGGCCCAGGGCCCAGGGTGGGGATGAAGTTGAAAGGAATATTTCCTGTTTTGGAGTTGGCGGGGTGGGGGGGCACACCTAATGTTGCCCAAGGCTGCCCCTGGCTCTGTGCCCAGGACACAGTGTGTGAGGGGCCAGGGAGCAAGCCTGGGCCTCCTGCATGCACAGCCAGACGTTAGCGCCCATCTTGCCCTATTTCTGGTTTCTGAGCCTCAGGTGAAACGTCCCCAAATCCTCTATGAAAGGAACAGGATTTCACGGGCTGGAGAGGTGGCACAGGGCTAAGTCCTGGGCTTGCACGTGGTGGGCCCCGGTTCAATCTCCCTCCCACAGGGTCCCCTGAGCACTGCTCCAGCCTTCCACACCCCCAAACAAACCCCCAAAGATGGTTACTCACCCAAATAGGTATATGAATACAGTGAGGAAAGCAGCACCAAGGAACTCCTGATAAAATATGATCCCTGTAACAGATACAGAAAACCTGATTCACCAGGGGAAGAGTATTTGCAACAGCTGCATGCTGTTATTATTATTTTTTTCTTAATGACGAGAATGCTTTTATTTAGAAAATATGAGAGACACCCCCTTCCCCCATCCAGAGCGAAGAAGAAAGGGTGTCCTGGGGTGTGCGGGTGCCCATAGCAGGACATAGCCACAGTTTCCCTTCCCATGTAATTAGTTTCCAGGGGCCCAGGGATGTGGACGCCTGAGGACCGGGGTGTGTCCATTAGAGCCAGGCCCGCTGTAGGGCCTGGTCACCTCAGGGCACCACCCCTCCTGGTGGCATCAGCGTCAGCATAAAAAAAGTATTTTTATGCCACAGTCACGTGCCCCGTGATTCCAAAAGGAACCCAGTTATGCACACGCTAGGGTAGCATCATGACCCCGTCGACAGGGTCCACTTGACTTTTGCCAAGAGTGACTTCTCACTGGGCACCCACTGGACACACAGTCGGTCTGGCTCTAGTGTTATTTCCCAATTCTGGAGTCTTTAGCACAGCAGTCCCCCTGCGGCCGTCACTTCCGGGCAGTGCCCTCTGGTCTGGTTTATGTGCACACGCATCTATGTATAAATTCACCCACGCTGATAGCGCCCACCTGCCCACTCGGGCCCTGGGGCCACCCTCCACCCCGTGCGCTGCCCCTGAGTCATTCTCGTGGCCCCCTTTCTCTTCTTCTCACGACACCCTTCAGCTCCTTTCCTTCCCGGGGTCTCTGATTTCTCCTGGATCCAGAAACATTCCCAGAGCCGCTGATCCCCTAGACTCCACGGGCGCAGGGAAGGGGATGTGTGTTTCTGGTTGGCCTTCCGGCTGCCACTGTTCTCGGTGCTGCGGGCAAGGTGATGGGTCAAGAGGTGTCCCCCGAGCCTCCCCACCCGGAGGATAGGCTCTGTGGGGCACCCGCCCCGTATCACCGCACTCCGTTCCTCCTGCCCCCAACACGCCCTCTCCTCCCCACACTCTGCTCCCACTAGTTTGCTCTGTTTTGTTCACTCGCTCTCTGATCTGATGCTCTGAGTGAAACCTTAAGGCATCTGACTTAACTGTTTCACTCATTAGGCAGAGAACGTCCAGATCCACCCAGCACTGGGAATGAAAATACACATATATGTGGATGCTTATACATATATGTGTGTGTGTATGCACACAGGTATGTATAAATACACACACATATATAACCACTTCTCTTTTCTTGGCTTTTTGGGTCCCACCCGGTGATGCTCAGGGTGGGACTCCTGGCTCTGTCCTTAGGAATTACTCCTGGCAGTGCTTGGGGGACCATGTGGGATGCTGGGAATGGAACTCGGGTTGGCTGAGTGCAAGGCACGTGCCCTCCCCGCTGTGCTATTGCTCCGGCCCTTATAATCACACTTTAATGTGCCCATTGGTTCCTGGGCACTGACTTCATCTCTAGTTCTGTCTGCAATGGACTTGGGAGTGTCTCTCTCCTCTTCACATTTTTTTTTTTCTGTCTTCAGGTAAATGCCCAGAAGTGAGGCTGGCTCAGCCCTGCTGGTGATGGGGCACCATTTCCTGATCAGGCTGTTTTTCCATGACAGAAGCCTGGATGTACCCTCCTGCTGACAGGCATGTGGATTCCCTTGCTCACATCCTTCCTGGTACGTGTTTCCTGTCCTTCGGAGGAGGGGTACTTTCACAGGGGTGAGGTGATTGCTCACACCTGTTGCTGGCTGGGCTCACATTCCCCTGAGGTGAGAGGCAGGAAGCATCTTTCCACGTGTCTGTGGGGGCTCTGGGTGTCCTCTGGAGAGATGACTGTTCACATTCTTAGCGCCATTTGTTATTTTGGGTTGGGGGGCGACATCTGGTGGTGCTCTAGACTCACTCCTGACTATGCTTGGGGCCATCTGTGATGCTGGGGGTTGAACCTGGCTCCACCGTGTGCCAGACAAGCTCCTTGCCCCTCGTGCTCTCTCTCTCTCTGGTCCCTCTGTGCAGTTTTAAGTTGGAAGGTGTTTTGCTTTGTTGTTGTGGAGGTGTCTGAATTCTTGCTGACTAGGGTTCCCTCTGCACTCATTGAGCGTCTCTCTGCCCACTTGTCAGGCCAGCTGTCTCTGGGGACAGTCTTTGTGCAGAAGCTTTTAGATTCATCGCCCCATCTTGTACCTCTGTCATTGCTTCCCTGGCCATCAGAGGGATATGGACACAAAGACCACTAAGACTGACGGCAAGGAGCCGACCACTGATGTTCTCTTCAGTGTATCTGAGGCTTCGTTCAACTCTCAGCCTTATCTCTTCTTTGCGAGTCAAGCGAACAGCTTGTCAACTTGATCTTTCCAAAGAACCAGCTCTTGATTTTACTGATGATCTTTCAATGCCATTTTGATCTCTGTTTTATTCATTTCTGCTCTAATTTTTATTCCTCCCTTTTGCTGCGTTCTCTTTGTGTTCTTTCTTTTCTAGTGCCCTGGTGCGTAAGTTGAGGTGGTTTGAGCAATTTTTTTTGGGGGGGGGTGCTTCTTGGGTCGTACCTGGTAATGCTCAGGGGTTACTCTTGGCTCTGCACTCAGGAGGCAGTGCTTGGGGAATGAAATGGGATGCTGGGGATTGAACCCTGGTTGGCTGTGTGCAAGGCAAACACTCCCGCCCTTGGTTTGTGCATTTTTTTTGTTTGTTTCTTGAGGTGGCTAGAATCACTCATGCCTCTTTCATGCTGCTGCTACGGCACCCTATAGATTCTGGAAGGTCACAGCTTCAGTTCCATTCATCTCCAGGTATTTTAACATTTCTCCTTACTTCTTCATTGGTGTTGTAGTTGTTTAGAAGCACAATTTTTATCAATCACCATCAATCACAACCATCCTGTTATTCGTCGATTGCTTCGAGCAGGCCCCAGTAACGTCTCCTTCGTCCTAGCCCTTGGATTTTTTAAAAAAGTGCCATATTCAAGGCTCTTTCAGAGTTAGGAGAATGAGACCCTTCATTGTTACTGGTGTTTGGCATATTGGGTATGCCACAGAGAGTTTGCCAGACTCTGCCGTGTGGGCAGGTTACATTCAGTAGCCTGCCAGTTTGTCCAAAGTAGGAATGAGATAATAAGATGTCACGCGGCCGCAAATGCGGCCACGCGCTTCCGGAAGCAGGGTTTTCTAGTCTCTGAGTCTTGACCATTGATGGGATTACAGTCTCCTGTCCCCGTGCCTGTCTGTCCTCACCGGAACCCCTTGGAGGGGAGCAGGTTGAGTTTTCCTCCCCGTCCCGACCAGGGCTCCGGCAGCCGAAGACCTCCAGAACCAGCCGTGTAATCCCATCACAATTTTAAAAATTTTGTTATTGTTTGTTTTGGTCACACCCCACAGTGCTCAGGGATTACTCCCGGCTCTGCAATCAGAAATCATTCCTGGCAGTGCTTGGGGGACTGTATGGGGTGCTGGGGACTGGACCCAGTTGGCTGCGTGCAAGACAAATGCCCTACTCACCGCACTATCGCTCTGGCCCTGCACGGTTCCAATCTTGTTCCAATCTAGTAGTTCCATACTTACCATTTTTTCAACTTTCCTCTTCTGGCCGATCTCTAAGTTCATACCATTAGGATCAGAAAATATGCTCAGCATGAATTCAGCCTTTCTGCATTACTGGGACTTGTTTTGTGTCCCAACATATGGTCCTATGTCCAGGTCTAATGAATATTTGTCCAGTGAATGAACACCACTGAGCATTCTTCCATGTCAATACACATGTTCTTGTAATCATCTTAATACTTTCATGCTATTACAGGCTGTTGCACATGATACTCATTTCTATAAGGGAATTTAAAGTTGTTTACGTATATATTTTTGATTTCGTAAAGTAGCAATAAACTCTGTACATATCCTGTATTTTAGGATTTTTGTTTTTACTACAAGTGGAATTTAGGTTTTAGAGTAGAAACATTTTTCTCCTTAAATAAATTAGAGTGAAATACACACAACATTACAATTTGCCATCTTAACCGTTTTTAAGTTTACAGTTCAGTCATGTTTACCGATCTCCAGAACTTGCTAAAGCGAAACTCTATACTCATTAGACAACAATGCCAGTTCCTCCACCCCCAGTTCCTGGCAATCATCGTTTACTTTCCATTTTCTATTAGTTTGGCTCTCCGAGATGCCTCGTGTAAGTGGAACCATACAGTATTTGTTTTTGCGACTGGCTTATTTCATTTTTCATCATGCTCTCAGAGTTTATGCGTGCTGCTGCTCGCCTCAGAGCCTCCTTCCTTTCCTCAGGCTCAGGGTCTGAGCAGACCACCGCTCCTCATCCGCTCACCACGCCACAGAGACCCAAGGTGGACACTGTCTGTCCAGGTCCTTCCAGATGTGTTCCCAGGAGCGAGACTGCTGGAGCACCTGGGAGTTCAACCTTGGCGTGTTGGAGGACCCACTGCCAGGTTTCCGGGAGGGCTGTTCTGTGTCATGCCACCGGCAGCAGGGCATAACAGGGCTCCTGGTTTTCTCACATCCTCACCCCCACCTACACTTCCTTCCATCCCTCATCCCCAACCTACTTCCTTCTGCCCTCATCCCCACCCCCACTTCCTTCCGGCCCTTACTCCCATCCATACTTCCTTCCAGCCCTCAACCCCACCCCACTTCCTTCCGGCCCTCACCCCCACCTACACTTCCTTCCGGGTCTCATCCCCACCCACACTTCCTTCTGGCCCTCACCTCCACCCACACTTCCTTCCAGCCCTCACCCCCTTTCCTATTTTGTCTGGTTGTGAGAGGGCGTTTCCTGGTCCTGCAGTGCTCCCCTCCCCACCTCCCCGCATGGTTTGTGCCGGCGAACTTCCTTTCAGGTGTCTGTCTGGCCATGTACAGGTCTTCTTTGAAGAAAAGTCTTTGCAAGTCTCCCCAACCCCACAGTGGGTAGGGCGTTTGCCTTGCACACAGCCAACATGGCCGACCCGAGTTTGATTCCTCCGCCCCTCTCGGAGAGCCCGGCAAGCTACCGAGAGTATTCGATATGCCAGACACAGTAACAACAAAGTCTCCAATGGAGACGTTACTGGGCCCGCTCGAGCAAAATCACACCCCAGGGGGCACAGTGGCTAGTCCTGGATTGTTTGCTCAGAGCTTACCCCTGGAAGTCTTCCAGGGACCGTGAGGTGCTGGAGTCTGAACCCCAGCCTCCTGCATGCAAAGCAGGTGCTCTGTATTGCTTAGGGGGCATCTCTCTGACCCCCAAAACATAGTTATTTATTTATTTTTCTTGTTGTGTGGCCAGAAGTGCTCAGGTGCTATTCCTGTCGAGCCTCATTTTCACAGTTGTCATCAGGTTGTGTTTCTGGTTGTTGAAAAGCAGATCAAAGAGTGGAAATATCCATAGTGGTATTTTTTTTTTTTTGGTGAGAGGCCTCACTTAGCAGTTCTTATCAGATCATATAGGGTGCTGGGGATGGGACTGGGGTTGCCAGTGTGCAAAGCAAGAAGAGTGTCTGTCTGTCTGTCTGTCGTCTGTCTGTCGTCTGTCTGTTTTCAGGCCACCTTGGTTGTGGTCAGGGCTTACTCTGAGCTTAGGAATCACTCCCAGTGGGGTTCAGGACTCTATGGGGTGCTACAGATTCAAGCCAGGTGGCAGCACATCAGGCAAGTGCCTACCCACTGTACTATCTCTCCAGCCCCCTCAGAGTAGAACTTTTGTTTGGGGGCCAAACCTGATGGTGCTCAGGGCTTGCTCCTGGTTCTGTGCTCAGGGATCACTCCTGGTGGTGCTCAGGGGACCACACAGGGTGTCAGAGGTTGAATCTGGGTCAGGCACATAGAAGGCAAACACCCTACCCACTGAACTATCTCTCTGGCCCCAGGAATAGAAATATTTCCAAGGCTCTGGATAGAATTATGAAACTTGGTTCTAGGACAAGTGGTACGGTGAGACCCAACTCCATGAGTCCCTGCAAAAGTGGAGCCTAGTTAACACTTTTTTTTTAGTAAAAAGAACATCACCCAAACTCCCGACTCATCTAGCAGGCAAACACGGTATCTCACCAATGGGAAGTGCTTCTCTCTCATGGAGAAAAGAGGAGAAGCGAGGCAAAGGCTCTGCCTTTCCTCCCCTGAGCCCTGCTGCCTCCCTGTCCTCACTCCCAGGGCTGCTGTGCCTGACGCAGCGACTCAGTGTGTGGGCACCAGGTCCCAGGTGGTATGTGGGCACCGAGTCCCATTTTCTCCTCCCAGCCCTTTCTTCAGGGAGCTGGTTCATGCATGATTTCAGCTGGCTGATAAGAACAAGCAGGCTGGGGCTGGAGGGAGAGTACAGCAGGTAGGGGCTGGCCTCCCACTGGCTGACCCAAGTTCAGTCCCCCCGTAGCACTTCCTAGGGACCCCCCCCCCAGCCCTTAGCACTAAAGCTAGGAGTAAGTCCTGAGCACGGCTGGGTGTCACTCAAAAACAAACACCCAACACAACAGACCTACCAGGTTGATGTATGTCCTAAAACTGGGATTTTGTTTCTTTTTGATTATTTGACAATAATCGCAAGGCACACAAGTGTGCAATATTTTCTAGCTTTCTTTTTTGTCAAAGAATATCAATGCTGGGGCTGCAGTGATAGTACAGCGGGTAGGGTATTTGCCTTGCATGTGGCTGGCCTGGGTTCAATTCTCAGCATCCCTTAGGGTCCCCTGAGCACTGCCAGGAGTAATTCCTGAGTGCAAAGCCAATGCATCACCAGGTGTGACCCAAAAAGCAAAAAAAAAAAAAAAATTAAATAAATAAAAAAATAAAACAACCCCCCCCAAATTAATGCTAAATATATAGAAATTACATATGCTTTAAAAAATTGCCTACTGACAATTTGTTTTCAGAAAAATGAGAGTTGTACAGTCAGCAAGGCGATATAACCCTCAACTCCACCAACTGCATGGGAAGCAAATTCCAAGATAAGAAAAGGGCAGAGGCCGGAGCGATAACACAGCAGGTAGGGGGTTTGTCTTGCGTGCCGCTGACCCAGGTGCAAGCCCCCAGACTCCATAAGGTCCCCCAAAGCACTGCCAGGAGTAATTCCTGAGTGTAGAGCTAGGAGGAACCCCTGAGCATCACTGAATGTGACCCGAAAAGCAAAAAAAAAAAAATAATAATGGCAATGTCTCAAGCCAGCTGGTGACCCAGGGCAGGCCAGTGCCAAATTCAGAAAGGACGGGCACACTGAGTCAGCTGTAGCTGGGTTTGGACCAAGTTTCTAAACATGTTCTTTAAAAAAAAAACAACCCAAACATTGTTATTGTCTGCCGTATTTGTTAAGAAGTCCACAGAAATGGAAAGACCTGCAATAGCAGACAAGCAAAGGCCAGGACAGAAATGGCCAGCAGAGAAATGGCCCAATGCCACTAATCTCTAAAAGAACATGATACCCACAGAATCTTCCCTGGGAGATGGATTTGGGCTGAGAACTCTGGGGCCTTCTCAGAATGCAGTCAGGCAGATGCCCCTTCCTGCCTGGACACCCGGCAGCTCATGGCCACACTGATACCCTCTGACATAGAACAGCCCAGCTCCACAGCTGAATCTCATCAAGTTACCAAGCCACCAAATCGTTCCAGCTCTATAACTCCTGGACTGTGTGACCACATCTGTGGCCACACGACACCTCCAAGTTCCACAGAGCTGCCAACCCAGGATGCTCACAGCAAACCTGAGGGAAAGTTGCACTGATGCCCTCCCGGCTCTGTGAGCCTCAACAACTACACAGGAGGCGCCACGAGCACCACCAGCACAGCAGATCCTCAGACAGCGACTTTAGGAACATCCCTGTGAAATAGAGCAGTTATCACACTCTGGGGTGGCAAGTGAGGCAGGCGCCACAGTGAACTGGAAGACCTCTCTCGGCTAAGGCGCCCACACGAGCACCTAGGTGAGAAGGAGCCTCCTGCAGTTTCAGAAGTGCGTCGGAAATAGAACACCAACAAAGCACCTGTGCCAACGCGGGGTCCCGTCCCCACAGGTAGAGCGGCAGCAGGGGTGGGGGGAGGCGTAATTTTCCTTTTCATAGTGCTCTGGACTTGTATCTCAGCCTCCGTTACCTAATTCTTACGAGGGAAGCCTGGCTATCCCAACCACATGAGGTCAATAGTCCACTGGCCTATTCCAAGAAATAGTGCAACGGACAGCCAATAAAATACAGGAAGAAATGCGAACAGAAATGAGAAAGCTCCAAACAGAAGTGTCGCTCATAAAATATTTGGTGGATGAGATGAAAAACTCAGTGGGTGCCCTCAACAGTAGAATGACGGGGCTGGAGCGATAGCACAGCGGGTAGGGCATTTGCCTTGCACGCAGCCAACATGGCCGACACAGGTTCAATTCCCAGCATCCCATATGGTCCCCCGAGCACTGCCAGGAGCAATTCCTGAGTGCATGAGCCAGGAGTAACCCCTGAGCATCGCCGGGTGTGACCCAAAAAGCAAAAAACAAACAAACAAACAAACAAAAAAAACCAACAACAGTAGAATGACAACAGCCAAAGACAGAATCAGTGAGCTTGGAGATGAGCTGCAGAAAGCATACAGGCCATCCTTGTATGATGATCACAGACTGACTCTTATTGATCTCAATTTTGATAATTCCGTCTTTCCTTTGTGTTGTAACAAACAGTGCGCAGTCAATTTATTTGTGCCCATCTGGGGTGGTGGGTGGAAACGAGGGACATTGGTGGAGGGAAGGCACATTGGTGGTGGGTTTGGTGTTGGAACATTGGATGCTTGAAACAACTGTAGTATGGGAAGCTTGGTAAATCATGATATGATAATAAGAAAAGTTTCTTAAATGAACAGAAAAAAAGAACAGAAGAGTTGGTAATTTTTGTTCTCAAGTGTCCGGCTTTCCCTGGAGCACCGAATTGCTTTGGGGGTCATCCTGTTATCCCCTGAGATGACATGAGTAGGCACTGAACTCCTCGTGAGCTGGGAGGCAGAGCTGATGAAACTGGGGGGCGGGGGTTAGTTCCAGAGACCGGGCCCCTTTGACTGCTGGGGACTGTGGCCTGGGAGGGTGCTGGATTGATGGGAAAAGTGTCTCTCAGCTCCAACGCAGCAAAGACTGACAAGTCGGGGGCGGGGGGCAGTAACCAGAATGGCCCCAAGCCGGCGGAGACTGTCCCTGGAGGCTGGCAGGTCAAGGGAACACTCATCCAAAGCAGAGGACTCAGCCCAGAGGCTGCCAGGGAGGGCATTCAGACACCTGGAGGAGCCAGCTCACCTGCCGTGATGGCGCTGGTGGTGAAGAAGATGTGATTGGCGGGCACCACGGCGGCTGTGCTGTACAGCTTGGTGGCCTGGTCCAGAAACCTAGGGCAGAGAACAGACACTGGAGCCAGGGCTTTGAGGGGCTGAGGGGAGGTGGGAAGTGAAGAGTCCCTTCAAGAAACAAGCATGTTCCTTCCCCAACTAGGAAGGGGAAGGAGGCGCAGGCAAAGGGCACTTCCAATCAGCAGTCAGAGCTCATCTGCATCTGATGGATGAGATCAGATGTCAGGTTTTACGGTCTGTTTAAAGCAACAGCAGGAACAATGAGAAGCAATTAATCATGGTCCCAGGACGCCGGAGTTTGGGTTGGCTCTGATTCAAGCTGCTGGACCAGTATCACAGCGGGGCTGATGCGTTAGGACAGACCCTCGAGTCTGCTAAGTATCAGAGTCGTGGCGGGGAGGGGTTGGCGAATGGTGCCGCTATCCCCTGACGTGCCACGTGCCAAGAGAGAGGATGGGGAAGCAGAGGAATGTGCCCGGCCGCCAGCTGCTGCACACATGTGGGCTCCCGCCTCACACTCCAGCCCCTGACAGCACCAGGATCCAGTTCGCCACAGCTGCATGGAGCGCCCGCCCGTGCAGAGCAGAGCGTCAGCATCATGGGACACTTCTATTAGTTTTTATTATTTTTTTTAAAAAATGTGATTTATTGGTTTATATTTTTATTTAAAAATATTTTTGGGGGGGCCACATTCAGTGAGGCTTAGGGATCACTCCTGGCTCTGCACTCAGGCATTACTCCTCCTGGTGGTGCCCTGGGGGACCATATGGGATGCTGGGGATCAAACCCAGGTTGACCACGTGCAAGGCAAACGCCCTCCTTACTGTACTATCACTCCAATCCCACAGGTTTAAATGTGGTTTAAAACACAGGGTGCTTTTAAAAAGCACAGACGCTACAATCCTATTCTTCTGCTACAGAAAAGCAGAGTTTTGGGGGGTGCCTGTGATGTCCAGGCTCGCTAGCACATGTAGGAACATACGTTTGCCTGCACACACACGTATCTTTACACACATGCGTGTGCATGCCCACATACCCCCCAGCCCCCCGTGAATGCAGGACACACGTGCACAGACACGTATGCACACGTAGGAACAAGCCAACCTCCTACGATGGTCTGACTGGGCAGCCGGGGCTGGAGGGAGGCGCTTCCGGCACTGCCTGGGGCGAGGGAAGCCGCGTCTCTTCACGCCCATCTGCCTCTCCCATCCCCACAGCCGGGTCTAGCCACCCAGTGTCCGAAGAGGGGCAGTAGTGCAGGGAACTGGGAGGTCATGGTGAGAGGGGACAAAGGAGGTGGAGTTAGAGCTGAGGGAACGCTCAGGCCTTTTTAGAAAAAAATTGGTTCTGGAGCCACACGCAGTGATGCTCAGGGGTTACTCCTGGCACTTCGCTCAGGTGGTGCTCGGGGGACCATGTGGGACGCCTGGACGCGAGCCCCGGTTGGCCGTGTGCAAGGCAACTGCCTTCCCTGTTGTCCTATAGCTCTAACGACATGGGACCTTCCCGTCTTGGGAGGAAATGACACCGTGAGGAGAAGGCTGGGCCTCCCTGCAGCTCTCATCGCCCAGGGCGGGGCCGCCCTCAGAACAATCAGACTGTGACCGGCAGGAAGCTCCTTCTTCCTGGGGTGCGGCTCTGACTTCCCATCTGGGGTGTGACTTTGGCCTGGCATTCGGGGATACACAGGAAACTTGTGGTTGGCTGGAGGACTTCGAAGGCCAGAGGAAGGTGAGGGTGGGGGTAGCAGTGAGGTGGGGGAAGAGAAAAACTGAGCTGTAAGATGTTCCAGGTCGTCACTGTTAAGCACCCCAGAAACACGAAATAATCCTTTCCCCCGCCCTCCTGGAGTCAAAGGGAATTCTGGCCCAAGGTACAATGTTCTGGGGGAGCATGGCCCTCCCAGCCAAACGTCTGGCTTGGTCCATCTTTGAGGAACTGTGGAGCACGAGCTCAGACACCCAGGTGAGGGGCTCATGGGTTTCCTGGGTGGAGGGGGAGGCCCAGCCCCTCCGACTGATTGCTAAGGACACCCTGTGTCCTAGGGACATTAATGACAAGCAGAGGAACATCAGGGAAGGATCAAGGTGCGGAGCTGGAGCACGGCCGCACTTCCTGGCTCAGAAGTCGGGCAGTGTGGTCTTGCAGTGGGGTTCAGA
Organism: Sorex fumeus; assembly: GCF_029834395.1. Lineage (NCBI taxonomy): Eukaryota > Metazoa > Chordata > Mammalia > Eulipotyphla > Soricidae > Sorex > Sorex fumeus. The sequence goes on from NW_026606110.1 coordinate 1,179,031, forward strand.
GGGCAGAGCTGGCCAGGCTGGGACCCCCTGCACCCTTCTGAGGAGTAACCAGAGCCCCCCAGCTGCATGAGAGCGCAGGGGAGCAGCAAAGCCCGGAGCTGGGAGACAAAAAGGCCCAGGAGGCCCAGAAGCTGACTTACTGGACTTGGAAGACACACGAGGAGATCATGATGATCAGCATGATGTAGAAGATGGGATACGTCAGCTGCATCTTCCCCATGACGGAAACGGTGACCATGCCCGAGACAGCTCGAGCGGAAATCACCGTCAGAGAGGCTGAAAAAAGGAAGACGAAAATGCAAAGATATGACACCAAGCACATATTCAAGAGGGGAGTCACAGACAAATATCACAGGGTGCAGGGAGGCGTGTGGGAGGGGCAGTGCTCTTTTAGGTCCAAGCTCCTGAAATCCCAGGGTGTGCCCAACCTCGCCGCAGCAGCCTGCTCTCTCCCCAGCATGGCCGTGGACAGGCGGCCAACAGGTGATGACCAGTGGGCAGGAAAAGAGGGAGCCGAAGAGGGAGGTGAGGACAGCTGGACTGGCCAAGTCCATCTTCAACCTGGTCCAGAGACCAAGGCCGGCCTGTTGGTGCTGGAAGGTTGAAACTCATTGGTCTTGGTGGTCATTGCTGGTCTGGGGACTGGGGTGCAGGACAGATGCAGGTGTGGGAAGGCTGAGGAACACCATTCACGTGACAAGGTAGATGACCAGTTGACTCCACTGAAAGAGGAGATGGGCAGGGGGCCCCCCATGGGAACTTCCTGGGTTGTTCCAAGTCCCCACAAGCTCTTTGGCAAGCGAACACCTTGGAGCCGAGTCACAAGACATTTTGGGGGAAGGGGCAGGAGAGTCCAGGGGGTAAGGCACGTGCCTCGCACATGGCTGTCAACCCCTGGCACCAAATATGCCCAGGACTTACTCCTGGCAGGGCTCAGGGAACCAAAAGGGATGCTGGGATTGAACCTAGGTCTTCTGCATGCAAGGCCTTACCTGCTGTACTATCGCTTCAGGTAGTTTTTGAACAAAGACGCTAATGGTAGGTGGGAGGGTGGTGGTGGTGGGGGCTGGACTTCACTTCTCTGCATCTAGCCTAACTCTCAGACTGACATAGCCACACACCCGTTTTCTGTGCTTAGAAAGGCACTTACCCTATGCCAGAGCAATAGCACAGTAGGTTAAGACCTGCTTTGCATGCGGCCAACCCAAGCATCATCCCTGGCACCACATGTACCGTCCCCTGAGCCCCGCCAAGAGTGATCCCTAAGTGCAGAGCCAGGGGTCAGCCCTGAGCACCTCCGAAGGTGGTCCCCAAACAGCGAAAGAGGAGTGACTCCAGAGGGGAACGGTCCCTGGGCTCCAGGTCAGAGAGAAGACACAGCTGCTCTCCTCGGGAAGAGGGAAGCATCTTTCTGAAAAGGTGTGTTCCGTGGGAAAGGGGCAGTGTTCTTTGAGATCCAAGCTCCTAAAATCCCAGAGTGTGTAATTCCTTGACTTAGCTGAAGCTCAGAAAAAGGCAAAGCAGGATCTCTTGTTAAAAGTCAAATAATTACATGCCAGAGGCAATGTGAAGAAGAAATTGGGGCGAGCTAGCCTTGCTCCGTCTGATGATCATGTCCCCCAGTCTTATTCCTTTTAGCTTTTGAAAAGGGTTATCAAATAGCTGGGAAAACAGAGGCTGAGCAGAAAAAGACTGCTGTCGTTTCCTTCATTCCTTCTCAGCTGCGAAGAACTTTTCCTTAAGAGAGTTTGGAGAAGACTTCCAAGTTGGCCTTTTTGCTTGTTTGTTGTTTTGAGGTCACAACTGGCAATGCTCGGGGGTCCTGGCTCTGCACTCAGAAATTACTCCTGGCTGGCGGTGCTCAGGGGACCATCGGGTATGCTGAGTATCGAACCCAGGCTGACTGCTTGCAAGGCAAGGGCCCTCCTCGCTGTCCTGTCTCCGGCCCCTGCTTCTTCTGAGGCAGTGGGGAGATGAGAGGTTAGCCTCTCTCCATCTCCGGGAGTGTGAAGGTCCCAAGAGGCAGCAAGGTCCTGTGCCCTATCTATGAGTCACGTGTCCTTTCCTTCCTGTTTGCAAGCTCAACTGCGGGGGGAACCAGCATGTGCCTCTGACCTTGTGGTCTAGGGCCTGTCTTCCCAAAGGAACCATTAACTAGGAGCTGAACAAACGGTTCCATGAGCCTCCAAACCTCAGGACTGCAAGTACCTTAAGGGTCACCTAGTTAACCCCCATGTGACGGTCAGTTATCCTGAGAAATGAAATGAAAGCCAAACTGGGATTCTTCATCACACAGCTGAACAAACTCCGGTTCCTACAGCTCCTCTGTGCATGTAGTCACAGGCAGAAGAATCCCATGGACTGTAACTGCACGAGTTTTTTAATGCAGCGAGGGGCGGGAAGGGGAGTGAGAGGGGACTGAGCACAAAGCTGAGGGGCAGGATCATTGGATCTTCAGGATCTGCAGAAAGAGAAAGTACTTGTGTGTGCACAAGGAAGGAAAAAAAAACGGGCAGAAAACAGCACCGGGGAACCTCTGGGTCATGAGCAACCCTTCATCGAACATTTTGTTTGGGGTGTTTGGTTCATACCTGGCACTGTTTGGAGGCAACTCTAGGGTATATTCTCAGGGGTCTCTGCTGCTCGTGTTTGGGAGACCAGGGGATACTGGGGATTGAACTGGGGGTGACTGTGTACAAGAAAGCACCTTAACCTCTGTCCTATCTCTCCAGTCCATCATTAAAAAAAAAAAAACCCATGAAAGTATACAAGGTCACGATCACGATCATGACCATCCTGTTATTCGTCGATTGCTTCGAGCAGGCCCCAGTAACGTCTCCTTCGTCCTAGCCCTGAGATTTTTAAAAAAGTGCCATAGTCAAGGCTCTTTCAGAGTTAGGAGAATGAGACCCATCTTTGTTCTGGTATTTGGCATATTGGGTACGCCACGGGGAGTTTGACAGACTCTGCCGTGTGGGCAGGTTACATTCGGTAGCCTGCCAGTTTGTCCAAAGTAGGAATGAGATAATAAGATGTTGCACGGCCGCAAATTCTGCCTCGCGGTTCCGGGAGCTGGGTTTTCTAGTCTCTGAGTCTTGGCCGTTGATGGGGTTACATGGCGCCAGGGGGCCAGTTGGTGGGTGTGACCCTTGCCTACTGGAATTTGGAGGATCTGGGTGGAGGATGCTCAGCCCCGATCCGAGCAGGCTTGGAGATCTCAGCCCCGGGACCCGCATGCCTTTGTTCCTCTGCCAGTACCTTTATGTGTGCGGAGAGTGGTCTCAGCATGGGGGTGGCTGGTTCTGGAGGTCTTCGGCTGCCGGGGCGGGGAAGGAAACTCAACCCGCTCCCCTCCAAGGGGCCCCGGCGAGGACGGCCAGGTGTGGGGGCAGGAGACTCAAGGTCATTCATCAAAAAATGTGTAAAAGGCAGAATAGCCTAGAAATAAAAATGAAAAGCACCTGGACTCTAGCAGTGCCCCCTCCCTTCAATCATGTTTAACATTTGGGAAAATTCTTTTTGGATATCTCTAATATGAAGAGATCACTACATAAAAAAATAGTTATTCTTTTGAGAATCTGTTTTCCATGGCCCTGATGTGTTTCAATGCACAAAATATTCTCTGAAAGCAGGATTATGCTGGTTATCAAGTATGCCTTTGCACGAAAGCATGATTCCAGCAATTGTCTATTCTTGGCTAGATTGTATCCTTTTTTCTATTAAAACTGAGGTTGTGATGAATACCTTTGAACACAAATCTTCGGATATAATGAGGCTCTGGAGGATTTTGCATCAATATTCAGTCCTGGAATTAAAATCAAGGCTGTTCTTAGTGTTCTTTATTTGCGCTGTCTTTTCCAGACTTTGGATCAGTATTTACACTGATTATGTCTTGAAAAAAAGAAAGTGAAAGCTTTCTTCTTGTGTCTTCATAGTTTGAGCAACATGAAAATAATTCATCCCTTTTTAGGCAATTCCTCAATTTCTTCCATAGTTAGCTTTTGCAAGTAGCTACTCCAATGTTCCTATTTTTGGGATGTATATGTATCGTTTCTAATTTAAGTTACTGGAGGTTTTTCTTCTGAGGATCTAATTTGCCCATTTCCTTTCAAGCACTGATTCCGGTGTTTATTTATCTGCTCGTGGCTGTCTTGCCGCCTCCTCCCTTTCTCCTTCTCGTCATTAACTGTTCTTTCTCGTTGGCAACTGCATCACTCGTGTTTGTCTTTCTCACATCTCTCGTCGAGCGCTTGACTGACTTACCTTCCAAGCGACCCATTTCCATCAGAATGCAGCATCGCGCAGAAGTCAGTGCTGGGCATTTTCTGAACAGTTTTTGAAAAGTAAAAGCGGCAACGTCGTCTGGGTTTCTGCCCTTCCCCCCAGCTGTGGTTTGGGAGCTGAGGGAAAGATTCCAGGTGGTGAGAGTCTCACTGGCTTCTATTTTCGTGATGACTTTCCATCTTGGTTTCACTGTGATGTGAAGCGTGCCATCTGCACTGTTTGGGCTGCCTGGGCTCTCTCTCAGGGCTGCTGTGGGACCAGTGACACTGTCAGCCTCTGTCACTGCTACACGGGCTCTTGCATGAAGGGATGTTCTGCTGTCAGGGTTCACAGTTGCACCCGAGCATGGCTAGATCCATACTGAGGCTCCTGGCCCTGATTCTCCACAGTTTTTAATCTGCCATGAGTTGTCTCTGCTCCCCTTACACTTTGAGAGCCTGGTGTTCAGTATTTCTCACAAGTGAGGTGCTCCTGAGGCTGGAGTGATAGCACAGCAGGTAGGACATTTGCCTTGCACGTGGCCGACCTGGGTTCGATTCCCGGCATCCCATATGATCCCCTGAGCACCGCCAGGAGTAATTCCTGACTGCAGAGCCAGGAGTAACCCCTGTGCATCACTGGGTGTGGCCCAAAAAGAAAACAAAAGTGGTGCTCCTGGGCTGCCTTTGTGCTTTTTAATCTGGGCAGAAATAGATGTGGTGCCTGGGATTCTCTTTCTCGATGGTGTGTGTGTGAGTGAGGTGGGAGGAGCGTGGGTGCATGAAGGCTACGGGACGGACACTAGTCAGCTCCCACAGAGGAGGGTGAGCTGTGGGGTTGGACGCAGAAAAGCTCCCTCAGGGGCTGTCCCTAGGTCCAAGGACAGGCCAGGGGCACAACCAGCCACATTCCCAAAAGGGCAGGGATGGGCACTGCAGAGAGTTTGGAAGCGGAGTTCTGTTTTTCATTTCTCTTCTTTGGCCATGCCCAAGGATAACTCCTGGAGGTGCCTGGGGGACCCTATGCAGTGCCAGGGCTCCAAATGGCCGCATGCAAGGCAAGCATCTCAACCCCTATACTTGTCAACCCTTACGCCCCTAGACTTTTATTATTTATTTTGGGGAGTACACCAGGGGTTATTTTACTTCTCATTTATTTTTGGGAGAGGCATATCCAGGGCTTATTCCTGACTCTGCACTTGGGGGATCACTCCTGGCAGGCTCAGGGGACCATATCGGGACTGGGGATCGAACCCAAGTTGGCTGTGTTCAGGGCAAACACCCTCCCTCTGTACTATCTCTCTGACCCCTCCAAAGGCAATTTTTAAATAAAAAAAATTACAAAGGGAATTTCCCACATGATGCATGAGCTTTTCTAGTCAGAGAGGAGGTGCAAGGTGGGTAGGGACGGGGGACAGAGGAAAATGTCTGATGGGAAAGTGCTATCAGCACCAGATCTTAAAGTGGAGAAGCTACCTTTGGGGGTGGGAGTGCATGGCGGGGGTGGGGGGTGACAATGGAATGGATGAAAGTGTTAATGAATGGATACAGGAAAGCTGGTCTCAGGAGAGATGCCTCACTGAGCTGCTCCAGGCAGGCTGGTCGCTAGGCTGAGACTTCTGGAAGCTTTTTGGGATGGGGTGGGTTGAATCCCCACACCCTGCCGGAAGGCCTGCCCACACCTGACTTCCTCCAGCAGGTAAACAGTCCAGCCCCACGGCCAATCCCAGAGTATTTTAGCAGCTGCTGAACCATCCCCGGAGCATGTTTCATGGCTCCCGGAGCCTGTGGCCACATATGCTGTCATCTTGGAATGTTCCAGTACTGACAGCCTAGTAGGAGCATGGGAAGTTAGGTGGGAGAATTGTGTAGAAGCCAACTAAGCTAGTGAGTGAAAACAATAACACAGAAGGCTCAACTAGCATCCAACAGCTCAATAAATCCTAGGACAATGATTTTGGTGACACCACTATGAGTTTTATGTTGTGATCACTGTCCTCCCGTTCATTGATTTGCTCGAGCGGGCCCAGTAACATCTCCATTGGAGACTTTTGTTGTTACTGTGTTTGGCATATTGAATACGTCACGGGGAGCTTGCCAGGCTCTGCCGTGCGGGCGAGATATTCTCGGTAGCTTGCTAGGCTCTCCGAGAGGGGCAGAAGAATCGAACTCGGGTTGGCCATGTTGGCTGCATGCAAGGCAAAGGCCCTACCGCTGTGCTATCGCTCCAGCCCATTTGCAATAATAAAGTATAATTATTATATTATTTATAATTTTATATATTTACATTTAATTTGTTGTTACTGTGTTTGGCATATCGAATTACATCACGGGTAGCTTGCCGGGCTCTGCCGTGCAGGCGAGATACTCTCAGTAGCTTGCTAGGCTCTCCGAGAGGGGCGGAGGAATCAAACTCGGGTTGGCCATGTTGGCTGCATGCAAGGCAAAGGCCCTACCGCTGTGCTATCGCTCCAGCCCATTTGAAATAATAAAGTATAATTATTATATTATTTATAATTTTATATATTTACATTTAATTTGTTGTTACTGTGTTTGGCATATCGAATTACATCACGGGTAGCTTGCCGGGCTCTGCCGTGCGGGCGAGATACTCTCAGTAGCTTGCCGGGCTCTCCGAGAGGGGCGGAGGAATCGAACTCGGGTCGGCCATGTTGGCTGCATGCAAGGCAAAGGCCCTACCGCTGTGCTATCACTCGGTGATAAGCAATATAAATTATTTTGTGCCTGTTAAGGGGGGAGAATTGTGAGGTGGGTGGGAAACTGGGGATATTGATGGAGGAGATGTCACACTGGTGGTGGAACTGGTGTTGGAATATTGAATACCTGAAACAACTGTGTTATGAACAATGATGTAAGTCATTGTTAAAGTAGTCTGAAACATTAAAGAAATGAAAAGAAATGTGGCCTCGAAGGAAACTGAAGGCTTACATTTGTACCTCTTAATAGCCATTCCTAGAATGAGCAGACGCCACTGGGCTATACTAGCACGTGACAGGGACGAATGGAGATATTACTGGTGCCCACTTAACCAAATTGATGAGTAACAGGATGTCAAGTGATCGAGTGAATAGCCATATTTTCAGAATTTTTTGCTTTTGTTTTTGGGCCAGCCCCAGTGGTGCGCAGGGTTTACTCCTGTTTTGTGCCAGGGATCTCTCCTAGGGGGCTTCAAGGGACAATCTGAGGTCGTAGGCACTGAACCAGGGTTGGCCACATGCAATGCAAATGCCTCACTCGGTGTAACTCTCCAGCCACTCGAGATGTTCAAAGAATATAACAGGGCAGGATCCCTTCTGGTTCATAAGCATGGGTGTTGACAGGTTTGTGTGACACGTGTCTCCCTTAAAACCTGTTACGCACATTACCCATCTGATGGGAACTTCAAAATGTATGTAACAGATGAGTTCTCATCACTAATACAGAAGTTTTCTTTGGGTCCTTCATTCCTCCATGTGCGCCTCTGTTTTTGGTCACACCCAGCAGTGCTCAGGGCTGACTCCTGCTTCTGCACTCAGGGTTCACTTCTGGAGGGGCTCAGGGACCATATTGCGGGTGCTGGGGATTAAACCTGGGTTGGCTGCCTGTGAGGTGAGAGGCTTATCTCTCCGACCCCTCATTTACCCCTCCTTTAAAAATCTTCTACGAGGGGCCAGAGTGATAGTTCAGTGGGTGAACATGCATGCAGCAGACTCAAGTTCTATCCCCAGCATCCCATATGGTCCCCCGTGCACTGCGAGGAGTGATTCCTGAGTGCAGAGTCAGGAGTAAACCCTGGGTATCGCATTCTGCCAAGAACCCCCCCATCACACACACAAATATACCCCCAATTATCTACAAAATAAAGGAAATCAAGAAGTTGTCAGAGTGCAGGTAAGATTCCTCAGAAGGCAGGATCCCTGAGGGCACCTTTGGGAGGTCAGACACGGGAACGGCAGAGTATGGTCAGTGTGACCCAGGCTCATTTCCCCTTCCAGACAGGAGCAGAGATGCATCCGGCGAGCAAGCTAGTCACCACGCAAATTCCCTCCTGCCACCCCGTTCCCAACCCAGAGGACCCCTGGTGGGTCTGGAAGCAAACGCATCCTTACCCAGGAGGGACACGAGCGAGAGCAGGAGGGCCAAGTGCTTCAACCCCTTCCTCTTGTGGAAATAGAGCAGGACGCAGAAAACCAGGATCTCCAAGATCTAGAAATCCAGAAAGGAGGGGAGGGGAGGAAGGGTCAGTTTCCAAAAGACTTCAGGGCGTGCTGGGCTCACTCACCTTTGCCGGAGCACAGCTGTCCTGTGTGTGATGCAAAGCCCAGGGCCCGAAGGACCCCCTGAACAGAAGTCTCGGCTTTGCCAGCCTTGGGCGTCACATCTGGGACACGCCCAGTCCTACCTCCCTGCACTCAGGCACGATCCCGCTCCTGGCCCTTCCCTCCTGCACTCCGACTTCTCTCCTGAGCCTTCACCCTCACAAACCCTTCCCTTTCCGTCACTCCCTGCCACCCCTTCTCTGGGTGCTGTCGAAGCTTCTCATCCCGTCCGTTGTGGACTTCAGCTTCCAGCCTTCCACTCACAGGGGAACACCTCAAAGATGCGTGGGGGGTCATGCACTACTTCAAACTCATCCACAAGGTACCCAGGAAGTACCGGGGTAACAGGACCAGAACACACAGCCCCACATCACACCCCACCTTCCATGGGCCCCCAGGACCCCCAACATGCAATTCTGTGTTTGCCATTTGATTTTTCTAGCAGCCCCTCCTCCCCTCCATTCCCATATGCCCCCGCACGAAGCCCCACGTTCTCTGCGTTGGTGGGCTGAGAGCAATGGGCTCGCGTTGGCTCTCACTGGCCCCTGGGCTGTGAGATGTGCATGAGACGCATCTGTGAGTGAAAGAGGAGGGACACCCACACCTCCCTGGGTTCCGTCCACACAGGGAAGGGGAGAGCCCTGCCACCCTCAGCGTCTTCTGGGGGCTACAGCTGTGGGACTCGCTCCAAGGCCCCATGGCAGCCCCCGGGCACCCACCTTATCCTTCTCTGAAGCCCAACTGAATGTCTGAAAATGCCCTCCCAGAACTCTGGGGCTGCTTTCCTGGGGGACTGAGGATGGAAGCCAAGGTCTCACATGGGCTCAGAGCCACATCCCCAGCGTTCTGTGGATCTCTGGGTTCCCAATGCTGTGGAATGATTTCTCTTTCTGGGCGCTGCCCTCAGAGAACCTGGAGTCCAGCTTGTTTACTTCAGGACGTGGCCTCCCTGGGCCAAAACCATCCATGTCAGTGCTTACTGACACCAAGGAAGTGGGGGAGCCACCCACAGTTTCCCCCTCTCAGCCACTGCACAGGCCTGCTGGCGTGCGAGGCAGCACGCTCCTCAGGGCGCCTTCTCCCAGGCCAGGGAGCAAACTACGTTAGGGCTCAAGAGTTTGCTTGGGGCTGCTGTGCCCGGCCTGCGGTGGCAGGCCCTCACCGGCCTCCTCACGAGCATGTTCTCTAAGAGGGGTCAGTCACTCTCCTCTCCTCTTCCTTTTCCTGGTGAATTGAACGGAATATCCTGACCTGCCCTCTGAGACCACTGCCCCGCCCTCCAGGCAGCCATGCTCTGAGAGCCCAGACACTGCTGTCTCCTGAAAGACACCACCAAACTGGGTGCCTCAACTCCTGCACAGCTTCTCTCAGGGTTGAACCAAACAGAGCCATGACTCTCAGAGAAAGGTCTCTCTCAGGGAAGGTGTCTCTCAGGGAAAGGTCTCTCTCAGGGAAGGCACCTCTCAGGGAAAGTCTCTCTCAGGGAAGGTGTCCCTCAGGGAAAGGTCTCTCTCAGGGAAGGGTCTCCCTCAGGGAAGGTCTCTGTCAGGAAACAGTGTCTCTCAGGGAAGGCATCTCTCAGGGAAGGTCTCTCTCAGGGAAGGTGTCCCTCAGGGAAAGGTCTCTCTCAGGGAAGGGTCTCCCTCAGGGAAGGTATCTCTCAGGGAACAGTGTCTCTCAGGGAAGGCATCTCTCAGGGAAGGTCTCTCTCAGGGAACAATGTCTTTCAGGGAAGGGTCTCTCTCAGGGAAAAGCGTCTCTTCTGGCCTAGACTCTCTCAGGGCTCAGATCTCTTGAGCTGAGACTCACTCAGGGTTGAGCCTCTCTTAGGGCCAGGACTCTCTCAGTGCCTAGACTTTCTCAGAGCTGAACCTTTCTTGAGGACAAGCCTCTCTCAGGGCTGAGCCTCTTTCAAGGCCCAGTCTCTCTCTGAGAGAAAGAAGCCATTCTGTCCACGTCCTGTCATGATACCCTGCATGATCTTACGAGCCAAGGCTCTCCCACTAATAGGTGTGCCATGTTGGTGCTCGCTGTGCGACCCATTTTTTGTGACAGCAGACCGGCTGTCTGAGGTCCTTCCTCATCTGTGTGCTTTGGTTCTTTAGTGTGAATGTCGATTCTTCCATCTGAACTGCCTTTTGCCAATGAGCTACATAATGACCCTTTCTATCACACTCTCATTTATACCCACCAAACGCTGCCACTGGACCCGGACAAAATACCCTAGGCCAGCTTCAGCTCGTCCTGCTTCTCAGGGCTCTGAGCTGGGGTTCGAGTGCCTAACGTGCTGAGTGGTCTGCTGCTGCTCAGACAAATCTCTTTGACTGGGCTCCAGAGGTCCTCTGAAGGGAGAAATCTACCTTGAATAAGATCTATCAATATCTTTAAGTATTGCCTTCCTTGAGAGGATTTTTTTTGGGGGGTGGGAGGGTGTTGGTTTACTTTTATTACTTTGGCCCCAAACACGTTGCTCTGGAGTCTGTAGGAATAAATGTCAGGGAACTTGTTCTGATGACTGGTTCTTCTGAAAAAACGCAGGGGCTGAGGTAGAACCTCATCAAGTATCTTGACATTCATCAAATATATTTATTTTTCAATGGACTACTTATTAGTACTGGGAGGAAAGGTCATATTAACTTCCTAACATCTGCACGTGCCAGTGATGTGGATAAGTTAACCTGGGGTGCGGTAATCGTTTCAGAATTCTTACCACGTAGACCATGAACTTCCAGCCAACGAAGTAATACTGTATTGTTCTCGCCGTGAGCGTCTGCATTAGACTGGGGGCGAAGTTCACCAGTAAGTAGATTCCTGCGAACGCCAGCGTCGTACCTTGGATAAAACGAAGAAAACAAGAACTACGGTGAGAAAGGACGGGTACGCCTTACTGCTGAAGCCAACATCACCCACAGCGGGAGGAGGGCGGACGGTTCTGTGCGTGTGCCGGCGGGCAGGAGCGGACGCTCACATGACAGACCTTGCGGACTCCTCGATGTGTCCTGCCCCGCGTGCCCCTCACAAAACATCTGGGAGCCCTTCCCCATGAGGTGCTGAGTAGCTGCCTCTTTTTCCAGCTCTGTGAGTGCCCCTGACCCGAAGTGTCCCCTTCCGCTGCATCCAGTTTCCAACCCAGTCCCTCCTGTACCTCCATGAACCACGCCATCTACTTCCGCCCTCTCCCTTCTTGGACTCACCCCTGTAAGTGCCCATGGCTGTGGCATTTCACCCTGCCCTGGAAGGAAATCAAACAGTGATTCTGCAGACTTCCCTTTTCTTGGAGGGTGTGTGTGTGGCCGCGTCCCGTGGTTCTCAGGGGACCCTACGATGCCGGGGATGGGTCCTGGGGCTCTTTGTGCAAAGCCTGGACCCCGCTCGCTGAGCTCTCTCTCCAGCTGCACCCTCTGCCGCTGTGTCTCAGGGTAGGCCGTCTTTTCTCTGAGTCGTTTCATCCCAGCACCTGACCCCGGCGTCTCAGCTGGTGCCCTCTGTGTGGTGCATGGGTGGTGCACGGGCTCCTTTGTGAATCCTCTGCCTTTTGCATATTTTCCATAACGAGGTCGAAAAGTGCTGAAGATGGCCATCAGCAATTCTGCACATTCCCTTAAGATGCATTTAAGTTTCCCCCTTTGAGTGGAAGCAGTAAGCCAGGCCAGTGATAGCCATTTTTCTTTCTCTTTCATCTTTTTTTTTTTTTTTTTGCTTTTTGGGTCACACCTGGCGATGCTCAGGGGTTACTCCTGGCTGTGCACTCAGGAATGACTCCTGGCGGTGCCCAGGGGACCATATGGGATGCTGGGAATCGAACCCGGGTCAGCCGCGTGCAAGGTAAACGCCCCACCCGCTGTGCTATCTCTCCAGCCCCTCATCTTTTTTTTTATGTTCTGGGTGATACCCAGAGCTGCTCAGGGACTATTCCTAGACCAGGGGTGCTCACGAATGATGCCTGGTAGTACTTGGGGGACCATATGCAGTGCTAGAGAGTAAAATTGGGGTCAGCAGATGCAAGGTCAGCACCTGAACCCCTGTACTATCTCTGTGGCCCAGTAGCTTTATTTCAGTGAAGTCACAGTGGTCCTTTGGAAAGAGACAGATTTCTGGTACACAAAGTTTATTCCTTCATCACTTCTGCTGGCCCAGCAGCCCAGAGGGATATCCAAGAAAACAGATCAAACAATTCTAACATTTGCCAGAAAAGACGTCCAGAGACCAAACTGATAATATTTTTTCTGAGAGAAACATGGAGGAATTAGCCCAGAGTTCAGCAGCGGATGAGTGAAGAAAGAAAACATGGTACAGATACACAATGGAATACTACTGACTCATGGTCACGGTCATGGTCCTCCCGTTGTTCATCGATTTGCTCGAGCGGGCCCAGTAACGTCTCCATTGGAGACTTTGTTGTTACTGTGTTTGGCATATCGAATACGTCATGGGGAGCTTGCCAGGCTCTGCCGTGCTGGCGAGATACTCTCGGTAGCTTGCCGGGCTCTCGGAGAGGGGTGGAGGAATCGAACTTGGGTCGGCCATGTTGGCTGTGTGCAAGGCAAACGCCCTACCTCTGTGCTATCACTCCAGCCCGAGATAGCACAGTGAGTAGGGCATTTGCCTTGCATGCGGCTGACCTGGGTTCAATTCCCAGCATCCCATATGGTCCCCTGAGCACCGCCAGGAGTGATTTCTGAGTATAGAGCCAGGAGTAACCCCTGTGCATTGCCGGGTATGAACCCAAGAAGAAAAAAAGAAAAAAAAAACACAAGAGCTCACACTACTTACTCAGCCATGAAAAAGATAAAGTCCTGCCATGTACAGCCACACGGATGGACCAAGAGAGGATCACCCTTAGAGCGCTAAGTCAAACCGAGGACAAGTGCTCTATGTGGTATACAGAGAAACAAACAAAATGAGTGAAATAAAACACACATAAACTTTTTCAGACCAACAGTAAATTGGGGTGGTTTTCAGAAGGGATGCGGATTTGATAAACTGGGTTCAAGGGATCTTATTTGTGGTGAGGGGCAGAGTTGGACTTCTAGTGTGAACTCATGGTAGCTACTGATGTTGTTGATAAAGAAATACACATCTGAAGCTCGTAATGTTATAATGTAATGTTACTTCAATTAAAAACATTATACTTAAAAAGCAAGGTAATGGAAAAACCAGATCTTTGTACTCTGTCTTGGCAGGCATTTCTTCTGTATCTTTGAAGCAATGCTTTATGTTTGATGTTAAACTGTCCTAAAATCCTACTGTGGGGTTTACTGTGTCTTTTTCTTTGAGGGCATGGAGGGATTCCCAGGAAGTGCTCAGGGGTCCAGGGTCTCTCCTGGTGGTATTCGGCCAAGCCAGCCGGGCAGTTCAGTGCTCTGGTACAGAAGTACTGCGGGTCACCAAAGCCAGACCCCAAGTGATGCTTTGGGGCGGGCTGGGGTTCTCCAGGGGGCTGGGGTGTGAGCCTGCATGGTCAGGATGGAATCAGGGTCTGTGCATGCAGCCCTCACCCCTGAGCTATCTCCCTGGCTCCCCTTGCTTTCACTTGAAGGAATATTATCACCACAAATCACCATAAATTCTTAAATTAATTAAAGTAATAAATTCTTACATAAATTCTTAATAAATTGAATTCTCAATAAATTTTTCGGCATCATTTTTTTCAGCCTAACACTGCAATTTGTTATCTGTGGTGACGGTCTTGGCCTTATTGCTTAATTTTATTGTCACAGGGATGTGGTTCTTTGCACCGGCTCAGCTGCCCTTTTTGGATAAAAGGCTTGGACTTGGAGGCTGGAGAGATGGCACAGTGGGGAGGGTGCTTGTTTTGCAAATGGCCAACCTGGGTTTGATCCCTGAGCACCACTGGCTGTGGCCTAAAACACAGACACAAAAGGCTGGACTTCCTCGTGCCCAACCCGAGGCGGCCTGGGGAGCTCTGTGGTTGTTTCCTGAAGCCAAGGGGAGCCTGAGGACAAGCCGGCCAGGGCCCTGCTGCCAGGCTTCCAGCAGCCTCCCTGAGGAGTGCAGAGCCACTTCCCTAAGCCTCAGGGATCTCAGTTATTTCAAGCACCTCCAGGAGAAAGAATCACCCCACATTAGGGGGCCTGCAGGTCACATCTGCTGGCGAGATGCTACGTGGCTTCTGAGCCTCGCGGGGCTTTGGGGCGCTCCATCCCAGCTGGTGAACTGGAGTTCCAGCAGAGCAGATGGGAACAAGCCGCGGGCTTCTCATCGTTCTTCCTGCACTTACATCAGTCACAGCCAGATTTGCTGAGGCTGGACTTACTTTGCAAAGAAATTAATTTGGCTGTGATTGCCTTTGATTAAAAAGAGGGTGATCACGGCAGGAAAACAATTGCTTTGATAACGTGTCCTTCTGGCTATTACATTCTAGGGCCATGAATTGTCTTGTTAATCCGAAACTGGGCCCGACCCCAAGGCCGGAGAACCCGATGGGCTGAGTTTATTGCTTTGTATCCAGGCATACCACATTCACAGGGCCAGCACTGACCCCCTCAGCACAACTGGATGTGGCCTCCAAACAAAAACCAGTGAAAAAAGATGGGACTTGGTCCTGAGTAGTTCTCGTGTCCTCCGATATCTGGCCAGGACTTTCCATACGAAGCGCCCATCCTTTAAAGTCAAACTGTGCTTTTTTGAAAAATTACACAAACCCTGGAGAGCCCTATGTCAACTTTGGAAAAACGCACACCTTGACGATTTTGTGCTCGTTGGGGTACAGGCCAGGTGGAAAGTTTAGCCAAGCACCCAGTGGCAGGCTTGGGGGGATTCAAACAGCAAAAGCTGCTTGCAACTGTGGACGCTGCAAACTTGCAGGTCTATGGACCAATGCGGGTGACAGGTGGTTTCACACCTGGCACTGATAAACCCGGTGCCCTCAAGGCCTCAGACTGGGTTTACCATCTGCTCCAGTTCAGAACTGTCATTTGCAATAAGGGATGAGGCAACTGATAAATCCAGGCTTTGCTATTTTTTCTTTTTCTTTTTTTTTTTTTTTGCCACATCTGGTGGTGCTTGGAGGGGACCATGCAGTGCCGGGGATATAGTTGGGGCCTCCCGCGGGGAAGGCATGAGCTCCAGCCCTTTGAACCATCCCCGCCCCCCTCCCCCCACACCAGCTCAGTTTTTAATATATGGCACTTCCAGAGAAGTTTCGGAAGACGGAACTGGGGGAGCTCAGGGCAGCCGGTCCCCAGAGATCACTGAGTGGCACCTTTTGTTTTAAATTAGGGCTGCGTGGGAAATGGCAGGTGGAAAAATGATCCTCTAAACCTCCCCACCTCCTGAAAGTAGGAAATAGATCTCCCATCACCCGTGGGAAGGGCGTCCCTCCTGCAGCAGGAGGAAATGTCGGCAGGGTAACAGGGCCAGCAGGAAACGCCGAGAGGGTTACAGGGTCCACTCCTTCCGCCTGAACGAGCTCTGCGTGGCGGACAGAAGCAGTGTCCAAAGCAAGAATCTCAAGAATGTCTTTGTCTCAAAAGTCCCAAAGCACGTTCCTCTGCTCACATCACAGATTCCTCACTCATATGGCATCTCCATGTGCATGAAATTAAGTGGATTTTTTTCCCCCTCCCGTTAATCTTTCTTGTGTCAATTTAATAATTTTCTAGCCAGAACTACCCAGAAAGGGTTGGGGAGAAATTTTTTCCCTCTCCCCAACACATTCTCAGATTTATTGGCACAGTCCATCCCGGCCGACATCTGGTTTCCCAGGCCAGCCCTCCCTTTAACTGAAGCCCCAAATCTTGAGGCCTAGCTCCGACCCCCATGCTGGGGGGTCAGCGTCCACTGCCATGTTCTTTCTGGCTTCTGGGACCCTCCTTGACCTGACTTCCTGTGGGACTGGCTGGTCGTGGTGGTAGTTTTCAATCTTCAGCTCGCCAGGCTCTGCCCAGATGTGCGGCCTCCTTCGGTGGGTTCCTGCGGTCTGTCTGCTGTCAGTGATGGGCAGGCGCATCCCAGGAGTCAGGGAATAAACTAGACTGACACTCAACATTTGGGATGTCCCTACCCTGCTTCACAATCCCTGCAGATGCTTCAGGTGCGCAGCTCAGCAGACAGGAGCCCCGGGCTGGGAAGACGCTGCAGTGTGTGAGCTAAACCCGCCTGCCTGCCTACATCCAAGTTCCCGGTGGAGGCATCTCTGAGGTCAACAGAGCCCAGGCGGCCTCCCGGCCAGCAAGCAGGAGCTGCCTGGAGAGGCTGGTCTGCTGGGTCTTCTGGGAGGATGAGGAGGGTCTTCTGGGAGGTCCTTCCCTCTGGGAGGGCAGGGGATCCAGAAGTCCAGTATCCTGTTGTCACCCACCTGGCTGGCTGGGGCATCTGCTCACAGGGGACCTTCACGTTCTCCTTGACTGGTCTCTGGAGAGTCCCCAGGCATCAGACATCTATTTCTGTGATGACACAGCCTGGACTCAAATCAACCAGGATTTCACAGACTATTAGATGGGGGAATTTTGATGACTCAGGGGGAAGTGAGGGAGAAAATACTATAATTTTGGCTGACTGCAGGGAGGAGAGAGCTGGGACTTTTCTCTTTTTCTGGAAAGGAAAAATCATCATTCAAATAATTGTAAATTATTAATCTACTAAGAAGAATTAGAGCACAGCTTGAAGCTTGTCCCTGACTTGCGATCAGCTGGAGATTGTCCTTGTAGACGGAGCCTGGGCTAAAGTCACTTTCCGAGGCCATTGGTGAAAAGCCTCCCCGGCAAAGCGCCACATTTGGCAGTGAGTGAGTTTCGCTTGTTTCCACATGGCCCCAAATCTTCATTTGTTCCATCAGGAAAAACAAACTTTCGTTTGCTCCAAGCAGGGAAAAATAAATGATTTTCTTTGGCACATTTGGATAATTTAACTTTTAGCATCCTTATATATTGTTAATCCTTGAGGGGAAAAAAAAGAACAGCCAACATCAACTCTTCTTTTCCCTGGATGGTTTCAGTTTCTGTAAAGGAAAAATGACGGTGGTGGCTGATGTTTGGGGGGTTGTTGTTTTTAAGCCTTTAACGGAAGGAGCCGTATTTTCTTGAAGCATCCGGAATATGTGCGACTAAAGTACTATCAGGAAGGCAGTGGAAAGTTCCAGAGGCCGTGGCGACCTTCATGTCTCAGACCCCAGGAGCTGGCTCTGGAAGCCACAGCAGGGACTAGGAAACCGAACCCTCTTCCGAAAGTCAAGATTTTCAGTTTTTTTTTTTTTGCTTTTTGGGTCACACCCGGCGATGCTCAGGGGTTCCTCCTGGCTCATGCACTCAGGAATTGCTCCTGGCGGTGCTCGGGGGACCATATGGGATGCTGGGAATCAACTCGGGTCAGCTGCGTTCAAGGCAAATGCCCTATCCACTGTGCTATCACTCCAGCCCCAGAATCCATCACTTTTAACACAGAGACAGATGTGACCTCCCGTGGTCTTACTTAAATAGCCTCAACTTGGGAAGGGAAAGCTGCAGCTGTGGGAAACCGTGTCTGGATGATGCGGCTTCAGGCATGGTCCTGCTGTGGGTCTCCAACAGAATGTCATGTGGGAGTCCTGGCAGTGCTGAGGAGAGCAGTTGACATGGCCCAGCATGTGTGACATGGCTGGCTCTGTCCTGAGAGTTTCTCAAAGGCCCAGGGGGAGATGGATATACTGTCTTATCTTTCTTTCTTTGGGGAGGGGGATCGGGCCACACCCTGCGGTGCTCAGGGATCACTCCTGGTGTGACTTGAGGAACCATATGCGATGCGGGGGACCAAAGCTGGGTGAGCTGCACACCAGGCCTTAACCCCCGTACTCTTGCTCCAGCCCACTGTCAATATTTCAAGATAAACAAGTTGAAGCTTAAAGGCCAGTCAGCTAGCCAACACCAGAGACCTGCGCTCTGCCATCACATAAGGAATTGTCTTTCTCTGATGGGTCCTGAATCCTCGGGTGAATCACTAATCCTCTTGCAGTAGCTGCTCGAAAAACTCATGTCAAATGCTGAACACAGTTTTGGAGAACCGCGTCTAACTGATGCGACAAGGAGACACTAGCACTGTATCAAAGAATAGGGATTTTATGTGAGGTGAGTGCTTCCTGTCCTAAGTGTTAAATTTTTAAACTTAACTCTTTTTTAAAAAATTTCAAAAATTTTTTATTTATTTATTTTTGCTTTTAGGGCCACACCCAGCAATGCTCAGGGATTACTCCTGGAAGTGTTTGGAGGACCATATGGGATGCTGGGGATTGAACCTGGGTCGACTGCATGCAAGGAAAAAGCCCTACCAGTTGTACTATTGCTCCAGCCCCTATAATTCACTCGAGAACAGAAAAGACTATAGACATGAGGACAGTTCCATGACCAGGATTTGACTTGATCACTTGATCACTTGACTTCCTGTTATTCATTGATTTGCTCATGCGGGCACCAGCAAAGTCTCCATTCATCCCTGTTGCGTGCTAGCGTAGCTCAATGGCATCTGTTCATCCTAGGAACACAAAGAGCCTTAAACCAATCGTTCAGGGTCTTGACGAAGAAGTCTGACCATCTTGTAGGTGGGTGGCCACGCAGTCTTTTGATGTCCCGTGGAATCCAGTCGGTAACGGCTCTAGTCCAGCAGTTGTCTCCAAATCTCATTACGTGACCAGCCCATCTGATTTTTGACACCTTGGCAAATGAGACAGCGTCTTTCTTGACCATTGATGGAGGTCAGAACTCCGGATTCTTTCTCTCATTTGTGTGAAGCGTGATACTCCAAGCATAGCTCTTTTGATTCCTCTTTGGGAGACCCGAATAGCATTCTCATCCTGTTTTTGTAGGGCCCAGGTCTCTGAGGCATATGTTAATGCAGGAAGAACAGTGGAATCAAAGAGATGTGCCCAGAGCTGGAGGTTTTTCGTCCTCTTAGCTATTTCTTCGACGCTTTTGAAGGCATTCCAAGCTGCTCTTCCTCCTGCGCAACTCAGGTGCCAGGTCATTTGTCATGTTGACTTCTCAACCTAGGTACACATAACTGTTGCATTCGGAGATGGTCATTCTGTTGAGAGTGAATGGAATGTCAGGAACGAGACTGTTTTTCATAGACATTGTCTTTGTGAGATTTACCTGGATCCTGACCTTTCCACACTCCTGGTCGAAGTCAGCCAGCATTTGTGCCATTTGGCTGATGTCTGGTGTTATTAGAATGATGTCATCAGTGAAGCAGAGGTGGTGTAGTTGCTGACCGTCTATCTTCACTCTCATTCCTTCTCATTCCAGTTGTCACATGACGTTCTTGAGGGTGGCACTGAAGAGTTTTGGTGAAATGGTATCACCCTGCCAAACCCCTCTCTCAACATCGATGATCACTTCTTTGTAGAATGGTGAGATCCTGGTAGTGAATCTGTAATTCAGCTCATGGAGGATCCTGATGTACTGAGTTTGAATGCCCTGATTGGCTAGGGCTTCGATGACTGCTTCCATCTCAACAGAATCAAAGGCCTTCTTTAAATCAATGAACCTTAGACAGAGAGGCATCTTGAACTGCTGAGAAACCCCAACGAGCTTGGTTACCATGTGGATATGATTGATTGTGCTGAATCCTTTTCAGAACCCGGCTTGCTTGCATGGTTGTCCTTCGTCTAGTGTTCTGCCAATCCTATTTAGGATGACTCGAGTGAACAACTTGTAGATGACAGACAATAGGCAGATTGGGCGATAGCTGCTAATGTCGTGGATGTCTCCCTTCTTGTACAGTAGTACAATCCTGCTGGTTTTCCATTGGGACGGAACCTTGCATTCAGACAGGTAGCACATGAAGAGCCGAGCCAGTGTATTGATGAGTACAGATGGCAGGTTCTTCAGATATTCAGGTCTGACCTTGTCTGGGCCAGGTGCTGTTCGTTTCTTTACCAACGAAATGGCGTGTTGGATTTTGGAAGGGAGAATGTTGGGAATGACATATCTATCCTGTGGAATTTGGTATGTGGGCAGGTGAATGTGGCTATCAAAGAGATCTGAGTAGAAGTCATGGATAATCTTCTCCATTGCCCTTTTGGAAGATGTGATAGATACATCAGGACGTCAGAGAGCAGTTATCTTGGTCTTGTAGTTGGTGAAGGACAGTTGTGAATGCTTTTCTGCCACATCTACCAGTACTGCTGCTCTTCTCTCTTTGAGATCTTCCTTTATTGCATCTCTGCACTGCTTTGCAAGCTTGGACATTCACTTGTGGTTGCCTGAGGCATGCGCCAAACCACGTTGGTGAATAAGCTCAAGAGTTTTCGAAGACAGGCATTTTTTTTTTTTTGTGACTATCTCTCTCTTGGCATTCCTCGCACAATCATGGAGGTGCTGGACCAGTCGATTGTATTCCTCATCAATGTTGTCAATGACGGCATCTTCGCATATTGCAGCAATAGTGCCAAAGACCTCCACTACCTCCACTACCCAGCCGCCGCCACACTACAGGATGCTTTCCAGACGTTCAGGCCGAGACTCACGTACGAGTGAAGCCTCGCAGAACAAGATAAGTGGAACTCTGAGACCTTGGACTCCAGGCTCAACGGACCCGGGGATGGAAATCCTCTGCCTGCTCCCACCAACCACAGGTGACAAAGAGATTAAAACCAGGAGCCCCACACTACCCTGCCCTGTCTGCTTCCACCAACCGCTGGAGACCAGGGATTGGATTATTCACAGAAGACCCACCCTACCGGTACCAGATAAATACCTCACCAGCAGACCTCCACTACCTCCACTACCCAGCCACCGCCACGCTCCAGGACGATTTCTGGACACATCATAAGACACTTAATACCCATCTTCCAGGATTGCCACATCATATTTGATAGGGTTTAAATATGGTTTGAACCATGGGAACACCTGCAAGGGTGATTAGAGGCTGCCCCAAAAGCCTCTATCCCTCTTGGAGAGCCTGGCAAGCTACTGAGAGTATCCCGCCTGCATGGCAGAGCCTGGCAAGCTATCTGTGGCATATTCGATATGCCAAAACCAGTAAATACAATGAGGTCTCATTCCCCTGATCCTGAAGAAGTCACCAATACAGCAGCATTGAGAAGGATGTGGAAGGAGAGACTGATAAAATCTCAAAGCCGAACTAGGCTGCCAAAATGAAGAAAGACAAAAATGATTGTCTGTACTTTCAATACACATACACTGGCATCAGATGCATCCATTGAGGACCTGATGGTACAAGTGCGAAAGATCAAGTATGACATCATTGGTCTGACCGAGACAAGAAGGCATCAATCACATCACGCCGTTTTTGACACTGGAAAAAGAACCGTTCCTCGGAACATGTGACAAAAGAGGCATTGAAGGTGTTGGTGTCCTTGTCAACACAAACTTGGCCATGAGCATTGATTCATTCGAATGCCTAACAACCTGAATCAGATGATTACACTTGAAGAGATGTGGCTCACTGCCGGCAGTTTTTATCTTCGTTGTCTACGCACCAACATCCAATTATGATGAAGAAGAAATTGAAAAGTTCTACATGGAGCTGGAGAAGTTCTATAAAGAAGACCACACCTTCTATAAGATCATTGTCTGTGATTTTAATGCCAAGATAGGACTGAGAAGATCAGCCGAAGAACTCTACATTGGGACCCATGGCCTAGAATGGAACAAACAGGGTGAGAGACTGAGTTCATCATGTTGACCAAGATCATCCATGGTAACTCACAGTTCCAGAAGGCCGAATCTAAACGTTGGACATGGGAGTCTCCAAGGGACGGTTCCACAATGAAATTGACCACATCATATTCAATTGACAGTTTTGCCTGACCAATGTCACTGTTGTCCCAAAATTCCAAATGGGATCTGACCACTGTCTCCTTCGTGCAAAATTCTACTTCACAGAGCATGGACCGGGACTTGACATTTCTGAAAATTCTTTCACATGAACCACTTAATGCTCAAAGC
This sequence comes from Sorex fumeus, assembly GCF_029834395.1. Classification (NCBI taxonomy): domain Eukaryota; kingdom Metazoa; phylum Chordata; class Mammalia; order Eulipotyphla; family Soricidae; genus Sorex; species Sorex fumeus. Next base: position 1,201,516 of record NW_026606110.1, read on the forward strand.
TCAAAATAGTTACAGATTTGCCAGCAAACAAAGGGAGGCTTCGAGAATTTAAGTTTACATTGGCCACGCAACTGAGAAGTGGAATCTTGATTTGAACCCATGTGACAAGTGTGATTTATATCCTTTGCTGCTGGGCTAGTGATGTGTCTGGTAATTATCAGTTTCTGGTACTGCTGAGCTGATGCTAGGCTTTCAAAACTCACTGTCGAATCATCTGCACATTCTGGTATTTCTCGTTCCTCCTTTCCCCCAATTAAGACTTTCACTGATTTCCACCCTTAAGTCTTAGTGGTAGTGGTTGGGTTGCAGGAGGAACCGGAAACTTTACCGGCTGTGCTAATGCCTCCCATGATTCTCTCTGGTGGCCTGGCCCCAGCTTCTGGGAGTCATGGGAGAGTTGGCAAATGTCCGCCCTGCTATGACACATTTGAGCTGGCCCAGCCTCCTGGCCCAAGCTCTCTGGTTCCACACTAGTGGTTCTTCATGGATTATGGCTTTGTGGGTAGCCTGGAAATGCGATGGCTTTCCTAATGGGGGGGGGGGTGCAGCACAAGCAAGGCATTTGTAAACACAGGAGTGACTGTGCAGAACACAAATGCACAGGAGAGTCCCCACCAGGGATCTGGCTGAAAGGGTCAGCAGTACTAAAACTCGAGAGAGAGTCCTGTTCTATGTGTCCTGCAATTTTACCTGCCCTGGGGAAAAACACAGGTATACTTTATCATTAGTTGCTGTACTGAACACAGGGATTCTGTCTCGAATAGTCCAGATAACTCACGAGTCTCTCTTTAGATTGATCTGTTTCACTTCCTCAAATGCCTTAATTCAACCCTTGATCAACCCTTAAGTACAAAAGATGACACAGGTGAGATAAAACGATCCAGAGTTTCCATAAGACATTTGATTAAATGAGAAAAATCGTGCAGGATCTAAGATTTTGACGTCTAAGATTTTAATGTCTGAGTCCCAGGCATGGCTCATTCCTATTTTGGATTCCATAACATTCGCCCCTCCTACACACACACACACACACACACACACACACACACGCACACGTGTGTGCACGCACGTCAAATGATTCCCTGAACCATACATGAAAATAGTGCATGGAAACAGACAAATGGCATGGCTGAAATACACAATTCACATATGAATGCAGCTGGAAAAATATTTTCACCGTGAAAAACTTGACAACATCAACTGTAAGCTATCCCAGCAGGATCAAACTGAAGAAAGAAAGGGAGAAAACCCAAGAATCAAAACACTTTCAAGAAACCAGGTTCAAGGCACTCGGGCTCAGCATTTCAGCACTGGTGCCATATTTAAAGCAACATTTTTTCAAAATCTGAGCTCCTTGGAAGCCAGAGAGTCTCCTGGACTGTAAGGATTTGCAGTATCTGTTCATGATCACACGTCAGCAGCAATTCAGACACGGTGTTGTCAAGGAAGAAAACTGAAATTTCTATAATCCTCACCAACACTATTTCCACCAAGAAGTGGGAACTACCAGGGCTTTTGCTACAGATCAGAAGTCCCCCCACCCGCTCACAGCTGTACTTCTTAGCAAAATTCCCAAGAGCAGTGTTCTCTGTTACTTTTGGACAAAGCTTAGTTCAAATTAGGTAGTCAACTGGTGTGGCTAATTTGAGTGTGTGGTTCTTATTTCTTCAGCAGAACTTTCATGCAATGATCTTAACAAAAAGGTCCTTTGAAGTGGAATGCTCTATTAGGTAACACAGATGTTTCTGGGGATTTTATTATGCTCATAAAAATTTTATGACACTCATAATAACAATACTGTGAAATAACAATTTTCTGTGGTCAGTATCATGGGCAGCGGGCATGACGAAAACAGAAATATTGCACGTGGAAGAGTGGACGGCAGCTCTGAGCTAGAATAGGGGCACAATGGAATGAGATTCTGGCCACTCACTCATTTGTCCCCAGCTTCTTAGTTTTTGGAGGGGAGGCACATCCTGCAATGCTCAGCGTTTACTCCTGAGGTCCATACTCAGGGATCACTTGGGTGTGCTCAGGGGATCATTTGTGCCAGTTTTTAAGGCATATATTTTTGCCTGTTTTGTTTTTTGCCTACAATCAGCAGTGTTCAGGCTCTGCACTCAGGGGCACTCTAAGGTGGGGCTTGGGGACCATCATATTTGATGCTGGGGATTGAATCTGGGACTGCTGCATAAAACACAAGTGCCTTACCCATTGTACTATCACTCTGACCCATATATATGTATATGAGAGAGAGAGAGAGAGGAAGAGAGAGAGAGAGCTTATTTATACCTCAATCATGCATGAATGAAACAATTACTTACCCAACAAATCTGAGGCTCTTAGGTTTTCTCTCAGAAACATAACAGAAATAATGGCACTACCTGGAAAGAAAAAGGATATTAGTGGAGTCAAGGTAAAGCTGGGCAAGAAGTTTAGTGAGGGTGATTTTGCCTGACTGTTGGGCCGTCGCATCCTACCCGATGCGGTAACCCACATGCACACATGAACACACATGGACATGGCTTTACAGTGGGCCTCGGGCAGTGGTGGGGATAGCGTTCCATTTGCAACGAGGGATTCAGATGAGCTTGCTAAATGAATGAAGAATGAACCAGCAAAACCCACCCCCAGTCACTCACAGACTGAGGACAGATGACAGGAGAAGGTACAGGCGAGATCGGTGTGTGCGTGTGTGTGCGTGTGTGTGTGTGTGTGTGCGTGTGTGTGCGTGTGTGTGTGTATCTGTTGGGGAGGCAATGGGACACAGGTGGGAGTCTGTGAATCCTGTGGATATAATATTGATATATTCAGCAAGACCCTTTAAATTCTACAATGCTTTCAGCTAATTAAACATCGATTAAAAAATACACAACCAGGAGTCAGAATGATAGCACGGTGGGTAGGGCATTTGCCTTGCACACAGCCGACCTGACCCAGAATGCATCCCATATGGTCCCCCAGCACTGCTAGAAGTAATTTCTGAGTGCAGAGCCAGGAGTGATCTCTGAGCACTATACTGCACAGAAACAAAAACAATTAAAATTATAAATCAAATACACACCTATATACATTTATATAGATATACAACCAAAAAAAAATCATCAGAAAAGAATTCTGGGGTTGGAGCAATAGTACAGCAGGTAGGGCGTTTGCAAACGGTCCAGGTTCTATTCCCAGCATCCATATGGTCCCCTTGGGCAACACCAGGAGTAATTACTGAGTCCACAGCCAGGAGTAACCTTTGTGCATCACTGGGTGTGACCCAAAAAAGAAAAAAAAAAGAATTCCTCTTCTAGAGAAAATTGCAGTTAATATGCAAGTGTTCTTATTTTACTGTTGTTGAAATTAAATTTAATGCAATCTTTCTTTTTCTGTTTCTTTAGTGACTGTATTATGAACCATTTGCTGTGTCATTAAAAAGATCTTCAGACATATAATTTTAACAAGGCTGTATAATTATCTATCAAGTCAAAATTAAATATGAATATAACTATATCTGCTGTTTAGGCAATTGACTTAAAAAGAAAATCCTCAGGGGTATGGTGCCGCCAGCAGGTCAATCTGTACCTGTGAGGCGAGTGCATCAGCAGCCTGATGGTGCCTTCAGAATTTCAGATACCCCAAAATTGCTGCTGTGCCTTTGTCCAGACCCCAAAAACTTGGGGCAAAGTTTACCAAGAAAGTAAACAGCCAAAAGTTAGGTATGTGGGAGACAAACCCACAAACCACCTTGGGGTCAGCTATATAATTGGAGGCATGGCCGCTCTGGTTCCTGATCGAACTGCTTAATGGCCATGATCCCGAGACTCAGAAAGGAATCTCGGAACTCAAAGGCCTTTGGCAGAAATGCATCCTGTTCCTGCAGTAGGTTACTGGCGCTGGGCCACTCCAGGTGGGAATAGGTTTTATGCCTTGGCCTGTTCCCCCTGGCGGCCTGGTGACCGCCATCCTCCAGAGGCCACTGGACAGTCAGGTTTGGACCTGCAGTGACGAGACTTGCGGGGCCTCACCAGATGGGGGTGGAACCAGCCCTTTACTCCCCATCCCAATGAGACGTCAAGTTGGCGCCTACAAACGGCCTCTCTGGCTCCTGATCAAGTTGATTAATGGCCATGATCCCAGAGACTCAGAAACAAATCTCGAAACCCAGCAGCTTTTGGCAGAAATGCATCTGGACTGCATACAAGGTGGCTGCCACCTCAGAGCTTATTGGAAAGCCAGGTATGAGCTGGCAGTGATGGGGAAACTGCAGTCTCATGGGAAGGTGGGGGCAATACTGGCTCGCCCTTCACACCCTACCAAGGTCACGAGTTGCCCCCCACGAGCGGCTCTCCAGCATGGCCATGGCTCCAGAGGCAAAAGGACTTAATCCAGAGCCCAGCAGCTTGCGGCAGAAAAGTAAATGGACCATGCATTAAACTATGGCATCATGACTCCCTGGGAAGGAAAGGGTGTTGCTTCTATCCGCCTTCCCCCTGCCCCTGTCCTCCCCCCCCCCCCCCCCCCCCCCCCGCAGCAAGGTGGCCGCTGCCTCAGAGCTTATAGGAAAGCTAGGTATGAGCCGACAGTGATGGGGCAACTGCAGTCTCATGGGAAGGGGAGCGGTACTGGCTCGTCCTTCACACCCTACTGAGGTCACAAGTTGCCCACCACAAGTGGCTCTCCGGCACAGCCATAACACCAGACACACAGAAACCAATCTTGTAATTATCTGGCTCTTTGCAGAAATCCAAAATTGTGTGGCCACAATAGTGGCCATGCAACATTATATGATTCTCATAACCCGCTATAGAAAACAAAGTATTTCACAATGTTTTTTTTCAGCAATTCTGATTGTTGGGGGAGAAATTCTAAACAATAATGGTGAATCTTTTGTCGAAATAATGAACGTAATCAATGTAGAGAAGAGTTAAGTAGAAATCATCTGCCTCACAAGCATTGGGAGGGGTGAGAAGGGAGGTATATTGGGGTTCTTGGTGGTGAAAAATGAGTACTGGTGAAGGGAAAGGTGTTTGATCATTGTATGATCGAGACTTAAACCTGAAAGCTTTGTAACTTTTCCCACAGTGATTCAATAAATAAATATAAGAAGAAAAAAAAAATTTTTGAAACAAAAAGTAAGGTGGAGTTCATGCCCAATTCAATCAGCTGGAGCGATAGCACAGCGGGTAGGGCGTTCGCCTTACAAGCGGCCAACATGGCCGACCCGAGTTCGATTCCTCCGCCCCTCTTGGAGAGCCCGGCAAGCTACCGAGAGTATCTGATATGCCAGACACAGTAACAGCTAATCAGTGGCTGAATAAATAGCAGTACTCCTACATTAAAAAAAAATAAATAAAATCCTCACCAGGAATCTTTAAAGTAAGAAATGTTTTTCCCATCATTTTTTTGGGTGGTGATGGTGGTGCTGGGGATCGAACCCAGGGCCTCACAAAAACAAGCATGTGCTCTCTTCTTTTTTTTAAATTTAAATTTTATTTTATTTATCTCCCTCTTGGAGGGCCCAGCAAGCTACCAAGAGTATTCCACCCACACGGCAAAGCCTGGCAAGCTCCCTGTGACGTATTCGATATGCCAAAAACAGTAACAACAAGCCTCACAATTTGTTGTGAGATGTTACTGGTACCCACTCGAGAAAATTGATGAACAATGGGAAGATAGTGCAGTGCTTTATTTTTGAAGCACATGCTCGTCTGCTGAACTACTGCCCCGGCCCTATTTCCCATGTATTTTCCTCATTTTATTCAAACTAAGCACACTTTTCCTGGGCAGGTTCATGCTATTTTGTGTGTGTGGATTCGGGGGGCACTCCCAGTGGTGCTCAGGGGGTTACTCCTGGTATACTGATTAGGAAGCATTGCTGGAAGTGCTTGGGTATAACGCAAAGGTGGGGTTCAAGTCCAGGCCTTCTGCACGCCCTCAGGCCCGGGGAGGGGACACTCACACAGAGTGGACAGGGTCTGGGACACCAGCAGGCAGCATGGACTTCACTGGGGGGGGGGGGCGAGTGAGGTACTTTAAAATATTCAAGATAAACAAATACATAACCCACGAAATCAAGAACCGAGTTTGGGATCAGGGCCAGAGGGTAGCAATATTTTAATTTTTTTTTAAGTTTTGAAACTAAAACTTAAGAAGCCGGGAAAAGCATTTGTAACACCCGCCTGTCCTTTGCCAACTACAAGATCAAGATAACTGCTCTCTGACATCCTGATGGATCTATCACATCTTCCAAAAGGGCAATGGAGAAGATTATCCATGACTTCTACTCAAATCTCTTTGATAGCCACGTTCACCTGCCCACATACCAAATTCCACAGGATGAATATGTCATTCCCAACGTTCTCCCTTCCAAAATCCAACACGCCATTTTGTTGGTAAAGAAATGAACAGCACCTGGCCCAGACAAGGTTAGACCTGAACACCTGAAGAACCTGCCATCTGTACTCATCAATACACTGGCTCGGCTCTTCACTCGCTACCTGTCTGAATGCAAGGTTCTGTCCCAATGGAAAACCAGCAGGACTGTACTACTGTATAAGAAGGGAGACATCCACGACATTGGCAAGTATCTCCCGATCTGCCTATTGTCTGTCATCTACAGGCTGTTTACTCGAGTCATCCTGAATAGGATTGGCAGAACACTAGATGAAGGACAACCATGCGAGTAAGCCGGGTTCCACAAAGGATTCAGCACCATCGACCATATCCACACGACAACCAAGCTCATTGAGGTTTCTCGGGAGTTCAAGATGCCGCTCTGTCTAACGTTCATTGATTTAAAGAAGGCCTTTGATTCTGTTGAGACGGAAGCGGTCATTGAAGCCCTAGCCAATCAGGGCACTCATACTCAATACATTGGGATCCTCCATGAGCTGTATTACGGATTCACTACCAGGATCTCACCATTCTACAAAGAAGTGATCATCAATGTCAAGAGAGGGGTTCAGCAGGGTGATACCATTTCACCGAAACTCTTCAGTGCCACCCTCGAGAACGTCATGAGACTACTGGAATGGGAAGAAATGGGAGTGAAGATAGACGGTCGGCAACGACACCACCTCCGCTTTGCTGATGACCTCGTTCTAATAACACCATTAGCCAAGCGGCACAAATGCTGGCTAACTTAGACCATGAGTGTGGAAAGGTTGGACTCCAGCGAAATCTCACGAAGACAATGTTTATGAGAAACAGTTTTGTTCCTGATGTTCCATTCACTCTCAACAAAATGACCATCTCTGAATGCAACAGTTATGTGTACCTAGGTAGAGAAGTCAACATGACGAATGACCTGGCACCTGAGTTGTACAGGAGAAAGAGAGCAGCTTGGAATGCCTTCAAGTGCATCGAAGAAATAGCTAAGAGGACAAAGAACCTCCAGCTCCAGGCACATCTCTTTGATTCCACTGTTCTTCCTGCATTAACATACGCATCAGAGACCTGGGCCCTATGAAAACAGGATGAGAATGGTATTCGGGTCTCCCAAAGAGGAATCGAAAGAGCTAGGCTTGGAGTATCACGTTTCCCTCAAATGAAAGAATCTGGAGTTTCGACCTCGGTCGATGATCAAGAATCAGGGACACTGTCTCGTATGCCAAGGTGTTGAAAATCAGATGGGCTGGACACGTAGTGAGAATTGGAGATGACCGCTGGACTAGAGCTGTTACCTACTGGATTCCACGGGACTTCAAAAGACCTTGTGGCCACCCACCTACAAGATGGTCAGACTTCTTCGTCAAGACCCTGGTTTGAGGCTCTTCGTGTTCCTAGAACAAACAGATGCCATTGGGCTCCACTAGCATGCGACAGGAATGAATGGAGATGTTACTGGTGCCTGCTCGAGCAAATTGATGAGTAACAGGAAGTCAAGTGATCAAGTGAAGTTTTGGAACATTTAAAACAGCCTGAAGCAACTGTATTATGAACAACTTGATAAGTCACGGTAGCACTGTAGCACTGTCCTCCCGTTGTTCATCGATTCGCTCGAGCAGGCACCAGTAACATCTCCATTGTGAGACTTGCTGTTATTGTGTTTGGCATATGGAATACGTCATGGGTAGCTTGCCAGGCTTTGCCGTGTGGGCAAAATACTCTCGGTAGCTTGCCGGGCTCTCTGAGAGGGGCGGAGGAATCGAACTGCGGTCTGCCAGGTCGGCTGCATGCAAGGGAAATGCCCTACCCACTGTGCTATTGCTCCAGCCCATAAGTTATGGTATTATAATAATTTTTTTTCTGCTTTTTGGGTCACACCCGGCGATGCTCACAGGTTCCTCCTGACTCATGCACTCAGGAATTACTCCTGGCGGTGCTTAGGGGACCATATGGGATTCTGGGAATCAAACCCGGGTCAGCCGCGTGCAAGGCAAACACCCCTACCTGCTGTACTATCACTCAGTCCCTATAATAAAAAAAAATTTAAGGAGCAATTTAGCAAAGTTGTAAAAGATTGAAAAACAAACCAAATCCATATCCACTCCTCACC